>NW_006294681.1:3346492-3352634 GCF_000327345.1 Myotis davidii | reverse complement strand
TTAGAAAATAAATAAGTAAGAAGGGTACAGGATACAGCATGGGGATACAGTCAATATTACTGTAAACATTTTGTGTGGTGACAGATGATTATTAGAGACTTATCATGGTGATCATTTCATAAGTATATATATATATATCTTGCAAAATTAATTGGAAACAAGCATTTGAACAATTCAACAATCATAGGAGACCATTTACCTGAACAAACAAAGCGATGATGGCGATTCCATGCGGCTTCCCCACAGCCTCGTCAATACTGCCAAACAGGGTGGAGTTCCAGTGGATCAGATGCAACTGGGTAAGCAACAACAGACAGGTGGCCTCGTTACTTAATGTACCCCCCACAGAGGAAAACAAAGACAGATCAACTTTCCGTAATCATGTGTATATGGTATCATAAGCAACAAGAGTATCACCAAGAGACACTAACAGATTACTGCCTTAACACAGCAATTCCCCTGTAGGAATGTCTTCCTTCTTACTTCTGAGCAGAAGCAATGCTTAGGGGCTTGCTGCCTCTCCAGTTGTGCTTCAGTCCTAATCAGGACCGCATCGAAGGAGACTGGCAAATTTCCCACTGATTTGGTTGCCTTTCTTTAAATGTCATACCCTCTGGATCTCAATGGAACAAACACTGGAACTCAAAGGATTAGTACCTGCAGTATTTCCATCAAGAATAAGGCAAAGCCTGTCTCAAATTCTGGTAAATTATTTCAACCTTCTAAGCCAGGGGAATAATTTGGTCTGGCCCTGCCAAGGCATTCGGGGTGACTTCATTAAACGTATGACAAAATGTAGCAGGCGAATTTTTAAGTTGATAATTTTGTATGGCCCGTGAATAATGTTATAAATATCCAAATGGCCCTTGGCAGAATAAAGGTACCCCACCCTAAGCATATCCATAGAAAAAAAATACTGCATCTTTTTAAAGCCATGGTGAAATAAAAAATGCTGATGTGGAGCTCTAAAAGAAGGCCATTTCTGGCACTGGAGATAAAGTTTAATCTGTGAAGGAATGACAAACAATGCTCAAGAGGACTCCCTCACTCCTGGTCTCACAAAGCTTTGTAAGCTTTCAAGTTTATCTAGAATATGCACTTGTTCCTACAGCCTGATAAAACACTTGCAAGAAGCCAAATTCAATTCCCTGGCTAAAATTAAATGGCCACTGAGGTTCTTAGTATAATAGCATCTAAGTAAGCCTCTACCTAGAATACTATCTTCGTCAATGGCCCTTTTAATCATAATTACTTACCACCTTAAAATACTGCCTCATTTAAAAATTAGTTCTAATCCAAAAATATATAGCTACAATTCAATCACCAGGTCATTTTAGCATCCATATTAAAATATTATGGAAAATTATCATGAGGATTGCCACAAATTTGGTGGGGATTTTTCCTGCTAAATTTGTCCAAGATTCTGAAATTATAAAGCTGACCACCAGAGGGAGGTAATGAAGTCTTCTGCCCATATGTAATAGAAAAGACTACTAGTATTTCCAAGATAAGGGTAGGTCAGGCTCTGAAAAATCCACAAGGACCATGACTGCCCAATAAATTTAACTGTCAAGGCACTGCCTTTAAGAAAACAATGTTTTATAACCTTTCCGTTAATAATGAAAGACCGACCAATTTTGATCTTTCCTTTTCTGGCTGCAACAATAGCATAGCCGTCCCAGTGGTACAGATAAGTGTACAGAGGTGTAGATAAGAACTGACTGCCTTAGTTAAATCAACAAAGAAGGCCCACGGTTGAAATCTAATTTTATTCGACAAATTACAAAGTTCAAATCAACATTTTTCTTACTGCTCATAGCCACATTATAGGGTATATTTTCTGATACAAAATAAATAAACCAAAAAAGAATGGTCTCTTTTTTTTTCTTTTTGTCACCCCTCACAATCCAGCAACATCATCACTCACACCAACTCTTTAAAATCTGGTGCACATTTTTTTGTGTTTGAAAATGTAATGGGAACCCACTCCGTAAGTGTGTGCTGCACATGGTGACTTCATTTCCTAGAGTGTAGGACAGCCCTGGTGGGTGGCTCAGTTGGTTGGAGCATTGTCCCATACACCAAAAGGTTGCGGGTTTAATCCCCAGGCAGGGTGCATACAGAAGGCAACTGATCAATGTTTCTCTCTCTGTATCCTCTCTCTCCCTCCCCCCACCCCCGTTGTCTCTCTCTCGAAATCAGTACAAACATAACCTTGGATAGGATTTTTTTTTTAAAGAGTATAATATAGAAGAGTAACTTTACAGTGGAGAAATCTGACAAATACTACCTGAGCCAGGTGATCAAGGTCAACATCAACAGTTATCAGTCATGTTGCTAGTACCGATGGTTAATTCAATTACCAAGCAAATTTCTGACACATTCTGGAAACCAGTTGTAACCTATGTAAATACTATGTATTTAATTATATGTAGTAGTAACTCAGATGGGCAATCCACAAACATAACAACACTCTACAGTTTCTTGTCTCAGCGTTAGCTCACTGTGCTCCCCGAGCTCTTCCTCACTCCACCTGTCTGCTAGGGCTGCCATGACAAAGTACCACAGACTGGGTGGTGCAAACAACAAATAGTTTGTTTTCCCACAGTTCTGGGGGCTGGAGTCCAAGATCAAGGTGTCAGGAGGTTTGGTTTCTTCTGAGGCCTCTCTCCTTGCTTGTACATGGCTGCCTTTTCCTGGCGTCCTCATATCATCTTTTCTCTGGGCATATCTATGTCCAAATTTCCTCTTTTTATAAGGACACCAGTCACACTGGATTAGGGCCCATCCTAACAACCTCATTTTAACCTAATTACCTCCACAAAGATCCTGTCTCTAAATATGGTCACCTTCTGATGTACTAAGAATTGGACTTCAACATATGAATCAGGGAGGAGCACAATTCAGCCCAAACACCATTTATCTCACCTTTTTCTCACCTTAATGAAGCCCTTCAGATCTCAAAAGCTTGAATTGTTTACATCAATTTCTGCACTCCCACAGTCCCTTCTTCCTATCATCTTGTATTTTGCCTTATGTTAGTGTTGCTCTGTTCCATAAAGCAAAGCCATGTAGATACAGAAAAATGATCAGTGCATTTGAATAACTAGAGTAGCGTGTGGGTAGCTAAAGGGTACGTACGGCTGGCAGTGACAGGAAAGATGAGGCTAGAAAGCTAGTGGGGTTCAGATTGCACAGAGCCTTCAATTTTATCATGACTGTGTTTTGGGAATCACGAAAGTAATATTGCAGTGAATATGATCATTACTTATGCTGTTTAGACCCAATCAAACTCCCCATACCAATGTCTTTCCTTCAAAGGTCCTTCTGGCAGTGTGGGGGTGAACTGGAAGTGTGAGACCTGGGAGGCTACCACAAAAGTTCCATGATAGGGGTGTGGGATGGTTCATTTTATGTGCCAACGTGGCTAGTCTACAGTGCCCAGCTGTTTGGTCAAACATCCATCTCAGTGGTTCTCAACCTTCTGGCCCTTTAAATACAGTTCCTCATGTTGTGACCCCAACCATAAAATTATTTTCGTTGCTACTTCATAACTGTAATGTTGCTACTGTTATGAATCGTAATGTAAATATCTGATATGCAGGATGGTCTTAGGCAACCCCTGTGAAAGGGTCGTTCGACTGCCAGAGGGGTCGCAACCCACAGGTTGAAAACTGCTGGTCTAGATGTTGCTATGACGGCATTTTTTTAGATATAACCTTTAAATCAGTAAACTTTGGGTAAAGCAGGTTACCTTCCATAAGGTGGTTGAGGTCCCCCAAAGGAGAAGCAATTTTACCTCCAGATAATAACGTAAAAATTCCACCTCAGCTTCTAGTCTATGGCCTGCCCTGAAGTTTTCAGATTTGCCAGTTTCCACAATTACATGAGCCAGTTCCTTAAAATAAATCTTAATTCGTCATCTCTCAATAAATAGATAGATAATTAGACAGACATAGACGTAGACGTAGACATAGACCTGTTTAGATGTATATCTGTTTCTCTGGAGAACCCTGACTAATACAGGTTGTGCAAACAAATTTTAAAAAGTATAAAGATGAATGGAGATTTTAGTCTGAACAAGACTAGTAGCAACAGGAATAAAGACATGGCTCTAACAATTAAAATTACAATATTTGGAATTTATTCTCCTAACAGTAAACACGGTTCTTTTAGGGAAGGGAAATGGGAACACAACAATTCACTGATGATCATAAGGAACATATTAGAACTTTTACTGACGTTTATTTTTATCCAAAGCCTTTTGTATTTCAAGTTTCCTATGCTTCATAAAGTAGATTTGATAGAAGGTGGATATATAAAGAGAGAGATAAATGATAGAAAGAAAATACATATTAGTTCATGAATGTAATTTATTTAAAAATATAGACACACTAGAGGCCCAGTGCACGAGATTCGTGCACCAGTGGGGGGGCGTGGCCTGTTGGAATCAGCCCCCTGTGGGAGTGCCGCTCATTCATGTCAGCCAAGCGGCTATGGACCCACCCTCTGAGCAGCTGCTCCCTGATCCGGCATCTTCCGTGGAGCCAGAGCACTCGCCTCTCCAGGGAACCCAGTCAGGGCCGGGCCTAGGGACAATAGCACTGAGAGGCAGCAGAGTAGGCCTGAGTCCCGCAGCAGCCATGAACCCGCCTCCCAAGCCTCTGAACTTGGCCCCCAGCCTCCAGGGTCAGCTCTGTGAGCCCGGCGGCACTACATGGCCTATGGGCATCCAGAGGTGGCTGCAGGGATCGAGGAGGAGGAGGAGCCGGAGCCTGGGGCGAGGAGACAAAGATTGCAGCCCGGGTTCCTTCCCATCAGCCTGGGGTTTGTAGGGGGAGCAGCCACTCATCCCAGTCAGCCAAGTGGTGCTCCCACTGTGGGAACGCACTGACCACCACGGGGCAGCTCCTGCGTTGAGTGTCTGCCACCCTGGTGGTCAGTGTGCGCCATAGCGACTGGTCTACCAGTTGTTCTGCCTTTCGGTCACTGAGCTTTTATTATATAGGATGGTTTTGAATGGAAAGACATATGGCACTACGAATACGGCTTAGAAAATGAAGAAGTGGCCCACTGAGTCTAAGGGAGGCTTAGCAGAGGTCCAAGCAGACGCTATAATCAGGCCGGGGCGCTGGAAGATGAACTGCAATGAGATGGGCTCTGGGGCGAGTCTGCTCTACAGCAGCATTCAGAATGCAGAGGCAGAAACACGCCACACTCTGCAACTCCACTGATCGATTCTTAGAGACAGCATGCTCTCGGAAAAGACCTCTGAGGTGGGAAGCGGATTCCTGTTTCAGTTCCACAGCTCTTCAGCTCTGTGAACTTCCCAAGGCACTAACTTCTTTGAGCATCAGTCTAACATAAGGAGTGTTATATCTTAAAAGCTTGGCTTCTCCACACCTTTTTCTGACCTCCCCTGGTACTCTCTCTATTCCTATACTCTTTTTTAAAATATATATATTTTTATTGATTTCAGAGAAGGGAGGGAGAGAGAGAGAAACATCAATGATGAGAATCATTGATCTGCTGCCTCCGGCATGCCCCCTACAGGGCATTGAGCCCGCAACCCAGACATGTGCCCTTGACCAGAATCAAATCCAGGACCTTTCAGTCTCTGGGCCGATGCTCTATCCACTGAGCTAAACCGTCCAGGGCTCTAGTCCTATACTCTTATCACATTTTGTTGTCATTTGCATTAGTTATATGCAGCCAGCAAAGGCACTGAAGCAGGCTCATACATTGTGAGAATGGAGAGCAGCTTACCAATTTGTAGGAAGGACCAAGTATATAGAGGCCCCTTAGCATTTCTAAGGAGTATACGGGTTAAATAGAGCTATTACTACCTCTGCTGCCTAGACTCCCACGGCCCCCTCTGCTCGGTCACCTCACTCCTTTAGGGTCCATTGGCCTGAAGATGACCCCAGGCAGGACTCAGCCTCACTAAGACCTTCTGGAACCTCGTAAACACACAGCACAGCAGGTGGCACAGGGGCTGCTTCTTGCAGTTTGAACCCAAACTCCAACTATGGTACTGACAACAGTAGTTGGGGAAAAAGAAAAAAGGGAACAAGATTTCTTCCTCAACGGACACAATGGGCGGTTCTCCACTCTCCCTTCACTGATTCTCTCAAAAGACAAA
>NW_006294681.1:3311394-3346442 GCF_000327345.1 Myotis davidii | reverse complement strand
GGTTCTCTCCAACAATTAAAGCTGAGTCTCCCCTCACTTCTATTCTCCCCCGCACCTGCCACTCCCCAACCACAGAGGTCTCTGTGGGCGTGGGTGGATGTGGCCTCAGGTGTGCTAATAACGTATGTACCACAAAGAAATAAAAAGGCAAAGGTCCATTATTACTCTGCCAGCGTCATGACCGCCATGCCTTCCCATGAAAAAATCTGACCACGGGATGACAACCCTAAAACATCCTTTTATGTGTTTAGAGAAAATCTTTGACGGAGCTTTTCCCCACAGGGCTCACAAATTCAAGCTGCCTGCAATCGATTACCCTGCGACGCCATTAGTACCTGTGAAATGTTCGTCTTAATGTACTTAACTCACAGCAATAAATTTGTCCGAAGTTATGAAACTGTGACAAGCCGTAGCCTTGTAATCATTTCTTTGTCACTGAGAAAAATAAGTTTGAAGATTTCATGGCAGCCTAACAGAAAGCTATCTGCAAGATAAATGAGGTTTATTATTAACATAAATAACGCGACAGCATTCAAGTACCAAAGAATAAATCATGAGCAATGGGGAAAGCAGTAAAAACTGCAAAGGCAATTATGACTCACAAATTTCCTTCCCCGGCCCCGGGCACTCACACAAGTTCTGTGAAGCCTCCTATCTTCAAGTGCTTAGTGGACATGTCCTTTCCATGCCACCTGAAGCTGAGTATGTCTAGAACTGACATCAATGTCCTTAAAAAACAAAAAGGCACCTTCTCGGTCCCCTGTGGTGGCCACAACCCCCCAGGCCAGAGGCCTGGAACCCCTTTATCTCCAACTCACCAAGGCCTTCCCTGGCCTCTAGTTGTTTACAAAGCCCAACTAATCTCTCTTTAATGCAGGTTTCACCACATTGTGTCTGCTCAAAAATGTCTAATTTCCTTGTTTTACCCATATCAGGCTTAAATTTCTCTAACTCCTAAATTTCTCTAACTATCCCCAAAGTATTCAAATCAAGTGTCTCTCCTGGCCCCTCACAATAGCCCCCCATTCGGTTTATGTTCCACTCCCTTGAAATGCTGTTCCCCGCTTCTCTAAATTTTACCTCTCCTCCTAGACCAGTGATGACGAACCTTTTGAGCTCGGCGTGTCAGCATTTTGAAAAACCCTAACTTAACTCTGGTGCCGTGTCACATATAGAAATTTTTTGATATTTGCAACCATAGTAAAACAAAGACTTATATTGTTGATATTGATTTTATATATTTAAATGCCACTTAACAAAGAAAAATCAACCAAAAAAATGAGTTCGCGTGTCACCTCTGACACGCATGTCATAGGTTCGCCATCACTGTCCTAGACCTTGACAGGCATTTGATAGACAGATAGAGGATGGAGATGATGGCGAGGAGACAGAAACACAGCCTGAACTAACGGATATGAAGGAAAAGTGGTAACGGAGGTTTCTACCCTAAAATCACTTACCAAAAGTAAGCTGAGCTCAGTTTTAGATGAGTAGAAAGTTACATCAGAAGAGTCCAGCTGGTCTCCCAGAAGGAAGAGATGCAGAACCAGAACTGCCTTGAGAAGAAGGGGCTGGCGATACAGAATGCAGATCGTCCCAGATATCTACAGAAAGCCTCGGGCCACCCCTGGAGCAAGGCATGAAGGAGACTGACAGAGGGGCAAGACCGAAGCTTTGGGAGGTGGTGACAAGAGGGAAAGAATATCAAACATGCAGGAGGAAACCCTGAAAATCCCCAGGTCTTGTTCGAACTAAAGAGGAAGGCTTTCTAGATGAAACGGTGGTCCGCAGTGCCAAGGCTACAATAGCTACAAAGAAAAAAAGAAAATGAGGACAACAGGAGATTTGGGATCTACTTTTTTAGATTATTGAGAAGATATTGCCATACAAGGAACAGGGGTAGAATGTAAAGGCCTCAGGATGAAATGAGTGGGGCCAGGTGGGCAGCATGAGAAAACAGACATTAAAAGGGAGAAGTGAGTACTGGGTGATCTTTTTTTTCTTTCAATCTTTATTGTTGAAAGTATTACATATGTCCCCTTTATCCCCCCATTGACCTCTTCTAGCCTGCCCCCATCCTCCACCCCAGGCCTTCACCATCCTATTGTCTGTGTCCATGGGTTATGCATCTGTGCATGCAAGTTCTTTGATTGATCTCTTCCTACCCAGCCACCCTCCCCTGCCTTCCTTCTGAGATTTGACGGTCTGTTCCATGCTTCTATGTCTCTGGATCTATTTTGTTCAACAGCTTTTTTGTTCATTAGATTCTACATATGAGTGAGATCATGTGATATTTATCTTTCTCTGACTTTTTTATTTCACTTAGCATAATACTCTCCATGCTGTTGCAAATGGTAAGAGTTCTTTCTTTTTTACAGCTGCGTAGTATTCCACTGTGTAGATGTACCACAGTTTTTTCCCCCACTCATCTGCTGATGGGCATTTGGGCTGTTTCCAAATTAGGTGATTTCTTTTTAATGAGGAGAGACAGTGTGCTTGAGTTGAGGCAAAACGCACCTTGCACTTTCAGGATTCTTTAATCCTTTAATGGGTAAAATTAAAACCTGAAAATTCACACCGACTGCTATGAATTTTTATGTGAGAAATACTCAATGCGCTTATGAACACAGATGTAAGTGACCCTACAAAACATTTTTCTGCCAAACTATTGTCATCAAGAGCTTTGCTCCGAGCTGGGCCTCAACACAGCAGTGATTCACAGAGGAAGGGGCTCGGCAAGAGCAGAGCCCAGTTTCTGGGTCCCGACTTTGCTTAATTGTTTTCCTCTGTCACAAGGAAACGCAACAGTGGGGAGCTGTGAAAAATCCAGCTAGATTTGGAGTTTTGGAAGCCAAGTATCTCACCTCACCCAGGCCCTATCACTCCTAAAATATCCTTCTCAGAGCACTCAGAAAGAGCGATCAAATTAGAAAAAGGAGGGGGGGGTGGCGGGGAGAAGTTACTGTCTCGACCACGCTTATGATACTAGGAGTTGAAAAAAAGAAAGATGGTGTTAAGCATTGAAAATTTTTTAAAAGGAAACTGGTGAAATGTTTGAGTAACACAATGGGAGCATTAAATAACTGAAAAACAGCAGAGAAGGCACCCTCTCTCCAGGCCCACTCGTAATTACATGAGGCAGCCATTCGTCTGCAGATACATTGAGATTTAGTGTATATTATTTTCAGGTGCTCCTGCACTTTGAGATGTCATTGTCAATATATTATGCAGCTATTAGTCAGAGAAGGACATTCAAGGTGTAGACAGATATAATAGTGACAAAGCGCTGTAAAGCATGGAATGGAAAATAAATTATTTGAAAGCCTATCTCTATCACCTCCTCATTATGTTTGCCTGAACTTAATTATGTACCGTCTCATACAGGTGAAAAGAAAGAGGAGAGTGTGTGGGGAGCATTTCAGAGCATCTTCATCCATTAATATATTAATACCAAATGGTATTTATAGTGTTCTTAGGGTTCAGAATCCTCATTTTAAAAGGCACTAGTTCTATGTAATTTAAAAAAAGATTTTTTTCAAAGCAAAATGATGTCCCCTTTGAATGCTAATTTCCTTTTGTTTACTTCGATGTCGCGGCCCTCTTAGGAACAGGACACAGTAATACTGTTGGAGCGCTGCTCCCAGGAAGTGAAGCTTCCTTTATAGAAGAAGTGACTTTGAAAGGCTGGAAAAGGGTTGTTGGAACAGTCATAAAAATAAAAGCAAAAATGCATCACTTTGAAATATTTTGTTTAATGTAAGATCAGAAGCAGTTAAAACGAATTCTTTGACATTTGGTTTTCAAGAAATAATCTCTCTTATTTTCTTTAAAAAAAATGAATTGTGGGTTACGGCTGCAACTAGATTGCCATAACTTAAATGCTCTATATTTCATTTGTTATTCCATAAAATAAAGAAGGTAAGGAGATTGTCAAAGTGTCTCGGTGTTATAGAACATAACTCACATACAGATTTCATCTGTTCACTTTGTACGGTGAATCGGTGAAAAATGCCTGCATTCTCTCCCTCCTGTGTCCCCACATAAGAACTACAACTGACAAATGAGGTCTGAAATAATGTCAGCATCCATCAAAACATTTACTGAGTCCTAGTAATATCCAAGGTTGCAGTTTTCAATGCTTTCAATATTGTAAATACAAAGAGCTCAAATCTTTTTATAAAAGAATCCAGGCTGTGAATAAATAAAAATATAAAATTGACAGTTCAACAGAAGAAAAAGATGAGTGAAAAGGGTTAGTGTGCGATATAAATGACAGAAGGTATTTAGCATTTGTATGTATCTAGTGAGCTCCAATGTTACTCTCCACCAGGCACTGTTCTTCGCAAACACTGCGTCGCTCAGTCCTCACTATCATGTTTATCACGGTGAAGTCCAAGACACTCACCAACACCTTATCTTAAGAAGAAAATAGAGATACAGAAGGTGAGGTAGCCTGCCCCTTTGTTGCACAGCTAACAAGATCCAGGGCGTGGCCCAGATGGTTGGGCCCACCACTTCCATGCCAGCTCTCTCCTCCAGTGAGGGAGGGTAGAACATGGATCAGGGTGGAATTCAGTGTGAATGCTCACACACCACAAACATCATTCTCTACAGAAGCAAGAAAAACCAAGGGGAAGAAATGGAGAGTGTACAACCCAAGAAACAGCTAGTCATCCAGCCGGGCTGTGCCCAACACCAACAGCACACGGTGACAAGTTACACACTTGGTGTGAATGAAAACTCCATGATCTCCTGCAACAATTCCCTGAGCTCTCATAGCCTCTAACCTGCAAGGCCATTACCAAGGCAAGAGGTACTATCTGGAAAGCTCCTGATAAATAGGAAGGAAATGCTGACTAGAACCAACTCGAGTGGGGAGGAAAAGGAGAAGCTGCAGGCAAGGTAGGAATGGTTGTATTTAAAGACCATGGTCTTCAGTGAAATAAGTAGGATAAAGACAAACACCATATGATTTCACTTACATGTGGAACCTAAAAATAAGACAAATGAACACAAACATGAAACAGGAACAAACTCATAGGTACAGAGAACAAACTGATGTTTACCAGAGAAGACAGGGGAGGGGGATGAGCACAGAAGGGGAAGGGGATTAAGAAATACAAACTTCTAGCCTGGCCAGCATGGCTCAGTGGTTGAGCGTTGACCTACAAACCAGGAGGTCATGGTTCCATTCCTGGTCAGGGCACATGCCCAGATTACAGGGTCGATCCCCAGTGTGGAGTGTGCAAGAGACAGCAGATCAATGATTCTCCCTCATCACTGACATTTCTATCTCTCTCTCCCCCGTATCCCATCCTCTCAGAAATCAATAAACATATATTTTAAAAAAAGAAATACAAACTTCCAGTTATAAAAAGGAATTGTGGGGATTAATGTATGGCATAGGGAATATATTCAGTAATCTCATAATAACTATGTCTGATGACAAAAGGTCACTAGACTTATCGTGATCATTTTGTAAGGTATATAAATGTTGAGTCACTATGTTGTACACCTGAAACTAATATAATATTGCTTGTCAACTATAATTTTTTAAAAATAAGTGAAAATAAAGAGCATGATCTTTAAAAATAAAATGCTCATCTCCGTTCAGTTTGGTTATGTTCTCATTATGCTGCTTGAACACAACTATTTATTTCCTGAAGGTTTAAAGATAACTCACAATGCCTTCCATTCTAGAAAGCCAGCTCACCTCCATCAGAGTCACAAATTCAAAGTCGTCCAGGAACTGGGCTGATGCATGAGGGAAGAATGGAATGAAGCAGGGACCGGGGTAGCTGTGAAAACCGGAAAATCAGTGCCCTGCCCAAAGCTACCTAAATTGCAAAATTTAAAAAGACAATTCCAGCTGGACCCATCCCTAAATCCAACCCAAAGACCATCAGTTTGCAACCTCTCATGTATATCATTAATATTTTAACATCAAGATCTCCTGCCTGGAAGAGAAACTAACGCCATCTGAGCTACCTCTATGTCCTGCCAGACATCCGCTGCGCTCTCCTCCTTCCCCCATCCTGCCGGTTGAGTTGTCCAGCCCCTTGTCTAGGACCAGCAGCTGCCTCTGCTCTGCTCCACTCTTCTCTTGACTACATGAAGGGCTTTGGTCCATCAGTTCTTCAGTCTCCCGAGGTTTGACCTGATGTTTCCCTCTCTATTAGCCACTCACCATCGTATAAATCTGTGCAACTTTTTCTCATCCTTAAAAAAACCACTTCCTTAACCTCACATCTCCTCCTAGTCCTTGCTTTCGGCAGCAGACTTTTTCAAAACCTTACCTACACTCCCCATGGCCACTTCCTCCCTCCCTTTTCCTCCACATTCACTGAAATGTCTCTCTCATCCTCATCACTCCCCAAGATCCCAGGAACCTCCTGCTGCTATATCACACCTTTCAGCTTTCTTGACTACTTTACAGCATCGGAAACCTCTGCCTGTCCTTCTCGAACCACTCCCTCCTCGTGGGTTCCATGGCAGCACACTCCCCAGGTTTTCCCTCAACAGCCCTTTCATCTTGGGCTTCTTTACTGGTTTCCTTCCCCGGACACCCCCCAAATGGTGGTTCTGTCAGGGCTCCATTCTCTCACCTCTTCTCAATCAGCATATTCCTATTGGATCATCTCATCTTCCCCCATGTCTTCAATTGTCATCCAGAAGCCTATAGTTCCAAAATGAACACCTTTAACCAAAGTCTTTATCCCGAGTCTCGATCCCTTTACTAAACTGCCTACGGAAATATTTTAAAGTTAGCAAAGTCCTAACTGAAGGGACTAGCGTAACTGAAGTCCCTCCACCACCCCTCAGACCTATGTCTCCCTCTTTACTCCTTGCTCTGCTAATGGACCCAAGCCAGAAATCTCTTCATCACTAAGACCTATGTCCTGCCTTTTCCTGCCTTCTTAAAATCTCCCAAATCCACCTGCTTAGCTAATTCCCATGAGCAATTCCTTAGTTTACAAATAGATAATCTATTACTAGAATCACAACCCAGATCTCTTAACTCATCTCCATGCCTCCAAAGCTGGCTTTTCAAATTCATTCTCCACCTAACAGTTACAACAGTGGTAAGGCTGACCTTGCCACCCTCCTGGGACAGTTCATCCGGGGCTTCCTACAGTCCACAGGGTATAGTCGAAACTCCTTAAAAGGCAATGCACTAAAAAATATGTCTTTCTGTGATCTTTAAAAGTGTGGCAATTTTGATTTATTATGTATTGACTGTTTCAGGTATGTCTGTGATAACCATTATAATAATAAGCTCTGTTTAGTATTCAAAATGCATATAAAACAATTTTGATTGGATTTAAAATTCAGCACTATTTCATTTCTCGCATACCCAGCTTTATACACTGAAGACACTGCCTACTAACCTAATTTTCAGGAACAATAATATTCAAAATGTTACAATTTACAATAAAATGCACGTATCTGAAAATGTCAAAGGAAAGAAAAAAACATTTTAATCCTCACTGGTAGCACAGAATACTCACAGGCTTTCACTGTTTTTTGCAATTTTCTAGAGTAAAAGTCAGAACAATTTTATTAGAAATATGAGAAGGTACATATTGTAGAGAGAAGAGAACAGTAGCTAGCCCGAGTCTCACCTTGGGCAACTTATTTAACACCTCTTGAACTGATTATTCAGCTGAAAAACAGACATAACATCTGCCTCTAAGGAATATTTTAGTGATTAAATAAGATATGGCATGTGCTTGGCACACAGATTGTCTTCGTAAGTGTTAACTCTCTCCCCACAAGTCCCTGAGGATTGCAGTAAAATGCATCTTGCATTATGGCCATGAGATAATGCCAAGGACATAAAACAATATAAATTCCAACAATATAAATATTGTATCCTCAAAATATTGTGAGGAGAATGAACTTTGACAAGCTAAACAAATAAATGTATACATACAGACATATGTAACCAAATTTCTTCATAAACATTCCCCATGGAATGGAGGAATTTCCCCATCTACATTAGATGACTACAGACAAAAAGCTCTGTAAAAACCTACACCTGTGCTCTGGCCGGGTGGCTCAGTTAGTAGGAGTGTCTTCCCATACACCAAAAGGTCATGGGTTCTATTCCTGGTTAGGGCACCTATGGGAGGCAACTGATCAATATTTCTCTCTCACATTAATGTTTCTTCTCTTCTTCCTCCCTCTCCACCTTTCTCCCTCCTTCCTTCCCCCCCTCTTCTTCTCCCCTCCCCTTCCTCTCTCTCTAAAATCAATAAACATGTCCTTAGGAAAAGATTTTTAAAAATCTACACCTATGCTTTTCCCACAAAGTACTTTCTTATTTGTATACATTTGGTAATGTCCTTGAAAATAACAAACTAATGCAACTTGTTTGTTGCACAAAGAAAAATTCTTTAGCAAACTCACAATAAACCACATCACTTCCAGTGCTAATTAAAGAAGACTAGGCTTCCTTGAGATTTGTGTAAGACTTTCCTGGTAACATGGGAGCAGTGCTACAAGGAACCAAATATGAACCAAATAATTTAAAAAGACATTTTAGAAAACTAGACTTTCACCTACCATTGACCTTAAACACAGAGTCCAAGTTTTTTTCAATGCTGTGACAAGGTAAAGGATCACTCTCGTTGATTGAGGTGGAACTTGTACCAAAACAGCTTGGGTAAAAAAAGGTCAACTAGGAACAGGAAAGGCATCAATGGGTGTGAACCAGAAAAAGCACAATTCACATGGAAACTGAATCTATGTTTGTATGACAACACAGTTCAGTTTTGTACAGCTCAGAGTGACACGGGGGGAAACACTCTAAAACATGATGATTACTCACTGTACATAACCCAAAATGTATCATCATCAACGATGAAAGTGCCTTAAATGTTCCAAAGGCAGATACAGGAGCACCCATTAGAGAATAAGGACTTCACTTCCACACAATCTTGCCTACCCCTGGGCCTGCCTCTCCTGAACTGGCTAGCGTCTGCTTCATAACACTCTCCTTTGTCTGGTCTGAGTGGTCACATTGTCTAACTAGCATATATCCTGCATTGCTCCCACCTTTATTATTTTAGCCATCCAAACCATCCTCCCAAAACCTAAGGAAATTCGTGTAAATAGGAACAAAATTGCTGTTGTCTAATAGTTTTTACTATAAACAGCATATTTGTTTTATACAAATGAAATATATCAATGAACAAAACTGATTTTTATGTGTAAACTAGAGGGGGGGTCTCTCAGCCTGGCCTGTGCCCCTCTCACAGTCCGGAAACCCTCGGGGGACATCCTTAGCGCTGCTGCGGAGGCGGGAGAGGTTCCTGCCACCTCTGCTACGCTCACTCGCCAGCCATGAGCCCGGCTTCTTGCTGAGCAGCGCTCCCCGTGTGATCGGGAAACCAGCTCTCCAACATCCCCCAAGGAGTCCCGGATGGTGAAAGGGCGCAGGCCAGGCTAAGGGACCCCACTGGTGCAGGCCAAGGAGAGACGTGGGAGGTTGGCCAGCCAGGGAGGGACCACGGGAGGGCTCATTGGGAGCTGTACAAAACTGAAGTGTGTTGTCATGTCCAGCCCCTCTTGCTCAGTCTGGATGGGCCAAACCCCAGCAGCAAGCTAACCTACCAGTCCGAGCGTCTGCCCCCTCGTGGTCAGTGCACGTCACGGCGACTGGTCAATGGTTGACTGCCCCCTGGTGGTCAGTGCATGTCATAGTGAGCAGTTGAGCTGTCTTAGCATATCATTAGCATATTACACTTTGGTTGAACGGCCAACTGGTCAACTGGACACTTAGCACATTCGGCTTTTATTATATAGGATGTACTCATTGAGATGGGCCCTTAGAAAAGCCAGAGCCTCCCTTGCTCTAAAATAACATAACTTAGAAGATAGTTTTGCTCTCTAAAATTATTAAAGAGACATACAGTTATTTTATCACCTTTGCTTTTATATAGTATTAGATATTTCAATTAATTTGGAAGTTTAATGAAAACATGTTTCTGTGGGAAAAATGGTAACACCTTATTAATGAACACTTCATAGCACACTTTCAATGAGACTAACTATACTGCACAAGGTGGACATTTAGTCTAGAATGGCAAGCGCAATAAAAATATAATGTTACAAAAATGCATTTTAAAATGAGAAAACATAATCACAATTAGAAAATATTTATTTATTAAGCTGTCCTGAAACTAAAAGATCTGGTAGGTTTTCAAAATAACTGCAGAAGCGATATCTAGTGGTGCGAAAAAAGTCACTTTTTCAGATAGGCATCTAATTGGTGTAACTGGATGTTCCCTTTCTCAGCAGACACAGTTGACTTCCACTCACCACCCAGTTCCTCCCCTTTCCTCCATGGGAACAGAGCCCCAAGTGCATTTATATATCAGAAAGCCAAGAGCTTATGGGAAAGTGAGACATCTCAGCCCCTAGGATTTACCTTTCAGCTAATTTACATAAAAATCTCAACCAATCTCAAATTCAACATGACTATGGTTGACCTTGAAATATTTCCTACAGTTCCCTCTCTCTCCTGGCATCCCTATGTCACTGAACAACACAAGTTCCCCCAAGCCTCCTGCTCAAAATATCCATTCATTTTTCACAAGCATAATATTATGTACATACTTACTAAAAATTATTCCAAAATATATTATAGCAGCTGGTCAGTCCAATTATCTTCCCCAAACTTACCTCCCCCCGAAAAAGAGTGCCGGGGGGAGAAAGGCAAAATTACCTGCCATTCTCTCAAATCTCTGTCCCCACAAGATTCAATATTTATTCAATAAGAAATGGGACTTACATGTTTTTGACATTAGACTCAAACAACCAAGGATAATTCTTCCTATAAAGAGGGCTCAAATTTAACTAGAATTAAGAAGAAAAAAGTCTAATTGTCCAGAGATTTTTAGCTCACCCAGATCAATAATGCCCACACACAAATTCTAATGCTCTAAAGTAAAAGTCTGTGTACTTGTAAAAATATGGTTTCCACACCAAATTCAAAATAAATATCCATGTCATTGGATGCACCTTCATTTGTTCCTTTCGCAGTCCATATCTTTTAGATTACTGCCACTGTCTTTCATTTTTAAAATACAGAAATTTGTGGGAGCCATAGGGTCCACTGACTGGATAGGACTTCTCTGCTGAAAAGTAACATGGGCCCATCATGGGAAGGAACAATCATTTCACCCTTCAGTTGCTATCTTTTCACATGGTTCTATCTTAATTCCACCTCTTTCAACCCGACTGAGGAATCATTAAAAACAAATACTGTTTTCTTGCATTTTATATTTCTCTTGGGGTTTGCCTTTAAATACAGACACTTAGCAAATGTTTGTTAACTGAACCACTTCACCATCTTGCCTTCCTAACAGACTCAAAACTCAGCAGTATCTTTCTGTTCCCTTGCTCCCGGGGAAAACGGTCTCTAGAGGAGAAAGAGCGACACGGGAAGCAGTAGCCCACGGAGCTCAGCTGAGGAAAAGGTAACCCAATTACTGATGGTGTAGACTTTATCCCGCTACGACCGAAGCCATTGCAATCAAGCTCTTTAGTACAGCCAAGCTCTACTAGCAGACCACTTAGAAACCAGCCAGATTGGGAACACAGTTAGAGCATGCCGGGGTTAAGTTAATTAGGAACAATGCCTGCTGATAAAAATCTTTAATATTTGTTCTCCATAACAAGGTAGATATGTAGCATACATGTGTGTTTTTAAATTATTATAAAATATTTCCAACCCTGTACAACCCAAATCTGGAATAGGATTAATGATGTAAGCCCTGGACCCAGGTCAGTTTTTGAAAAATGAAACATCTATAAACCACCCTGCATCAAGCCTTTGGTTTAAACAATGATTGGCCCAAGCTTCAATGGTGAATTGGACAAAACCTCACCCAAGTAAATTAGAAAGAAAAAAATTAAAATCCTATACATGCTTCGCTGAAACCGGTTTGGCTCAGTGGATAGAGCGTTGGCCTGCGGACTGAGGGGTCCCGGGTTCGATTCTGGTCAAGGGCATGTACCTGGGTTGCGGGCACATCCCCAGTAGGAGATATGCAGGAGGCAGCTGATCGATGTTTCTCTCTCATCGATGTTTTTAACTCTCTATCTCTCTCCCTTCCTCTCTGTAAAAAATCAATAAAATATATTTTTTAAAAAATCCTATACATGCTTCAAAGTCCTTGCTCACTCCACCCCCAACTCTTTCCAGAATGTGGGCAACCATATGACTATCCCAGGTACAAGGGAGCAGCAAGCAAAAAGGAACAAGATCCCAGGTGGTTCAAGTGAACAACCCTGCAATAAAAGGAAATGGGAATTCCTTCACTGATTCCCAGATGAGGCTGCTCTATCGCTAGTGTCTAGGTCCATAGAGTAGTAAAGTGGGAGAATTTGGAATAGTTGGTCTTACTAACAGGAAATGCCTCTTCCCTGTTTTCTTGATGCCTGTAAAGAGGGATTTTCCCTAAACAAGGCTGACCTTTCGCTCTACTCACTCCTCCCTATTTTTCCCCTCTTTTGAAATGTGAGATACCCTTAGAGAGCAAGCTAATAAACCCTACCTGGAACCTCACTCACCCCCCACCCGCCCGCCTTCCCAGGCTATAACCTAGTGAGCAGGCCCTTTCTTTCCGTCCACACTAAGCTATGTCTCCAATGTTGTTCCATCCACAACAGAGGTGAAATTTTGTTAACCATCTGATGACCCTCACAATGCCCTCTCTCCTCATTTGTTCAGAACTGGAGCTGGGGAGAAGGGACCTCTTTATGGGAGCTCCACAGAGAACTCACCAGCTTACAGAACTCACCAAGGAGTATTCATGGGAAACACATTAACTCTGAAACCAAATAAACTGGTTCCACAGAATGAGCTCTCTCACCCAGAGTGCTCAGCGATTCATTAAGCTGGGTTCAGAGAATGTTCTTGCCTTAGGGTCCCCAAGTGAATGCATTAATTGATGATAAAAAATCTATCTTTCATTTGTCAGGTCTTACAGGCAGAAAGGCCTTCCTTCTACACTTAATGTTTATAGTCAACAGTTTAAAACCTGCTCTTCATTGCAAGGCTTCTTAAAAAAGACCACAGCTATACTCTACCAAGTTACAACATTTACATCCAATACAGCTAATTATGTACTTAAAATGCTTTCAGAAGATACTTTAAGTGAATATCAGATTATGTTCAATAACAATATTCTCTACCACCCTATTATTCAATGTATGGTGCCTCCAATACATCATTAATTTTTCCAGTCTCTCCCTAAGTTTCCTAAGGGTGGGTACAATTGCCTGATCCTTTTGTACCAGTGAAGGAATGGAGGTTAAACAGCTACCCAGAAGTCAGATAGCAAACACCGGGGTGAACTGGACTCAGGCTGTAGCTCTCCCTAACCCAGCATTTGTATCACCAGAGCAGGCTGCCTCCTAGGGAACCCTGGCACCAAAGGTCCAGTTTCCCCTAGGACTCATGGTATGTTGTGCTAGAATTCCATGGTGAGTTTTTGCTGTGTGCAGCCCTAAGAAGATAAAAGAAATGAATGTATTCAAAGCACAGCAAAGCAGTGACCAGGGCAAAATGATCTTACTAACATCACTGTGACATTGTCAGCTGCCATTCATAAATACAGCATTAAACAAACAAAAAAATATATATAGCTCTAGCTGGTTTGGTTCAGCGGATAGAGCGTCGGCCTGCGGGCTGAAGGGTCCCAGGTTCGATTCCGGTCAGGGGCATGTACCTGGGTTGCGGGCACATCCCCAGTAAGGGGCGTGCAAGAGGTAGCTGAATCGATGCTTCTCCCTCATCGATGTTTCTAACTCTCTACCCCTCTCCCTTCCTCTCTGTAGAAAATCAATAAAATATATATTTTTTTAAAAAAGGTGGCCTTCATCTATGAAGACTTTAAAAAAACAAACATATATAGTTTTTATACCTGTGAAGATCTTATGGAGTTAAAAACTGTTTAACATCTTTCCATTCAATCAGAGGTTTTACACAACTATCGTACACAGAAAATATTTATTTGATTTTTGCTACAAAAAAAAAGCTGTTAATATAATTTCTACTGCACATGCATGCATAATAATAATAATAAAAAGGTGTGTCAGGAAAAATGTCCAGGAAATGTCATATTGACTAAAACTATAGAAAATTATATTCAGCTAAAGTGGAGAGTAGGGGTTTTAAAAAAGAGACTTCGGACTTTCTCCTCCATTCCACAACTACCTATAACAAGGTTACACCTAGCACAGAGCTTTTCACATAATAGTTGATAAATATTTGTTTGGTTGACAATCATTTACATCTCAAAGAGCAACATATTTGCTTTCTAATATGTGTCTCAAAAAATCTTCTAATTGGCTTCTAATGGTGGAATTTGTATACTATACAGGGTGGGTGGAGGGGATGAAGCCCTTTAAATGCCACAGATACACTTAATTATATCTTCTAAAACTCATTAAGAGAAAGGGGATGGAGACAAATCATTTACACTGCATTTGGACTCCTCCAATTTAATAAATACCCATGAGTCAGCTGTGCATTGCACTCATTGTTGTATCCCTATCACTTAGTCCAAATCCTGACCAGTAGGTTCCCAAGAAATATTTGTTGATCAGATGGGTGGATGGATGAATGATGGATGGAAGGAAGGAATGGTGGATGGATGGATGGACAGATGGGCACACAATGGATGAATGAATAGAAATGAATTCTTTTAAAGTTGGCCACTTGATTATAGATTATATATTTAAATCAGAGCATTTTTTATCCAAAGGTCTATTAAGAGAGATATTTTACAGTAAAACAGATCTGTTAGAACCCAATTTAATTTTTTATCAGCAGCAAGTCTATAAGTACTTATAAATTAACTACATATCATATTCATTTATAAGAACTAACTTGTTATTTTCTACAAATTTGCCTTACATTGTAAACTCAGCTACAATATAAATGCTTCTTTCAAATTTACTTTGCTAAGAGACCTTTTATAAACTTCAAACAATGACAATACTAAAAAAAAATACTTACAAATATAAAATCAAAGGTAGGTAGGTTCAAATTGACCACTCAAAGGTCAAGTTGACCTTATACACTTCTTTTTCGGAGTGGGAACGGCAGACTGCCACATCATGTGGAACATCTAAAAGAACATTTCTGTTTGCTCAACATTATAATTTATTTTCCTTCAGTAAACTGTGAGGTTTCTGCACTAACTATATTTTAATAAATGCAGAAAATTAACATGCTAAATCAAAGCAGGAACATGATTTTTACAGAGTAAAAATGCAAGTGTTCATCAGAATTCAGGAAACGTAAATTTGTTTTTGTTTTTATTAAGAAGTAAGAGGGAGGCCCCAGCTGGTTTGGCTCAGTGGATAGAGCGTCAGCCTTCAGACTGAAGGGTCCCAGGTCTGATTCCAGTCAAAGGCACATGCCCAGGTAGCAGGCTCAATCCCCAGTGTGGGGCATGCAGGAGGCAGCCGATCAATGGTTCTCTCTCAACGTTGATGTTTCTAGATCTCCCTCCCTCTGAAATCAATAAAAATACATTTAAAAAAATATATACTTAAGAAGGAGTTTTGCAATTAGACCACTGAAGAGGCCATAGCAGAGTCTAATTCTTGTTTATCCATGAGGCTCAGGCTGCTAGCCCTATGGAAGATTCCAGAATATAAAGTAACAATAATCATAAAAGTCATTATATTTAGAGACTAGGTGCTTTTCTGGTCAAAATAATAAAATTTCCCAAAGAAGCTGAACATTCAAATTCAAATTATTTCCTTTCATATCATTCTTAACTCCTCTTCATGCAAGCTTTCTTTCTTGCACATAAAGCAACCTCAATCCAAAGTATTAGCAATCGTTGCAAATAAAATCTCAACCTGGAGTGGATTTTCCTAGTAAGAATCGGCTCTAGAAGGTGAAAAAAAAAAACTCCCTAGAGCAGAACTCAGCTCACAGGCCTCATGTGACCTGCCATTTCCAGGTGTCACTCAGCAAGGTGGGTGGGACTAGATGGTCCAGTAAACCCAGCCTAGTTCTCAGGGCACAGCAAGAGTCCTACCTTTGCAATCCAGCATCCCATACCTTCACAAAGACACTCTGACTTTTGTCTTCATAGCTGCACTACAGTGGTCCTGGGCATGAGGCCACAGCTGCACTACAGTGGTCTTAGGCATGAGGTTACAGCTGTACTACAGTGGTCCTAGGCATGATGTTACAGCTGTACTACAGTGGTCCTAGGCATGAGGCCACAGCTGCACTATAGTGGTCCTAGGCATGAGGATACAACTGCACTACAGTGGTCCGAGGCATGATGTTACAGCTGCACTACCGTGGTCCTAGGCATGAGGCCACAGCTGCACTATAGTGGTCCTAGGCATGAGGATACAACTGCACTACAGTGGTCCGAGGCATGATGTTAGAGCTGCACTACCGTGGTCCTAGGCATGATGTTACAGCTGTACTACAGTGGTCCTAGGCATGAGGCCACAGCTGCACTATAGTGGTCCTGAGCATGAGGCCACAGCTGCACTATAGTGGTCCCGGGCATGAGGCCACAGCTGCACTACAGTGGTCCTAGGCATGATGGTACAGCTGCACTACAGTGGTCCTGGGCATGAGGCCTCAGCTGCACTATAGTGGTCCCGGGCATGAGGCCACAGCTGCACTACAGTGGTCCTAGGCATGATGGTACAGCTGCACTACAGTGGTCCTGGGCATGAGGCCACAGCTGCACTATAGTGGTCCCGGGCATGAGGCCACAGCTGCACTACAGTGGTCCTCTGCAAGGCTGAAAGGCACCAGCTTGTGAATGGGGGCTCCCCACAGGGATGAAGATGGTTGTGTTGTCTCTTTCCATCTATGACATTAAGAAAAGAGGAGTAATAAAGGGTAATTCTTTCACTTCGTTTTTACTGATAGTATTACAGATGTCTCCCTTTTGCCCCCCTGGACGATTCTTTCTTAAATGAAATATTTAATTAACCAAAATTCACCCAGGCCATACATTATGGTTTCCTCTAAGTTGCCCTGTGACCCTTTGGAGCCTCAGATTTCTCCTATGTTACTGGACCAGCTGATCTCTAAAGTTCCTTTTAAAAATAAGTTCTTAATTATATATCTCATGGATCTAATCCTCCCATGTCCTGTCTCACTAAAGTCACCCTCTTATATTCCTTTGGAAAGTCATTTGGGGGTCTCTATTTTGGAGGAAATTCAGAAACATGAAGCTCTACTGAGATATCTAAGGAAGTGAAATAGCTTGAAAAGACCAACATTTCACTGTTAAACAAGCAAACTCTTCCCAGCATCTTCTCAGAGCAGTAAAATAAATGAGCATGCACAAATGACTTGGGAGGCAGCAACCCACAAGGACAGGTCATTCTCACTAAAAGAACACGTAAATGGTAAGCACTATATATGCCTGAAAAGCAAAGAAGAAATGTAAGATACCTGGAGACCTGGAACGCTAAGGGCGGTAGGTACCATACAGGACTGGCACTACGCTATGAGACATTTTCTTCTTAATTATTTTTGGCCTATTTTGCAACCAAGACCTGGACTCTTCACAATTAAAGAATCTTGCTCTCCACAATGAAACTCATTTTTTTCTTTCTACTTCCTAATGCACTCAACTTTCCATAACCAGCTGGTATGTGGCTAGCTCAATTATCACAGCCCTTTCAGAGTACACAAAGCAATAGCTGCACTTTAAATACAAATTACGGTAAGCGTTTCACCTACAATATGCTGTGCCTCTTTGTTTGTAATTTACTCTCCAACCATAAACTTTTATTAGGTCCAAAGGGCAAGGAAGTCAGACCCACCATACATGCTCTCCGGCTGGTCTGTGGGAAGGACCAGTGCCCATCCTGACAAAGCTATCGCTCATGTGAAGTGAAATGAGACCAACAGAAATAAGGCAGTGAGTTTTCTAAACGCTAAAACTATTACATTTACATGTCCACGTTTATTATTCTCAGACCATATCCTTCCTACATTTAGCTATTAAAGTAAAGATCCTCTCTTAAAAGAATGGGGAGAGCAGAAAGTTAGCAATATTTTATTTGGAAAAATAAAATTTGGCCGTGATCTCCCAATCCACTAATTTTATTTTTTTTATTTTACTGAGCCGGGCCTGGGTAAAAAAGGTGAAGTGATTCAAAAATATCAATCAGTAGTTACAAAGTAGTCAGTAATATTGTAATGACCATGTATGGTGCCAGGTGGGTATTAGACTTACGGGGGAGAGGGGTTCTTCATAAATTATACAAATGTCTAACATTGAATGTCAACTGTAATTGAAAAATAAAAATTAAAAAATTTACTAATCCAGCATAAAAATCTAAATGCGTGCGAAGTACTGTCCCACAGAAGTATGAAAGTAGCTGCTCATGTGTAGAGTAATCACAATTTAACAAGAGTTACACAGACCACAGAATTAGACTACCTTGAAAAAGCAAATGATGAAAACAGAATATATAGGCTGAAAGTTGAATGTGAACCTAAATACCTAGAAGTTCTCCCATCAGTTAGATTTGTAGCAAATATCAGTAAGAATGGAATAATTCTAGTGAGATGGTGGATGTACAGAGCATACCAATGTTAGCAAAAGAGCTAAATGCATATTCAGATAGTATTGATGGTTGGATTTCAAAAGCAAAGACATTTAATGACGTTGAAGAAAATATGAAGCTTCCATAGCCACCAGGAAAACATACAGAAATTAATTTGATGGGATCTCAAACTTATCTTAAACCAACAACATTCTATTCTACTCACGTGGCTGTCTTGATTAAATTTCATAATGCAAAACCTCAACACATTAAGTAAAATTACATTTTCAGGTAATAGGAAGAAAAATGCTGCACTATGTTTTTCCTTATTAAGGCACTGCCATTAAGCATAAACCTTGAGTATTCACAACAGAAGTCAGGTTTACAAGATGAAAGCATGGCAAGAAAAATGTGTTTCTGAAAAATAAAAATCTTAAGGAAAGACAAAAATGGCATTCTTTATCCATCTTGCTTAATGAAAGAGCCAGAGTGTAAATGTCTAATGTCACAAATTGTGTTACTTTTTGAAGCGATGTGGGTGCTGGCTTCTAGTAGTAACAAAATATACTCAAGATTGTTTTTATATCTGTATTTATAATTTTAAAAAGCCAAGAAGGAGGTTGATGAGTTTCCGTTAAAAGCCCTTCCTGTTGCATGTAATAAACTAGTAAGTATTTATTTATAGTGTTTATTTAATAAACCATCCATTGAAGTGTAAGTGAAATCAACAAAAAGGAAATATGGATTGATACGTGATTTAGAGATTAAAGTTAGTCCTAAAATGTAAATAAAATATGAAAAGTGTCCTAAATTTTTTTAATCATGTACCCCAAAGGGTACCTGGTCCCCACACACAGCTGTCCTGTAGCCCTTGATGGCAGTTCAGGAAGTTATCTAGCCATCTCCACATAACCCATCTCATTCCATCCTGGAAACTCTATGTGGAGTCTTTCTCTCCCCTCCTTCAGCACACCTGTGAGCCCTCTCCTCCTTAAAGCCCAGCCTGTATTCACAGGCTCCATTAAAATAAAACAAAACAAAGCAGCCCGGCCCAGCTGGGGGTAGCTCAGCAGTTGAGCGTCAACCCAGGAACCAGGAGGTCACAGGTTTGATTCCTGGTCGGGGCATATGCCCAGGTTGTGGGCTTGATCCCCCACAGGGGGCGTGCAGGCGGCAACCAATCAATGATTCTCTCTCATCATTGATGTTTCTATCTCTCTCTCCCTTTCCCTTCCTCTCTGAAATCAATAAAAATATATTTAAAAAAAAAAAAAAAAACAGCCCAGCCAATGTGGCTCAGTGATTGAGCACTGACCTACGAACCAGGCAGTCATGGTTTGATTCCCAGTCAGGGCACATGGCCGGGTTTTGGGCTCAATCCCTAGTGTGGGGCATGCATGAGGCAGCTAACCAATAATTCTTTCATCATTGATGTTTCTCTCTCTCTCTCCCTCTCCCTTCCTCTCTGCAGTCAATAAAAATATATTTAAAAAAACAAACAAGCCAAAAACCTACCTGGCTTGCAGATACCCTCCTCTAATTCTGCATACCCACAGCATTCATGCACGCAGTAGGATGCAGCACTAAACAAACACTGAATGATTGGTACATGTATTCTCTCTTAGATTGGGTCAGAGATAATCTGGGATAACAAAGAATATAAATATTATTCATAACCTATTTTGGAAAAACTACAGTCAGTAATCCCATGATGTGAAATATAAATATTTCTGCAGAAACAAAGCCTCACTAGCAGAATTTAATTTTCACTCCAAACAAACCATTACCTGTGGTTAATGGACCGGAGCAGCTACACCACCACCACCCAGGAGCAGGACCAGCCTAAACATTTGGTCCGGAAATTCTATTCAACTGCAGAGCAAAGAGCACACACCACTGACTCACCTAATCTAATTAAACTTTCCCAAGACTGTGAATACTCTGTGTCACAAGCAAGGCCACTGAATTCCCAGCCAGAAGTCACTGCCTACCTGATTACTCGCATCTCCCCCTCAAGTTTTTGTTATTAGAGTAGGTCTTGGAGGCCCGGTCTTTCCTCCCCCACACGCTGCCCTCCACACCTGTAGGTTTAGTTGTTTTGGATTATTTCATGTCCTCCTCTTTGATGCATCTGGTGTGAACTTTTCCTTCTCATGCTGGGGGAGGACAGGGCAGTAGCCAGAGGTACCACAGAGACAGGGCAGGAGTGTTTTAAGGCAGTTAGAAGTGAGAGGGTGTCTGTGGGCTTTGAGAATAAAAAGTTCCTGGAAAGGTGACATTTGAAGACCCAACCTTCCCCATCAAGGCCATCAAGAAGCTGTTATTGTCCTCACTATCACAAGAGTATATATCACATATTCTCTTCAACTCACTACGGTGAGTTTTTCCCTTCTATCCTCAAAGCATTGATAATTTCACTTTTAAGATTGGAGTCTTTTTTAATGAAAGGAGTATTCTGAACTTCCAAAGGGAGTTTTTAAATTATAAGTCAAGTACTGTTGGGAAATATTTCCTCTAACTTCATTCCTTGAGGAATAATTATCCTTATATAAATTATACAGTGGTTAAGCATCAACCTATGAACCAGGAGGTCACAGTTCCATTCCTGGTCTGGGCACATGCCCGGGTTGTGGCTCCATCCCCAATGAGGGGTGTGCAGGAGGCGATCAATCAATGATTCCCTCTCATCATTGATCTCTCTCTCTCTCTCTCTCTCTCTCTCTCTCTCTTCCTTCTTCTCTGAAATCAATAAAAATATATTTTTAAATAAATAAATTATTAAATTATACAGCAGTGATTTGTTGCTGAGGCAGAACTGGGCCCGGATCTGACCATGAGCAGTGCTATACAAGATTAAGCAGGTATGCAGCTGGGAACAACAGAGAAGGAGGACCTGCATTCCAGCATCCCCCAAAATACACTGTTCCCTGCCACTGAAGGCCTACATCCTGGACAGAACTGTGGGTCCTTAGAAAAGAAATATAAACAAGACCGGGACCAAACGAGACATCTCCCTTTCACCAGCTTGGATTGTCTCTGATGTTCCTGACACTGGACTAAAGGATTCGAGGAGAAAGGGGGGCAGAGGGAGACTTTCTTCAGGAGCTTTCTTAGCTCAGCCTGTGTAACAAATTACCATGGACTGGAGGCTTAAACAACAAACGTTGATTTCTCAGTTCTGGAGGTTGGGAAGTCCAAGATCAAGGTGCCTGCAGATCTGATGCCCGGTGAGGGCCCACTGTCTGGCTGGTAGATAGCTGTCTTCAAATCTTGTCCTCACCAGGCAGAGAGTAGAGAAGCAAGCTCTCTGGACTCTTACAAGGACATGAATTCCATTCATGAAGGCTCCACCCTCATGACCTCCCCTAACCCTAACCACGTCCACAAGACCCCACCTCCTAATACCGTAACACTGGGGTGGGATAGAGTTTCCACATATGAATTTGGGGTGTTGGGGAGGACACAAGCATTTAGTCCATAACAGAAGCCCACAGTCAATGAGAAAGACACTTTAGATCAGTGGTTCTCAACCTTCCTAATGCTGCGACCCTTTAATACAGTTCCTCAAGTTGTGGTGACCCCCAACCATAAAATTATTTTCGTTGCTACTTCCTAACTGTAATTTTGCTACTGTTATGAATCGTAATGTAAATATCTGATATGCAGGATGTATTTTCATGGTTACAAATTGAACATAATTAAAGCACAGTGATTAATCACAAAAACAATATGTAATTATATATGTGTTTTCCAATAGTCTTAGGTGACCCCTGTGAAAGGGTCGTTCAACCCCCAAAGGGGTCACGACCCACAGGTTGAGAACCGCTGCTTTAAATACTAAAGGTTTTACAATCCATGAGATCAGTGCCACGGCAGCAACCTGCCAAGCACCCCAGGAGCAAAGATCAGGGAGAAATTAATTCTGCCTCGAGAAGGAACTCAAGTCCCAAGGAAGAAACTGCTACTTCAACTAGATATTGGAAAAAGAACAGGAATTGACTAAAAAGATAATGAGGAAAGAAGTTCTTTAAAAAAAAATGACCTAAAAATCTCTCTCTCTAATTGCTTGTGGTGAATAGAACCAACCTACCAATTTTAATCAGATCTAAGCTAGACTTTTAGTTACTATTGAGGTTTCTCCAAAAGTTATTTATTTTCAGCTTATTACCAATTCAGAGCATCTACAAAAGTGACCTACTGAATTTGCAGAGGCGGCAAAATTCTTACAACAGTAATAATAATAGGATGAAACTTAATGGCTTTACTCAATAGATTACCTTTATGGCCAACAGCCCACGTGCACTCTCCAAGCCCACGGAAATCCCTGGGAAGCCTCATTTGCTGCCCCAAGCTTACATTTCATTGCACACTTTTTAATTTTAATGTAAATTGGTAAAAATTCAAAAGCTATGCATCTACTTTTAAATTGAACCATTTTTAGTAAATCACTGAATACTTTCCATGAACAATATGAGTTTTATGAGATGATCTGTTATTCTTACCTCCATGGGAAAAGCTTTGAAATTAACTGTGTGCTCAGAACCACGCTGGTTTTCTCTTCCCCAATGAAATCGAACCTCATACAGTTCGAATTCATGCCCTTGAGGCAATGGACCTCCCGAAAGAACTGAAAAATAAAATAAAATAAATTCTATTTAATTACATCTCAAACATATTCATCAGCACAGCAATAGAAACACTGGGGACATGTTTTACCAAAATCTCGTGTGAGCTCTACAGATTCAATTCATATGCCAAAATGAGAACTACATCACAACTGTGCATTTACACTATGTGAGTTCTGCTGAAATTCTTATAATGCCATTCAGATAACAGCAGAAGTACAAAAACTCTGGAATACCTTGATAATGATATGTATATCATTTCATTTTACCTTTGTTAACTTTAGACAAGTAAGACCAGGTTCCTCCTCAGACCTAGTCTTACTTAAGTCTCACAGCAAATCTGAGAGGTCGGTGGGATCGTCCCCAGGGACAGGAGAGAAGCACATGGCTGAGAAGGGGTAATGTGGCTGCCCTGGCCACCCAGCCGGCAAGTTCCAGGAGCCTGGAACTCAAGCCTTCTGACCCACATCCCAGGGTGAGACAGGGATGGGGAAAACCAAATGTTAGTATCTGGAAGCATGACCTGAAAAACAATGACTTCTTTTCTTAAAATATATTTTTATTGACTTCAGAGAGAGAGAGAAACATCAATAATGAGAGAGAATCATTGATCGGCTGCCTCTTGCGCGCCCCACACTGGGGATGGAGCCCGCAACCCAGGCATGTGCCCTGACAGGGAATCGAACTGTGACCTTCCGGTTCACTGGTTGACACTCAACCACTAAGCCACCGTGGCCAGGCGAACAATGAGTTCTATAAGGCTAGGGTTCTAAACTGCAGTTCTATTTCCCAGGACAATAAAAAAAAAAAATTTAAATATATATTTTATTGATTTTTTACAGAGAGGAAGGGAGAAGGACAGAGAGCCAGAAACATTGATGAGAGAGAAGCATCGACCAGCTGCCTCCTGCACGCCCCCCACTGGGGATATGCCTGCAACCAAGGTACATGCCCTTGACCGGAATCGAACCCGGGACCCTTCAGTCCCCAGGCCGACGCTCTATCCAGTGAGCCAAACCGGCTAGGACACAATAAAAAAATTTAAGTACATGGATCACAAAGGGTCACAGATATCCAGAGCTGCAGTGGGGCTCACGGAGCATCTTCAGTAAACACCCAGCTGTGATGGAAGAAGGGCTGACATGTTTCTTTTTCAACCAAGTGCCACAGTTTCCGAATACTCTCAAAACTCTCTCTTCCTTCCCTACAGCTGTCCTAACTTGGTCTTAAGGAAAACCCAGAAGGAGGCCTGTGGTCTACCCACAGTGTACCCCACCTCCCCAACCAAAAAGAGGGGGGAAGCAAGGAAGTCTCTGGCTGAACCCCAGCCTCATCGTGAGAACTGGAGAACACACCCCTCACCATGTGCGAGCACAGCCTGAGCACTTCACAGGGCTGCGTTCTACTTTCTAAAGGTGAAAATTGTCTTAGAGGAGGCTCAGCTCCACATTGCTAAGGAGAAGGAAAGAAATGTTGTGAAATAAAGTCATGTGAAATGGGAGAGGATTTTTTTAAAATTCCCCCAGAACCTCTTTAACGCATACACTCAACACCACACACACACACACACACACACACACACACACACACACACACGTGTTTCTGAAACACTACAGAGCAGTCTACTGGTACTTTCTTATTAAAAAAAAAAAAATGGATGCTATAACTGATGTTGACAGTGACTTTAGGAGACCAGAAAAAGAACCTGGAAACTCCATAGATCTGTCTTGATAGGAGAAGTTCAAGGCCCACAGGGATCCACTCATCACACACATTGTAACAGACACTATTTAAGATACACTGGTTCTTTTTTAGAGAGAGACAGGAAGCAGGGAGGGAGGGAGGGAGGAGAAGGGAAGAGAAGGAGATAGGAGAGCGACAGACAGAAAAGAAACATCGATGGATTGCCTCCCTCACACGCCCCAACCAGAATTGAACCCACAACTGGGTATATGTCCTGACAGAGAACCGAACCTGTCACCTCTGGTATACAGGATAATGCTCCAACTGAGCCACATCAGCCGGGACAAGATAGGCTGATCTTGACAAAAGAGACATTTCGTGATCTCGTGGATTTTTACAATGAGTACAAAAAAGGGAAGCACTCTGCCCAGGCCTGGTCCCAGGGAGAGGTGGCAAAGAGGCAGCGGCAGCCAGGAATCAGGCGCTGGGGGCCTTTCACGTTTGCCGCAGATGAATATTCCGAGGTTAAACCGCACTAAAGTCACGTGGCTGTACAACGCCATAAGGAATGACAAAATCCTGAATGCAGAATTTTAGGAGGTGCCAGGTAAGTATTACCTGTGCATCCCCTGAGAATGACTGTTTTCAGACTAAAAATAAACAGTAGCTCTTTTTTACCCATTTGGCAACATCCGCATAAGGGCATTTCTCTGCCTCTGTATAGCTTTTCTTAAAATAAGGAGACCACTCACACCCAAAGGTGTACACTTCCCCTATATTTATGATTATCAAATTTTGCTGTGTGCTAGTGTGTCACCACATGGCAGGTTAATTAGTTGTGATGTCATTAAGGTCAGTAAAATGTTTCACAATGAAACTCATATGGATGACATATTGCATTTCCTTAGAATAACAAACTTGGGGGGAAAAAACATAAAATAAACCAATGTCATTGCTGCTGCACCCATTTTCTTTAATACAGTAGTCACAGCTACTATATATATATATCTATATATATATGTAAAAGGCTAATATGCAAAGTGTCCCCTCAGGAGTTCAACTGGGAGGCAGGGAGTTTGATCGCTCACTATGACATGCGCTGACCACCAGGGGGAGACACGGCCAGGCCTAGGGACCCTACCCATGCACGAATTTCATGTATCGGGCCTCTAGTGAGATATAAAGAGATCCTCCTCCAAACTTTGGGAACCTCATAAAGACATGATATAGATATATTTACCTCAACCTATCGAAGCTTCTCTCTCCTTTCACCGAAAACAAATCTGCCAGATCGTTCAAAGGCTATTGTCCATCAAGGTTTATCTCCCTCACTGCCTTTGAGCTCAACATGCACATTGCAAGATGGACGCCATGGCCTGTGCCAAGCACCCAGTTCACAGAGAGAGGATACAGCCACGGTGCTGGCGGGGCCCTCTCAGTGCTTATGGAGCTGTATTCAACAGTTTATACAAATTGCATCAGAAGAGTAAGGGAAAGTGCATAAGGCACTAGGAGAACACCCAGCAAGGGCCGAGCCAGAACCAAGGGCATCAGAAAGTCAGGGAACTTGGCACAGGAGACGATTGCCAAGCAGAGCCTTGAAAAGGAAGCTAAGAGAAGTGAGAAAGCGCAGGTCAGCAGAGAGAGGAGGCTGAGAGGGGCTCCGAGACGGGAAGCAGCTTGAATGTGTCCCAAGAGAATAAAGCTAGAGGTCACTGGTGGCCAAAGTCGGGCCTCAAGATGAGAGAAAACAATTTTTAAGGTATTTCTGACCGCCCCATATTTAAATCAGCAAGGCTGCTAAAAAGCACTATAAAAAGTGGTCATTTTTTTTAAAGTATGATTAATAATAAAAATAATAATCTAGCCTAAAATTAGTATTGAGAATTACAAAAGACCCAGGAGCGGAATTTTCTAATTAGGGTTTCTATAATAAGTTGCAGGGAAGGGCACAAGTGACCTACCTTGATTAGCAATTTCTCCCATGCCCATGGCCCTTTAACAATGCCATCACCCTTAACACACTGCTTGCCGTCAGATGGTGACGTCCTATTGCACAAGCTTGGGCAGTCTCACACTTTTTCACAACGTTAAGTATCGAACCACTCAGGCGAGAAACCTATAATAATTATATTTTTACACTTCAGCTACTTTCTATATCACCATAAGTATGTTCCATCTTAAATGTGTCTGTGTACACTAAACTGCTACGATTCCCACAGAACAGTGATGCATGTGTCCCACAGAGACACATGCGGGAGCATTAATGAAATTCTCCATTGTGAGGGAGACAACGGGCCAACAGCCTGGTCAGTCCCACCTGGAACATGAACCTGTGCTCAACTCCGCGTCAGAGGCACTCTGTCACTTGAAACATGCTCAGAGCAGAGGGAGAACAGTGACAGGATCCAAAACGTGGTCCAGTCGCAGGGGCTCCACCCAGCCCACCCTCCTCGCCCCTGGTCCACATAGCCAACCCCTGATGTTCGTAGGTGGCACCTCCGGAATCTCTTGCATCATCCATTCCTCCCACTGACGCTGCCAACACAGTAGCTGCAGTCCTGGTAAACTGAGTCTCGCCCAGTAACTTGCAAACTGACTCCCAATTTCCCCAGATCCCATCTTATCCAGGGCTGCCAGGTTAATTTCCCCAAAGCAACATTCTGATTATCCGACAGAAAATAAAACGTGGTTCTACTCGGTAGACTTGGTTCGAGGTCCCTCATGAATTTGCTCCAACATACCCTCTCCATTATATTTCCTATTAACCTCACTTATCATGAATGAAACTTTTCTTCTGGATGTGCCTTAAGGATGTGTTTTCCCTGTACGATCTCTAGACCTTCCCGTATCCATATCTTTTCTGCTACTGCTCTCCCTTCCCACTCATCCCATTCTCCCAGATCCAAATGCTATTCACCCTTCAAGGATCATCTCAAATGCCACTTCCTCCCCCAAATCTTGCCCTAACAATTTCAGGCAAAAAAAAAAATCTCCCCGCCCTAACCGGTTTGGATCAGTGGATAGAGCGCTGGCCTGTAGACTAAAGGGTCCCGGGTTCGATTCTGGTCAAGGGCATGTACCTTGGTTGTGGGTGGGCACATCTCCAGCAGTGGGTGTGCGGGAGGCAGATGATAGATGTTTCTAACTCTCTATCCCTCTCCCTTCCTCTCTGTAAAAAAATCAATAAAATATATTTTAAAAAAAAACATCTCCCCCTGTACACCTATTCTTCACAACCTACCACTGTTACCTTCGTGGGGGCAGCATTGGGTGTGATTTGTGCTTACCTTCCCCAAAGCATGGAGCACCTTGCCTAAGGTAAAACAAAGACTGCAGACTGCACCTTCCAGGCCAGGTGAACCCAGTGGCTGTGTGTCTGGTTCACAGGCCCACAGCTCCACCTCTTCCTGACACATTAAACATCTGGCAAACGAGGTGTGCTAGTTTCCCACAGTCTCCACCAGTCCCTATTGCCTCCCAACACGACACAGAAAGCAGAGGGTCAACAGCCATTGCTCTCCTGGCTGCTCTCACTTGTGGTGCCTGCCTGGACTCAGGGATAGGTGTGTAATTCCTGTAGTAAATGATCAATAACTAAATACTTATGAATGAAAGACTGTGTCTGAGGAACAGCTGAAGGAACGAATATGTTCAAAAGGAAAAATGGCATTTTCATAATATGATGATGGCAGTCAATATTTTAAAGGATGACACTGTGGAAATCACAATTACATTTGTCCTATGTAGGTCCAGCACCCTGAAATGGAAGCAATGAGGGAGATCACAGAACTTTTCAACCTTTGAAATTACTCAAAAAACAAAATGCGTTTTCTCGGTGAGGAATGAATTTCCTCTCCCGCGCTGTTCAAGCTGAGGAGGCTCAGCCACTTGCCAGAGGACCCCAGAGGACCCCAGACGGGAGGCTGCACTGGCCGCCCTCCAGGGCCCATTGCACTCCGGGACTCTATGACTCTAGCCCCTTTCCCAGACTCACGTGCTGTCTTACTGGAAAGCAGAACACTGAACCGACAGCATGCAGTCTGCATGAGTGCACTGCTTACGGATGCATGTTGTATAAGAGAGGGGGGGCCGAGGAGGAGACCCTGAGAAACCCCATTATTTAATGAAATGGAGAATTAAGAACTGGCAGAGAACAGGCAATAGTCAAAAAGAAGGAGAAACATCAGGAGGTGATGTGTCACAGAGACCAACCTGAGAGAGAGTTTCCAGAAAGCCCACTGCCAATGCAGCAGAATTAAAGTACGTTAAGAAATTGTAAGGGCCCTAACTGGTTTGGCTCAGTGGATAGAGCATCGGCTTGCGGACTCAAGGGTCCCAGGTTCGATTCCGGTCAAGGGCATGTACCTTGGTTGCGGGCACATTCCCAGTGGGGAGTGTGCAGGAGGCAGCTGATTGATGTTTCTCTCTCATCGATGTTTTTAACTCTCTATCCCGCTCCCTTCCTCTATGTAAAAATTCAATAAAATATATTTTTTTTAAAAAAAAGAAGAAATTGTAAGTGTCCACTGGTTGTGGGATGAGAAGATCATCAATTGCCTTGGTTTGGGAGCTCCAGCAGGGGTTAGGAGTGGAGGGCTCATGCTCAGGGCATGTCTCAAGTTTAAAGTAAGGCAATATATCCAGATGGGTTTATATACAGGCACTATAATCATCAGAATTATGTTAAAAGCTTTAATTTAGTAAGTGTCACCATTTAAATTATGCTACAACTTTTGTAACTCTTTTTGGCAATTCTTTTTTATTGTTACTATAAACAAAGCAACAATAAACCAAGAAAATACAGAAAGAAAGAACAAAGTAGCCCAGGACACTGACAGCCTCCGTAAGGCCAGATGTTTCAGTGGGGTGGTGTGTATGAAATGAGTTTGATTTCTTAAAATAACTGTGCTTATTCTATGAATCTTCTATTTAAAAAGGCAGCACCCAAGAAAACATAAATGTATATTATTAAGAGAAAGAAGTCAAACTGAAAAGGCTACATACTGTATGATTCCAACCCTGTGACATTCTGGACAAGGTGAGACAGTGGAGACCAGGCCACTGATAGCCACAGTAAAAAGATCTGTGGCTGCCTGGGGCTGGGAAGAGAGGGAGGAACAGGCGGAGCACAGAGGATCTGAGGGGAGTGAAGCTGCTCTGAATGACACCACAGGGATGGAGACATGTCATTCTCCATCTGTTCCAACCCAGAGAGTGTACCACACCACGGTGACCCCTCAGGTAAGCTGTGGACTTCCGCAGATGATGATGTGCCAATGCAGGGTCACCAGCTGTCACAGATGCACACTCTGGTGACACTCTTGCCTGCGGTCAGTAACCAGCTGCAAACAGCCAGCTGTGAGCCGCCACGTGCCCTGCCCCAGAGAAATAGACAAAACCTACAAAGGCTCCTCCTACAACATGCCAGGTCCCTACCTCATCACACTCCTGTGACGTCCACCAGGCCATATTCCTGCCTAGGCGCACAGAGCTTCTAATCCCCTCTTCAAACCCACTCCTAAATATGAACCATGAGCCAGCAATCACTAGACATTTGAGGAAACCCTCCAATAACCAAAGAGAGCAAAACAAACAGAAGAAGGAACCCAGAATAAACAAACACGTAATGGAGGGGGAGGGAGGGAGCAATACAATGACCTTGTACGCATATATGTATAATCCATGGACACAGACAATAGGGTGGTAAAGTCCTGGGCCTGGGTTCCAGGGAGCTGCAGGGCATGGCCGCGCAGCAGGCCTGGGGAGCAAAGGGACCAGCCTGGCAGGAATAGATGGAAGAGAGGCCTGGAGGGTGGGGGAGGAAGGGGTGGATGAGAGGGAGGGAAGGATAACCTGATTTGTGTCAGTAACCAGGGAGATCTGCCATCTGTCAGAGACTTTGAAAATGAAATCATGAAAGATCAATTTAAAAAGTGAAAAAACAAAAATACATTAACTCGGGGGGGGGGGGGGGCATATTATTCAGTAAAGAAAATAGACTATAATCTCAGCCAGAAATAATAGCTACACAATCATAAGAAGAAGGACACTGAGTATTAAGTAGAAATTATAATTTAAGTATAGGGACAATGGGGAGCAAACCACGATGTGGGAGGGGAATAAGAGAACTGGCCTCATCTTCAGAAAAGGGAGCCCAGGCTCTCCCGGTATTAAGAAGAATGGCGGTGACAGCAGGAGAAACAGCTAAGGGCTGAAAGTGATTGTCACCAGGACAAAGAGTGTTAGGTGGGAGGAGCAGGTTATACCCCGAGGCAGAGAGAAATACAGTACGAGTCAACTATTTCAACTATATTTAGACTCTATTTTGATAAAACTTGCATTAAATAAATGAATGGCAGGGGGTTTGGGCTTGCAACCTATCCCTTTAAGAAGCTCAAATATTCCTAGAAAAATAAATAAACAAACTGGTCCAGATATGGAACTTTTTGTTACCTTAAATTTGGGGAAACACTGAAGAAGTTATCATAGAGGCAGAAAGGAGAGGAGCCATCTGAAGGAGCGAGTTTCCCCTGAGGAGACAGGAGGAAGGGGTCTGGGACCCGTGTATCCAAAACAGGCCGAGACAGACCAACAGACGGCTCTTTCTCAGCGATCAGGGGTGAAGGATGGCGAAGAATCAACCGGCAAAGAAAGCTACTTGAGGAAGACACAAACCTGAGGTGAGAGGGCCAACACAGTGCTGGACAATCTCTCTTTAGAGGCGGCCAAGGGAAGTGTTTGAGATGTTACCGGAAGAAAATGTTAACCTCAATTTGATCACGTAAATTTGATCTTAGCGCAGGACAGACGCACGCTGTGTCTTAACTGACAGCATTTGTACTCAGCCATTCCTCTGTGCTCTCATAAAGCTTTCTAACACCATTGTCGTGTTAACACTAGTACTTTAAAGGATTGTGTTCCTACTAAACTATGAATCCTCAAGAACCATCTTGTCCATCTATATACAACCAACACTGACTCACAGTGGTGCCTGACAGGAAACGCATTTCTGTTGTACAGATATAGAAATATTGTCTCCAGCAGTACAAAAGCATGTCAATACACCAACACACATGTATTACCTTAAAATGTTTTTATAGGTCAGAAGTCCGTATTCAGTAATTTTACTATACATTTTTAAAAGAATACATACTGTACCCGTCAGAGTGACTGAGTAGTTGAGCATCAACCTATACACCAGGAGATCACGGTTTGAGATTCCTGGCCAGGCACATGCCTGGGCTGCGGGCTGATCTCCAGTGTGGACCATGCAGGAGGCAGCCAATCAGTGATTCTCTCTCATCACTGATGTGTCTGTCTCTCTCTCCCTCTCCCTTCCTCTCTAAAATCAATAAAAATATATTTTAAAATAATAATAATAATACATAATGTCCCTTCATAGGTAACTCCCCCCTACACAAATACTCTGATTTAAATTCAAATTTGCATCTGAAGCTGTCTCTCTAAGTACGCATGCAGCCTAGACTCTGTTTTGGGCGATGCCCATACTTTGACCTCAGAAAGGCAGAGAAGGCTGCATGGACCTCTGACCACCTCATGGCTTCTAAGTTAAAGCTCAGGAACATTCACAATGAGTGAAAAAGCCATAGTTGCTCTTCTATACCTGCCCAGCCTAATAAGTAATCTCAAGATTTCATGTTTTAAAATATCAAACTTATTGACCCAGAATTTGAGCACAGTTGATCTCTAGTAAGCACTTCCTATCACTTCTAATTTTACACTCATTCTCAGAGGGAAATAAGTAACTATTCACTATGAATAGCATAATATTAATGCTAATTTTTAGAATTGTTTTCCTCTTCCCGGCATTTAGGCTAAAAGCCAATTCCTTTGGTAACTGCCCAACACCCTTTTTACAAAACATTTCAAATCCATCTCAAATAGGTTCAGATGGGGAGAAGGGGAGTTTAAAAATAAAATAAATACATAAAAGCAAAAGCTGTGTTTACTAGTTAAATCTTTTGCTGAGTTTAGAGGATATTTTTGATTGCTATTCATTAAAAATGTTCTTGTCATTAACATAGTAGAAAAAATAAATTTGGAAAGTCTGTATTAAATGCCAGATAATGTCAATAAATCCTAATCTTTCGTTTTACAATGTAGTAAAACAAAGAATTGTAATTGTCCAAATGATTGAAGCTAATCAACAATTTAGGACTCAGAGGGGATTGATACACCTGTGTACACCTGTGTACACCTGTCCACAAATCCCACAAGGTGTAAGTTGACCAACTAAGATTGTTCGAGTAACATCATACAACGTAGAACCACCAAACTGGCATCTTCATAACTTCATCCTTTCAAAAATAATTCCCCAAAATGCACCTTGTAACATATAAGGGTACCTGACAATAGAGCTATGTTAGTTCTACCTTTAAGGTCATGCAAGCTAAAGGAGAGTTCAACAGCCCCAAGATGACTTGAGGTTACGAGAGTATGCAGAGCATCTTCTGAAATACCTGATTTTGACTTCAGGATAACCTGAATGGTGTGTCCATCATTGGTGACCTCACAGTCTCTGCAGACTACATAATTCGGCGAGAGGCGGACATCCAGCAGGGAGGGGTCGTATCTGGCTTCCCTTGAATTCAGGTTAATGGGAGACTGGTACTCCCCATTTGCATCAGGAAACACCAACCCCCATTCAACACCTGGGGACAAAATGAAGCACATTTATAACCGGTTACAAAAAAGTTACAGTAAAAGTTAGCATGGTAAAGCTAGTTGAAGCTGTTTATAATCCTTGACATCATTAAGAGGATTATGACTACCATCTCTATACAGATGAACTATGGTAAATGTGTGTGAATTTTTGCATTTATACTTTATGATCTAATAGTCTCCAATACTATATACAAAATCCTGAACTAACAAAATATTCTCGCCAAAACCTGTTTGGCTCAATAGATAGAGCGTTGGCCTGCAGACTGAAAGATCCCAGGTTCGATTCCGGTCAAGGGCATGTACCTGGGTTGCGGGCACATCCCCAGTAGGAGATGTGCAGCAGGCAGCTGATTGATGTTTCTAACTCTCTATCTCTCTCCCTTCCTCTCTGTAAAAAATCAATAAAATAAAAAAATATTCTGTTTATAGTTGTCCACAAAGGGGTAGTAATTTATGATTAAGAAATTTGGGTCATCTTTAAGGGATCAGAAAAAAAAGTAATACCACAAAGTTTTTCTCCGCTCATCCGTTCAGTTATGTGCGGAACTTGGGAAAAACCTGTAACTCTCCACGTGCTTAGTGAGAACCCAAAACAATAAATCTGATGCTAGTGAATAAACACCTCTTCTCAAAAATGCAAATACCGTATGTTGAAGTGTACATGTACACATACCTATGTATTCACTCATATATACTCTTTCCATATTTTTATCATTAAAATTATAAACTACGCTTTTTTTTTCAATAGATGTAGTCAACATCAGCACCAGGGGTCGGCTCCATGAAGAGACCTACATCTTCAGGGATAAATTTAGGAATCTAAACTTTAATAAAAAAGTCCACCCTCTCTCGCCAAGCCACTGACTCAGCCTGAAATTGAAGACGTGTCTGGCATGAGCAGGCGGAGCCTTGCTAGCATCCTTCGGGGAAAAAGTAGAGGCAGAAATACGTACTTCCACCAGCGAACTCCTAGCAAGAAGACACAACAGTTCCACCAACACTGTGTTCCCAAGGGGTGGAGCAAAAGGTAGCGCCCTTCCTCTTACTACTCAGGAACCAAGGCATGTCCCAGCCGCAGCTGCAATGCTCGCCCTCCGGGTGGAGGCAGTGCCAACACCTGCCCGGCCCTAAGGCCAGGCTTCCCAACGCGGACACAGGTGGCAGGCCCGCCCTCCACCCTATGCCCCGAAACCGGCCGGGGGACCGGGAAAGTGACCAGGGACCCACGTGGGAAAGCGGGGACCCGGGGGTGCTGGGAGCGCGAGAGAGCTGCGAGGTGCGGAGCCGCGCGCTGGGCGGGACACACGCGGCGCGAACCCCCCCACGGGCCGTCCAGGGACCCGGGCCACGTCGACCTGCGGCTGCGGCGGGCGGGTTACCTTCTTCGTAGCCCCACTCCACGCCCTCCTCCTCCTCCTCTTCATCCTCCTCCTTCTCCGGGAAGGCGACGGCATCTTCGATGAAGCTCAGGTCAGCCATGGGGAGCCCGTG
>NW_006294681.1:3309537-3311183 GCF_000327345.1 Myotis davidii | reverse complement strand
AGCCCCTGGGTCCGCTCCCTCCCCGCTCTCGCCGCCCTTCCTGAGCCTCGCGCCTGTCGTCCACGGCCCCGTGAGTCACCCGGGGTCTGTCCTCAGGACCCCGGTGTGCAGGGCCCAGCCAGGGCCTTTCTATTCGTACTTATTTTCTGCTAACTCCAGGAAATACCAAAAAGAAAGAAAGAAAGGGGGTCGGGAGGAGAGATGGATTGCCTCGGGCAGGGGAAGAGAGAGGGCTAGGGGGGCGCGTACGCTAAAGAGCGGTCCCCCACTCGGAATCTTTATCACTGAGGATCGACTTTCTCTCCATCCTTGCAACACAGTGGAAACGAGTATGGAAAAACTTCCGAGAAATTTGTAGTTCCTAAAAAACATTCAAGAAAAAAAAATGTTTTGTTGTTTTAATCTAGAGAAGTAAATATAATTTGGGGATATTTTCCCATTAAAAACAATACATTTCCAAGGCAAGCGTAGTGAAAGGCAATAAAGCGCATTTGTTTTTAGTTTCAGACCCGGGGGTGCTGGTGCGGACGAGCTGGCTGTGTACACAGCTCCCGGTCGCCTAATGAAATCGTGTAAATAATGAAATGCACACATTGCATAACAAACAGGAACTTTCCTGATCCAAGGAGGTGGCATTGCTCCCTCCCAGCCCCCTGTTAATGACTTCAGCCCCCTGTTCCCATGCCTTTTATAAACGCTTTAGCCAGCAACCCCTGAGCAGGTAACACCTCTTTTTCAGACGGTATCTGTGTATAATAAACCCCGATGTGGGCCTTCAGGAAAACTTGTTTTTATATGCGCTGTGCACTCATTAAAATGTCTGTTAGCAGTTTGGGTCGTGGGTTCGTAAATCATACCGTCCTTATGAATGCTTCATTCCTCGTATAAAGACAGAGATGCTCCTTGTGGGGATCTGGGGTTCTGTTGTCCACTGCCTGCTCAGCCCTCCCCCTTTTTAAAAAGCCACTTCACAGGCAATTAGAAATTTCTCCAGAAAATGGATTGGGGCTGAAACGGGGGGGGGAAAGGAGAGGGGGGATTCAACAATCTGCCACTTTCTCGAACGTTTAGCAAAATAGGTGAAAACTATTGGTCAACTTTAGCTGTGAGGGATTTCCTGTAATTCGAGTAATTTGTCTTTCTCCTTAACACCACACCAGAAAGTCCACCCTTCAGAGGACTGAGCCACAGTCTGGGAGAAACTAAATTCTTCCTTTACTAAGTGTCTTCTGGGTGTTCTTTAGTGAGTAGCCTCTCTCCTCTGCACCTTAGTGAGCCAGAGCTTGACAGAGCAGAACTCTATCCTAAAGCTATAGCTTTTTTTTATTTTTTTCCAGAGAGAAAGGGAGAGGGAGAGAGCATCATTGATCGGCTGCCTCCTGCATACCCCACACTGGGGACGGAGCCCGCACCCCAAGCATGTATCCTAACAGGGAATTGAACCTTGACCTCCTGGTTCATAGGTCAACGTTCAAGCACTGAGCCACACTGGCTGGGCTAAAGCTATGGCTAGTTTAAAAAAGAAAAGAAAAGAAACACTACCCCAAATATTAACCACTTTCTTCTAAAGGAACATTTCATTTCTTTCTCCTTTCATGAAAACTTTTTCAGAGTCGTAAAAGTTTTATAAACTTTCTTTTAGAAAT
>NW_006294681.1:3300676-3308880 GCF_000327345.1 Myotis davidii | reverse complement strand
GAGACAGAAACATCAATGATGAAAGAGAGAGAGATTGATGCCTCCTGCATGCCCCTCATTGGGATTGAGTCCACAACTCAGACATGTGCCCAAACCAGGAATATAACTGTGACTTCCTATTTCCTGGGTCGATGCTCAACCACTGAGCCAGAATGGCCGGGCAGTAGAACAATTTATTAAAACTAAGGCCTATATTGCTAATTACTATTTGATACTAAGAGAATATTAATAGAGGCACCTAAAAGGGACAGACTACCTAGATGTCAAAGGAACAAAGAGAGAAGATTGGGTCCAGCACGCCATACCCACACAACCCTCTCTTGCCAATCTTTTCTCACCAGTTGCTATCTTACCAAGCTTTCTTACTGTGTTGGTGGGTTCTGGCCCTAGAACAGGCATAAATAATTATTACCTTCTTATGTGCACCTCATGATCCAGGAACACCTCAAGGATGGAGCTAACATGTGCACGTCAGATGACTTCTCACCAGATTGTAAATCTCTGAACTTCAACAATAATGAATTATGTTCCTTCATAAGCCCTCAAGGAATGCACAGTTCCCTTGGGGAGGGTTGGGAAGTAAATAATTAACAATAATAAAGGCAATATGTTCAATGGAGATGCAAGTACCATTACATCTAAGGATGATGCAACTCATATGCATGGAAACAATCCAGGATGGTTTTTTGGAAAAGATATCATTCGAGGCAAACCAAAAAGGATAAATAGGATTGGGGAGGTGGGAGTATGGGGGGGGGGGTGTGCACTGAGTGAGTGGATGGCATTTCAGGCATGAGCAATGGTGCTGAATAATGGCAGTACTTGTTGAAGACCAATTCTCTCCTCAAGTACCTCCTGTGACCTGTCAAACCCAACCCAAATTACTCAAAATTTGAGGGCTTCATGGGCACATGCCTGAAGTAGGACACTTCTCTGGTTGGTTACTTTGTTAGCCTGATTTTTGTTTTGTCAGTAAGACCATAAAAATTTTCCTCATTATATACATTTTGATTTTTTGACGATTTCAATCTTTTGTTTTTAAGCCAAAAAGCTCTGATTCTTTCTCTCTTTTTTTTGCATGAAAGCTGATGTTTATTATAATTACACTGCATCTTACCATCTGAGTAGAAATCTTGCACATGAATCTTTTGATGTAAAACAATTGCCCATCAAGACATACATATACCTGGTGAAGGTAGAGATATGAACAGAGCATAATAATATACTAACAGCAATTATATAACATTTGAAAGATTAACAGTATTGTTCCATTACCCTTACCCCTACTCTCTGGACAAGTGGAGAGTGGATGTTCAAGGTCACTGTCATTCATTTTTCACAGTCTGAGGGACCTTTGAATGATTTCACATAACCATATGGCCATACCGTTTTAAAGGACATTAACATTCCTATTAAGCTCTTGAGAATTTTGACCCTTCTTAAGTGTCAGAGAAGAGATATTCTGCAGATAAATTAGGATCAACTGGATGCATAATATACCAAGTGTTTGGACTCATCTGTCTACCTCAGACCCCATGGGAGGTAATGGAGTTAATGAAATGCTGTTTTCTATTATACAAGAATATTTGATAATTTGCTTAGCCTCTCTCTTGGCACAGAAAGTGCTGCAAGATCTGACATTGGTGATCACAAAATTGTAATCTTCCAAACCTGTCTCCACATTTTACAAATAAGAAAACGAAGGCTCAGAGAAGTGAGATATTTGCCCCAAGTCAGCCAGCAGTAGCAGAGCTGGGAATAGAATTCAGGTCTTCTGACACCCAGCTTGTTAGTCTTTCTACTTTATCACGTGGAACTACATTTTTAATTGAATTTATTGGGTGATATTGGTTAACAAAATTATATAGGTTTCAGGTATACAATTCTATAATACATCATCTATATATTGCATTGTGTGTTCACCACCCCTGATTCTTTCTTTCACGTTTATTTCTTTAACAGATCAATCTTATACTTTGCTTACTTAAGTGGATCACATCCTAATTTTATTTGAGCTCATCTTGGTCTTTTGTCTTCAGAACATCAGCTTTTAGTCCTAGAGTTCAGTGTAGCTGTGGCAAATTGTATTGTTTCTGTCATTCACAGCCCCTCTTTGTGATATATTATACCTCATAGTTTTGACAAAGTAAATATGGGCAGAAGTGTAGGCACCACTTTCTAATAGAAGCCTTAGCTGCTATCGTGTGGTTGCACCCACCGTCATTGTTGTCCCTTGCCCCCCAAAGGACACTGTTCCTTCAGTCGGGATCCTGGAATGAAACAGACCCATGGATCAGAGGGCAGACAACCTGAAGTCAACAACCTGTAATGTGGAAATAAACCTATGTTTTATAAGCCACTGAGATTTGGGGGTTGTTTGTTATAGTAGCATAACCTACCAAAAGCTGACTATTACAGTAGCCCATCAGGTAAAGGTGAGTTCAAGGGTAATTTTTATTTGTTCAAATGCTTTTCTGCATGTCTTTTTTTTTTTTTTTCCAAAATAAAAGTATCTCTCTGGCCTGCAAGGACACTAAACAGTCTAAAACAGTACCCTTATCAACCCCTTGCGGATTTCTTAGAAGCCCTGGCCCTGACTGGGATCCTCGTTACCTCAGCACTCACTGAGAAAGCTCTAACCCAGTGGTTCTCAACCTTCCTAATGCCGCGACCCTTTAATACAGTTTCTCATGTTGTGGTGACCCCCAATTTCATTGTTACAAATTGGACCTAATTAAAGCATAGTGATAAATCACAAAAACAATATGTAATTATATATGTTTTCCGATGGTCTTAGGCGACCCCTGTGAAAGGGTTGTTCAACCCCCAAAGGGGTCGCGACCCACAGGTAGAGAACCACTGGTTACTAACCCATAGAAAATCCCCCATCTCCTGTAAGTACACATGGCCCACAGCTCTCTTCACTTCTCTGAGATCACACCAATTATGCCTGCAGCCCTACACCTACTTCAGCACCAAAATGGCAGCTGCTGAAGTTGGGATGTTTTTTTTTTCTTTTTTTTTTCTTTTATTTTATTTTTTATTACAAAGGGTATTACATATGTGTCCATTTTTTACCCCCGCCCTAGACAGTCCCCTAGCCTCCCCTATTCCCCAGTGTCTTATGTCCCTTGGTTATGCTTATATGCATGCATACAAGTCCTTTGGTTGATCTCTTACCCCCCTACCTCCCGCCCCCAAACCCTCCCCGGCCTTCCCGCTGCAGTTTGACACTCTGTTTGAGGTGAAGTTGGGATGTTTGAGGTCACTCTGTTGATGACTCTGAAATCCACCTTTTCTCAGGAGTCTTCCCAGCATTTGCCAAATGAAACCCTTACCCAAGTGGTTTCCCACGTGCTTCCATAACACCCTGTAGAGATCTCTAGCCCTGAAGTTGTGTTGCAAGTACGTATTTTATAACCACCTTCCCTAATAAACAGTGAGCTCCCCAAGAGCAAAGTGTTCATCTTTTTCCTCTCTGTATCCCTCGATGTAGCACGGAAGAGGCACTTAGGAATTTGTTTCCCTGTGCCACCACCCATACGTGGTCTGACTAGCCTCTGTAGATATTAGTGCAATAAAAGTCTGGCGACTAACATAGAGGCTTTCAGGGTGCAATGGGACCATTAAAAAAAAGAGTAATAAAGTTTACTTGGTGGCAGGTATGTCAAGAGGGGCTTCATAAAGGATGCTGGGTCTGGCAAGATAAATAAGTGCTCTTCTGCCCACAGAAGGGAGGTGGAAAAGAGGTCAGGACAGGCCAGTTAAAAGGAAAAACAAACAACCAACAGTCAAATATAGAAGCCAGTGTGGGTTCACTTTTTGATCAAGATTATTTTCCTTTTTATAGTGTGAATAGTTTTTCTATGGTATAAATATAAGTGCAAAATGATATATTTAAATAGTCTATGTTTGTTTTAGAGATTATTTTAATATTCAAAATAATCTCATGACATGAAATAAAATACAAAGTAAATGATATGCTTTGATGCACACATACTGTTGAAAGAACAATTCTAAAAATGGATTGAGCCCTTTATACATTAAGAGAAGACGCAGTGGCCAAATTAGAATGGCCCCCTGGCTACACCCATACTTCTGTTCCCATAGCAGACAGGACACCTCTCCCTACAGCATGCTTTTGGCTGTACGAAATGCCGGAATGCCTATCTTGCCAGATGGCAAACCAATTCACAGGAAAGTAATAATTTGAGCACTGTGGTTTTCTCCAAAGACTCTGCCATGATGTCTACCCTCCTGTAGGCACAGGCTGCTCTTCCCATTGAGGGAATTAAGTGCCTACTTAGCAATCTAAAAATGCTACTCTTCAAACCCAGGAAGCATTCAAGATGTCCTACATTAAATATTTCTATTCCATAAAAAGTTTGTGTAATGAGGAGGAATGGGGACACTAATGAAACACACAAAGCAATAAACATTTGTAAGACTGATGGAGTACAGCATGTTTGCTTTATGATTGGAACCACATTGATTAGGTTTCACTGAATATTACTTTGAGCCTCGTTATCATAACATCGCAATTTCATGTCATTTTGGGTCTTATGTCAAAATGTGAGAATTTAGATTTTTTTAAAAGAACGACTCCATTTTAGATAGCCCTTTTTGATGTTAATATATAGTGAGTCCAATGTATGTAATAATAATCATAATAATAGTTCCAAACCAAAAGGGGTATTGGGAGGGTTACAAAAGTTAATATAGATAATGCACTTAAACTGGAACAGCCGGTTTGACAAGAATGCTTGTTTTGAAAATGCACATTTTGTTCCAATTCAACTGATACATTAGGGAACAGTTTGCACACAAAACTTCCCTGTTTTCTTATGACACTTTTGTCTGTGAGAAACATGAGGTAAACCCAGAAAACTGTGCTCATTTCAAAGGCCTTTCCTGACTTTTCCTGACTGAAGGGACCTTGAAGATCCCTTAATTTGAAGGAAAAGTCCAGAGAGGTCCCGTGACTCCCCGAGTTTACCCTTTAGTTGATGGGAAGCCAAGACTAAAGCCAAGTTTCACATCTCTTCTTGATGCTCGACATTCTTTTTACTTTTCGTAGAGTCTTTCAGCATTTCTCTGCAGCTGGAAATATCCAACCCTGAACTCCAGCAGCTTCTCTTTATCTCCTAATTGATGCTCTCTGGGTTTCCGAGTTTCTCGCTGACAGCACGCTTCCTGAGAGTCTCTCAGTCGGGGCTGCACAAGGTGGACTTATCCTAGATACCCGCACACAGTGAGGAATCCGAACGCTTCCCATGTGATTCTACTCGGCTCAGCGTCTGTTTTTCCAACACCTGGCTGGTATCTTACCAGCACCCACAGAGCCTTGTCCTGCTGCAAAAGTGTTCTAATCTAGACCAATTCTTACCGTTACCCCAAGTGAACAAATTTATATAACGTTCGCATATTGTTTCTGCCAGAAAAAGAAAAAAAAAATCCTAGCTCAATTTGTGACCCAAAGAAGGAATCTCTCACAATGAAATGAACGTAAACCAAAGGTACTGGGGAACAGTCATGTGACAATTCTAAATTATCAACATGATTCTGCAGAGTCTGGAAGAGCATCCCTGTGGACTTTCAGGATAGCTGAGAGCAATGACTCTCCATAACGAAAATAATGGCCCCAAGTCAGTTTGACCTTCGGAAGAATTCCTTTACATGAATCAACAGCAGTGGTTCTAAGCTGTGGGACAGAGTGAGGGCCAAGGACCATAATTTTAAAAATTCTGGAAGGAGCCTGATGGGAACCTGGTGTTCCTGACTAGCAGGCATATCCAAGCCCAGTTATATTTGGAGTTGATGGGAACCGTGTGCATTGGTGGTGACTGCGAGAAACCCTGAACTTCCTAAGAAGGAGGCAAACTTGGGTTTCTTGGATACATGAAAAATAACGATATCTCTTTCTTTGTTCCCACTGAGGAGAAACTTTTGTCTTCTTGGCTCCCAAGAATATCTAGGCCAGTCCCGTTTTCCAGCAAATAGTTCATCCCCTCCCCTAACCAGAAAATACATAGTTGACTCACCCTGACCCTGGAAAATGGAGAACAAAGACCCAGTTATGCCATTCATTCAGCTAAAACCAAGGGCAGATAAAGTTGGGAGCAAATAACAAAAATGCCATTAAAGCCAGACAGACCTACGATAAAAGTAAAACAGACCAAAGAATAATCCAAATCCTTCTTTTTCCTTTCCTTTTTCTTTTCATAGCTGCTTTGGTACTAACTGATGATTATTAAGGGGCCAAAGCAACAACCTTTTGCAAGAAATGTGGATTTTGATAGCACATGTTGAAAAGGAATTCCTTATGGATTTGGATGAATATAGCCAACACCAACGGGTAAGACCCTGACTAAAGTTTCCAAAGCAATATCTCAACGGGTTCTAGTTGGGAAATAATGTGATGGCAGTAAACCAGACATAGATGTGTTTGCCACATTCTGGGGTAATAAAATTAAGAAAATTCCTCATGGAGATTAAAAGATGTAATTTTAGGGAAAATAAAAAGGCCTGCTTTATACTGTTAATATTCAAAAAAAATTACGATAGTTTAAAAAGTTCAATTTCAAGAAATTTAGATATATCCTGGGTTTTGTAGCCGAAGTATATGTGATACAAAAGAAAACATACAAATGTTCAGTCCTGGCTGGTGTGGCTCAGTTGCTGTCATCCATGCACCAAAAGTTTGCTGGCTCAGTGCCCAGGTTGCAGGCTCAATCCCCGGGGAGGCAGCCAACTGATGTTCTGCTCTCATGTCGATGTTTCTCTTTCTCCCTCTCCCTTTCTCTCTCTCTCTCTCTAAAAAAAATCAATAAAAATCTTTTTAAAAATAAAAATATGCCTCGTGGGTCTAACACATTGGGAAATCGTGTCCCATCCCTCATTGCCCTTTAGACTACAACAATCTTAAACTCCACCTTTTACTTATTCTTATGTCATGTTCTCGGTGAAATCTGTCAAAGTACCTCTATTGAAAGTCAAATACAAATACAGCATTAGTGTAGCCGGATAGCAAGAAGCTAGGAAAATCCCTGGGCAAGTGGAAGGGGGAAACTGAGGCAAGAAAATTAAACCAGGCGAACAGTTCGAGCAGCTTGCAGCCAGCTTGGGAATTGCAAGACCTTATCTTCCCCAACCAAGGACACGTGAGAGCAAACGGGTCATACCTTCCTCCCTGACCAGAAAATACATAGCTTGAATCACCCTGGGCTGGAAAAAAGAGAGAACAACGCCCCAATTAATGCCATTCGTGCCCGCTAAACCCAAGAACAGATGAAGTCTTGGGGACAAAATAACAAAAACCCCATTAAAACCAGACAGACCTAATAAACAGTAAAACAGACCAAAGAATAATCCAAAACTCCCCTATACACTCACTTTAATGCATCAGCACATTAAAAATGCACCTGGAAAGCTGATGAATATTCTACTGAAACCCTCCCCCAAGAGTCTCACCTGCAAAAAAAAAAAAAAAAAAGTATAAAAAGCCCGCAGGTCATAGGCTCGCTCTAGAGCACACCCATGCCCCTTCCTGGGCATGAACTGTTTACTTCTAAGGGTCCCCAGGAGACTTGCAGGCACGGGAGCAGTGGGCAGCAGCAGCTGGACCCAGCCTCACCCCCGACCCTGTCTCCAAGGCCCCCTTTTCCTCTTCCCAGTGAGCTAACAGCAGCCCTGCCTAGGCTCACTTCTACCACTTTGACCTTCACTTCCCAGTGAGCTAACAGCAGCCCCCCTTGCTCACTTCTTTCCTGTAACTTTTCTAGGGAGACCAAGCAGAGCCCCGCCCAGGCTCTCCCCTGCTGTTTCTTCTATCCTGATTTCTTCTGTTTCACTGTCCCCAGCATGAATAAGCATGCTCTCAAATCCAACTGGGCTGGCGTTGAGAAATCTTTCCTACTCACACAAAGTCAAGGACCCGCACACTGCAGGCCGGCCTGACGCAGACCTGCCCCGGGCTGGCCCCTGTCCATAACATTAGGAGCTGGAGAATGAGATGATATCATAGAGGAAACTTTCCGTAAAGACTGAGCACAGCAGAATCATTTGGAATCAACACAGGAAGTCTCAATTTCACTAAACAAAAAACATCATCTCACAAAAATGAGACAAGAGAAGCATTTCTCATCTTATGTGAAAAGACCGTAGGTTTGTCTAAACCAGTGGGGTTTCTTTTTATTGATTTTTCA
>NW_006294681.1:3274303-3300525 GCF_000327345.1 Myotis davidii | reverse complement strand
GAGAGAGAGAGAGACATGTGAGATCCATCTGCTGTCTCCAGCACTCTCCACACCCAGGATGTGTCCTGACCAGGAATCGAGGTGACAAACCCCTGGGCATATGGGACTAACTGAGCCAGGGCTAGACCAGTGGTTTTTACAGTGTATCAACTTCACCTGAGAAATTGTCAGACATGCAGATCCTGGGCTCCCCTCCCGACTCATCGAATCAGAGACCTGGGGGATGGAGCCCAGCAATCACGTTCTAACAAGTCCTCCAGGCCAGGATTTGAGAACCAATGCCCTAGACCTGTACTGTCTACGATAAATACCAGCGTGGATGAAAAAGGAGCCACATACTAAACCTGACAAGCTCAGGGGGGCCTACATGGCGGGCCTTACAAACTCAGAGACCTACAGTCACATAGAGGATGGTCTGAAATTAAAGCGTCTTCACTTAAAGTAAGTCATGGCTGATAATCATGTCCTAGGCGGGTATCTTCCTGACAAAAGCCCATCTTTCCCTGGACTGAGCCTGCCTCTTGTCTTTGTGCATCTACAATAACCTGTCTTTGGATATCAGAGACCCCCCAGCGCACAATCTCCCACCAAAAGAACCCCTCATTGTTATCTTGTGACCCCGAATACCATCTCTATGGGCTGTAAATGTGGATTGTTAACTGCCCTGTACCCACCAATGTGAAAGAAGCATGTGTCTATCCATTTTACTTTTTATCCAATCTCAGATTTCCCCACTTTGCTTCCTTCCTCCTCCCTAATCTATCACTGATGGATTTCACATAACCCCCTGGGGTCTTCTCCTTTAATTCTGATGTATAAAGTTAGTGGTAAAACTGCCATTCTCTGGAGCAATTTCTCAATCTATTGAGATTTTGCTTCCCAACAGTTGTCCATCAGTTTGGCGCAAAATTTTATCCAATCTCAGATTTCCCCACTTTGTTTCCTTCCTCCTCCCTAATCTATCACTGATGGATTTCACATAACCCCCTGGGGTCTTCTCCTTTAATTCTGATGTATAAAGTTAGTGGTAAAACTGCCATTCTCTGGAGCAATTTCTCAATCCATTGAGATTTTGCTTCCCAGCAGTTGTCCATCAGTTTGGCGCAAACAAACAAACAAACAAACAAAAAACCTCATAAAAATCCTTACAGGTTTGGATGTTTCCTATGTCGACACCAGCTACAATGCTGCTACGGAACATTTGAAATGCAGCTCATCTAACTGAGACCTGCTGGTAGTTGTAAAATACTTAGTACAAACAAAATAAATAAAAGATTTCATTAATGTTTTTCTATTGATAACATGTTGAAATAATAATGATTTGGATATATCAGGTTAAACAAAGTATATAATTAAATCAATTTAACTAGGTTTTTTAAAAATGTGGCTACAAGAAAATTTAAAATTCCATATGAGTTGCATTACATTTCTTTTTTTAGTTGCATTATATTTTATAGGATAACACCACTCTAGAGCAAACTTCTGAAAAATATAAAATTTTGCTCCACAAAATTCCTATAGAAAATTCTATAACTTCTTGAATATATTCAATGGCGAGGAACCCACAGATCAGCACTTTCATTTCTAAACAGGTCTTTCATATATTAAATTAACATCTGCTTTGCCGTAACTACCAGTTTGGGTTTTGTGTTTTCCTTTATCCTGGTTCTGAGCTGCAGAATTAACAAAATAAGGATGACCCTTTGCTTTATGACAATTCTTCAGTTTTTTTATAACTCAAACCATTGTCAATGATGTGGCGTGTCTTTGTCAGACCCCTGTGCCATTGCTTGTCCGTATGATGCATGATGTCAGGGGCTCCTGCTTTCCGGGTTACTCTCTGCTGAACAGTCTTCCCTGTGTCAATATTCCTCATGCAGGGAACATGGGCCACGCATTGTGAACGAGCCAAAGTGATCTCTGGTGTCTTTTCAGTGGAGCTCAGAGCGTGGTTACCAGACCCCGGGGGATTATCTGATTGTACAGGGCTATACTTTTGATTGCCTTTGATTGGCTATGTCACAAATCTGTAGGGACAGAGTGTACGTATAGAAAACGGGTAACAATGCAAATGTTGAATAGCCACAGGAATGCAAATGATTGCTGTTCGTGGAAATGCAAATGAATTTTGTCTGACAGAGACTATAAATCGCTGTGAGTCAAAATCTCATTTTAAGTGGATTTTAATTAATGGGTTCAGTAAAATATTTGACACATATTCATTTTTTTGCAATTTTTACCTTTTTGAAAATTATGCTTCAACACCTTTAAAATAGGATTCCCAGAACACAATATGATACTCTAGATGTGGCCTGAGTACAGGGGACTCCTCTATGCTTGCCTGGTTAGTCCACATCTCATAACTCGAGAGCTGTCTAATAACCTCCTTAGTACCATTGACACATGGAGTTTATGGTGAAACAAAACACTTAATTCTTTCCTTAACAGGGAGTGCTTCTAAAACTTTAATGTACATACAATCTCTAGAAATCTGATCAAAAAGCTGATTAGATGTCAGAGGCCTAGTTTAGATATTCTGCCTTTCTAACAAGCTCCCAGGTAATGCCGGTGTTGGTGGTCCAGGGACCACACTTTGAGTTTCAAGAGTCTGGGATCTAACTTTAGTGTGGGTTGTTTTTTTCATCTGATGTACTCATTCATAGATTCTTTTCTTCATGTCTACTCCCGTGCATGTGGGAAAATTATGTGCAGGCTTCACATTTTCATCACCACTGTATGTATTGTGGCTCCAACCAATACCTTCTGACACCTGCACATCCTGTGTTAGGCCTGTGACTGGAGCATGTGCATGGAGCCAGGAGAGTGGGGCAGAGTCAGGGAAGCAGGAAGGAAAGTCTAGGCGAATATACACCCAAGTCTCTAGTGAAAGTTGTGTGTGTGTGTGTGTGTGTGTGTGTTTAATTTTAATTCCAAACCAGATCACCCATTTCCATGCTTTATAAGCAGAGTATTGTTCCTCACTCCACTGGAAACCAGTGCTATTCGTCAGGTCGATGAAATGAGGTCATTGTGAACAGCTCTGCATCACCACCGAGGATGTATGCACCTCCCCTGCCTGGAGCGTGAAACGGAAATCCCATGCTCCTTTGACTAACAGAACTGACTTTTACAAACTGTAAAAGATTTTACAAACTGCAGTTCTTTGGAAGTTCCATAAACAATTCTGTGGAGTCCTCATCTTACCTATTAAATAGGCAATTTCTCTTTTCTCAGATTAAGTCAAGACCTATCCTCACTCGTTGAATACAAATGACCTTCTTCAGGCTTTACAGAGAGAGGTCTTATCTCTTTTGAAGAATCTGAGTCATGGACTGCTCTCTAAGAACCCAGCGTATGCCAGAGGGTTATTTCACAACTCATAGCAAATTCCAAAAATCTTAATTGGACAGTCATCCCAGCTCAAGAAAACATTTTGATTTAAAACATGATTGCTTCTATCTGTGCCAGATGACACTGTGATAGTGAAGCTGACTGGGAGCCAGGCGCTACTGTGAGCACTTTGCACACATTGACTTCCTGATGCCCAACACCCTGCAGGCCATCGTCCATATGTTCCCCACTGTGCGGCACTCTGGGACAGCTGGTCATTTCTAGCCCTTACAAATGAATGAAGGATACATGTTCACGGGTGCCTGCTAACAGGTATTTTGTTTGTTCATCCTCACCCAAGGATCTTTAACTTGTAGAACGAGTAGAAGGGAGAGGGAGAGACACACAGAGAGAAACATCAATGTGAGATAGACACATTGATTGGTTGCCTCCCACACACTCCCCGACCCAGGATGGAGCCTGCAACAAGGTACAGGCCCTTGGACGGAATCAAACTTGGGACCCATCAGTCCCCAGGCCAATGCTCTAACCACTGAGCCAAACCATCTAGGGTTCAAAAACAGGTACTATTATCCAGCTTTTATTTGAGTAAACAGATGCATAGAATGGGGAAGCCCATGGCCTGAGGCCACAGCCAAAACCACACGAGGCAGACCCTCAAGGCAGGAAGTGAAGATCAGATGCAAAGCCAAGCTCTAAAACCACCAGGTTTTGTTGCTTCTGAAGAGTGAATGAAACCAGAGGAGAGCCCTTATCAAAAAGAGAAATGGTGCTTCGTTTATATGGAAGCTGTGCTTTCAAACCAGCAAAGGAAAATGTGCATCGAGCCAGCAGAGCTTCGCCCGCCAGCTTTAGGGAAATGGGCCCTGGCTGTGCAAACACGGCGCCTGGCCTCGCCGCGGCCCGGCCACCCCTGCCAGGGCCTGGAGGGCTGCGTCTCCGGTGGAGAAAGGGAATGAGGTTCCAGTCACTGAAAGCAGCTCCATCAGAAATGGAAGTGGATGCATTTGAGGCATCTCAATGGACAGAGTCTTCATACAGACCATCTGAGCTACAAGAGTTGGAGATTTTAGATAGTGAGTAAGGCAAGGTCTTCCCTGGGTCAATGGGAAGCATCCATGTTATATAAAAACTGCTGTTTGAAATTTTAACCCTGCATTTTGGCTTCTGTAGATGCTTGTTTGCTTAAATAATAAGGAAAATCAGACTACTCCCATTCCAGAGAGGCCAAGCCTTTGGTAGAGGTCTCAAAGCCCCAGCACAAAGGGCTCTTTAAGAACATGCAAAGGGGACCAGAAAAAAAACCATATTTGGGAGACAAAGAAGGTAAAAAGATATAAATAGGGAAAGTTCCTCCATGTTGGGGCCCAGAATTTGAATACAGTTTTCTCTCGGCTTGCACATAATAATAATAATAATAAAGTGTAACTCCATCTCTCTAAGTGTTGCTTGATTCTTCTCTGGTCTTCTGTAACAAAAACACTAGGACAAAAGCCCCCCTGCCTGTAAATCCTCTCACCGTGGCATTTCCCTCATAAAGTCTGTTGATTTCCTGCCCGCCCCCTAGGCAGGCACTCAACCAGTGCTGTGCAGTGACAGCCAGCCGTGGGATTTTGCTTTATTCAAGTTTGGCCCGTGGGGGAGCGGAAAGCCAATCCATAAACCTGCAAGGGAATAAAAATGGTGCTTAATAATAAATTATTCCAAATGCAGGGGCTTAAACACCATCATCTCATGGATTCTGTGGGTCAGGAATCTGGGCATGGCTTGGAGGCCCACCTCCGGCCTTCACAAGGCTGCAGTGGCTGGGGTTACTCTCATCTCAAGACTCGCCAGGGGCAGGCTCTTCTTCCCAGGCCACTCGCCTGGCTGTTGGCAGACTCAGTCCTTGCTAACTGCTGGCCAGAGACATCATTCCAGGGAGCCACTCACAGCATGGCTGCCAGTCTCAGAGGGAGAGAGAACCGAGATAAATAGTGTCATCTCTGAAGAGGCGTCCTCCCACCTCTGCCTCTCTCTGTGTGCTAGAGGGAGTCACAAGACCCAGCCTTCCTCTAGGGGAGGGGTAACATGTGGGCATGAGCACCGCTGCGGCTACTTAGAGGCTGAAGGAAGACAGAGAAGTCTTACCCAACCTTAAAATTTTTGTTTTTAATACAAAAACACTTCTCCACATTTCTAAGCTGCCAGGAGTCTATCAATAAAATTATACAAGTACTGAGGCCTGGTGCATGAAATTTGTGCATGGGTAGGGTCCCTGGGTCTGGCCAGCGATTGGGGCCAATCAGGGCCTTCTGACTGCCAGCTGGAGCCTTCCTTCGTTCCTCATCGCCCCCTAGTGGTCAGCACATGTCATAGCAAGCGATCGAACTCCGGTCTCCTGGTCGAACTCCCAGTCTCCTGGTCTAACACCCAAGGGGACACTTTGTGTATTAGCCTTTTATATATATAGATAGAAGAAAAGCGCAGTGACATTGTCTTCCCTTTGTCCACGCTATCTGCGAACCTTCAGCCATTTTCCTTCCCTGGTTGCACCACTTGACCCTTTAGAGTCCCAGCACTGGGGGCCATCATTAGTTAGGCTAACAGCATTTGGGACACATCTATAGGGTAACAATTTATCATCCGTACTGAGACACTTTTAGAGTGAAGGGACTCTGTTTCTAAGTCAAAGACAACAGGCAAAGCAGAATGCATGGGCAGCCTCCTCTTCGCCAAGTCTGTGTTTTAGGGAGTGCCTTTCTCCCACCCGCACTCTTTCTCTCTTCACTCCCCACTCACTCTTCACTCTCCACTCCCTCCCCACTCACTCTTCACTCTCCACTCCCTCTCCCCTTGCTCTTCACTCTCCACTCCCTCCCCCCATCCACTGTTTTCAAACGTGAGCTGGAGACAGGGGCACCATCCATGAGCACCCGCTGACAATGCTCCCTGGTTGGTATGCCCATGTGACTCCCCACTCCCCGGCACCTTTTCTACAGCTGCCTTCGGAGGTGAGGGAGCATCACATGGAATGGTCCTGGTGGCCTTGGTTTCTGAGCCAACTCAGTCCTCCCACAGTTGCCTTCACCTGGGATTTCTGCCACTCCTGGGCGTGTCCTCCTTCCCACCATCGGCACCAGTATGTGTGTCTCTGTCTGTGGTATGTGAGCACAGGTGTGTCTCTGTGTGTGTGCATGTGTGTGTGCACCTGAGTGTGTGTCTGTACATGTAGTGTGTGTCTGTGTGTGTATGGAGTGTCCTGGTCAGGGTATTAGAAATTGGAAAGGATTCAGACTGATACTGTCAGGATGGTTTAGTCTAGTGACTTGTCATGGTGATCACATCGTCAGGTATAGACATGTTGAATCCCTATGTTGTGCACTGAAACTAATATAATATTGTATGTCCACTATACTTCAATAACAAATAATTTTTTAAAGAATTAATGTCAGTATTACGGGTTAATTTTTTGTTTTTATAAAGCATCTTTTAAGCATCTTTGTGTGCAGAATATTTACTGGCTAAGGTACCATCATCTTGTGGTATTTTAAAATTGTGCATCTAGAAGTTAACGTATCACTAAAAACAAGTACTCTGGTGTTTGCCCCTAATCCAGGAATAAGAACTTTGTTACCAAAATGGAATATTAAGATGAGGAATTAACATCATTTATCCAAAATGTCCAACTCTTGTCCTTCCCTAAAGAAACAAATGTTTACAATCTCTTTACTATCACCCATAAATTGTTGTTAGATAAATGAAATTTAGAAAATGGCATCCATAAACTGGGTTATAATACTGTGAACATCCTTTAACTCATTCTAAGAAAGCATGTATATAAATAGGAGAATAGTTTCCTAAAACTAAACAAAAAATTCTTATGATCTTAATGGCAGTCATTTCTGGATCATAAACACAAGAGCAATCCACATGGAAATGAACAGTTACCGTTTCTAATGATCTGGAGAAACCATATGTCTTTTTAACTGTTCAGTTGTTCAGGCGGGATGAGCACAAGAGTGAAATTTTCCTTTTTCTCAACACATCCGCGTTGAATTGGCAATGAATATGAAATCATCTTTCGAGGCTATTGCAGAGTGCATGTGCAGTGTTATCAAATGTAGTCTACACTGCTATTAGTTTTGCAGCAAAGAAATGTTTCTATCATATGGTCTTTATCAAGAAAATTAAATAGAAGGATTGATAACTGGTGGATAATATTCTCTCATGAGCTTTTAAATGGGTCACATTGCTCTCCGTTTTATTGGAAACTGAAAATAGATGCTCTATCAGCAATGTTGTGAAAAATAGCACATTATCTGGAACTGACGGGGGGGTGGGGGCAGTATATTTCTTTATAAATTAAGCCTCTTAGCAGAACCATGAGGTTTTTTAAATCTGACAGGAGCTTCACAGTGTGTCTATTTCCCAGCCCCTCACTTTCTATCTTTGGAAACAGACATCCAGAAATATTGAGACCAAATAAAACAACTCTTTAGTGTCTGAATTATAGTTTCAGGGGTAAAAATTCCTGTTTCTACATTATATGTAATTTTTCTGAATAAAGACGGAGTGGAGAAAAAAAAGAGAATTTAGATTTTATGTAATAAATATTCCTTAAGATTTTATGCATTTTACCCCTTGATCAGTCTTAACTTAAAAGTCAACGAGTTGAGCCCGGCCAGTGTGGCTCACTGGTTGAGCATCGACCCAGGAACCAAGAGATCACTAGATAGATTCCTGGTCAGGGCACTTTTCAGCTTGATCCCCAGTAGGGGGCATGTAGGAGGCAGCCAATCCATAATGTTTCTCTCTTATGGACGTTTCTGTCTCTCTATCCCTCTCCCTTCCTCTCTCTCTCTAAAAATCAGTATAAACATTTATTTTTAAGTCAATGACTTGAAACAGAAAAACAAGGCAGAGAAACAATTTCCCCCAAATAAAATGGAAATAGCCCCTTTCTCCTGACTCTCAGCAAACAGGACCTGGACCCTGCCGTGGCACTGAGCCACACCCGTGCCCTGAGCACTGACAGAGGACCTCCCGCGCCCAGCAGGCTGCACCGCAATGTCCCTTCTGCCTGGACCAGTGGGCACTGTGGCCTCAGCTCCGGCTACTTCAGTCTAAGACACAGAGAAAGGAATCTGGAAAGGCTTTCTCTCCCTGCGCCAAAGGGGCCAGCGTTCATCTCCCCGCTCCTGCCTTCCCAGAACCACGGTGACAGTCAAGCCCGTTCGGCCTAAGGCAACCTCCCAGACCCACTTTTGAACAAGATCCGATTTCCCCTCGGGCCGGGTTGCCTTTGACCTTGGGCCACTCACCACTTACTAACTACATTACAGGTTGCATTTTGTGTATTTCAGGCTTGACAGGGGCGGGAGGGCAGCTGAACGTGAACTTTTTGTGTCCACACACCTTAAATCAAGTTCCAATTGAGAACAACCTTTTCCCCATCTCCTGCTAGCTGCTAAGAGCCATTTTGAAAAACAAGAAAATGAACAGCTGGAAGGCTAAGCAATTAGTGGGGGGCGGGGGGAGGGGGTTCTTATGTACTTGATCTCCTGCCTCTCAGCTCAAGGATACACAGGGAGACTCTGGGCTCTGCTAAATGAGTAGCTAGTGGAAGTCCCTTGATAAATTAACAAGAACCGAATTAATATCGGTGCTCCGTAAGGTGAGGCCCGAAGCACCTCTGGCAGAGATAACTTAGGGTGACCCAGTTATGATTATAATGAAGGGCTGCCTGGGATGATATTTCCCAGAGAATTTTATAAAAATTAAAAGATTGTGCAGTAACAATAACCCACATACAAAGTGTAGCTAACATCTATTGAGCCCCGTCTGGCAGACACTGTGCTATGTATAAACATTATCTTCTTTATCCTCATCGCAGCCTTAAGAGATCAGTTTGATTATTATCTCCATTTTAGAGATGCTAAATCCGAAGCTTGGAGGGGGTGAGGAACTTGCCGTCGGTCTCACAGGCAGAAATTAGTGGCGACTGGCTCTGAGTCTATGCAGTCTGCCTCCAGAACCACACTTGTAACTGCTCTTCTAAACTATCTACGGGAGACATGTATCGAGTTAGGGTGTCTTTAAGCGTTTTTAAATTTGCACAACATTCAAGTTCAGAGTCAAAAGAGTTGTAATGGCTCCAAAGTTGAAAATAAGAAGGTTTGTAAAAATGGGCCAAGACACAGAGAGAAATGAAAGTAGAAAAGCCTGCCCAAGGCCAGAGAATGGGATGCTGTCAGCTGGCTCAGGAGAGAAGGGAGCAAGGACACTGCTGTCTGTGGTTAGCATTGCTGGATAGAGCCTACAGGGAAGTTTTCCTTTCCCCAAAGGGCCCTCATTCCAAGTAAGTAAGCAAAGCTAAATATCCTATATAATAAAAGGCTAATATGCAAATTGTCCCCACGGGCGGGAGTTCAACTGGCCAGGAGTTAGACCTGTGCTGACCACCATGGGGCAGTGTAGAACATGTTGGGTATCGGTGATACGGTGCTGGCAGTGGGCGGCAGTAGAGGTGCTGCCAGTGCGATGGGCCCCGATGAGAGTGGGACCGCAGGATGATGGTGGAGCAGGTGAGCTGGTGGCACCAGGCCAAGGCAGATACGAAGGGAGGCCCCAGCTGGCAGCCGGCAGCCACTAAGGACTCTACCCATGCATGAATTTTGTGCACTAGGTGTCTAGTGTTCACATAACCAGCTCTCGCTGCAATTCACCCTCCTTGTTCTTGTCTTGGAAAATGCAAGAAGTGATGGAAAAGGAACTGGAACCGGGCAGCCTGCGCTTGGGCGTGGAAATCTCCACTCTGCCTGTGTATCTTCTCACTAAAGTCTGGATTCTGGTTTCTAAGAATGTTCCAAAGATGTTAAGCAGCTGGGAACATGGGGAACAAATATCGGAACAAATAGCAACCTTAAATTAAAATGAACCAAAGTTTAACTTAGGGGGGAAAATCACCTAATTTATGTCCATGAAAAGGCCTATGTTAGAGAGTGAACAGCCTTTCCACCCAGTTTGTGCCATTCATGTTGTTGTTTAATCTTGGGTTTGGACATCTGAGAAGGTCTAAGATCTAGTGTTATTTTATGTAAATAGTTTCTAAACTTGGGCAGCAGAGTGTCACTGTGGTGGCGAAGGCGGGACTCCCACATTCACACCATGCAGTGGAAGTGTTCCCAAATTCCACTTTCCTTTCAACAGCTAGTTCCTTCATGCAGCCGTGTTTGGACGGAAACGTTTCGCCAACTCTTGTACCGAATACTGACAGTTTTATTACAAATTACAAAATTAGAAAACCACAGGGATACGTTTTGCACGCTTCTACTATATTTAGTTCAGCATATGATCATTTTCAGTTTCCTACATATCCTTGTTTTCATATGCTGAGAAGTTATAGGCATATACATTGGGTTACAAATTGCTTTCCAATAATCCCTTTGTTAGACAAAGAGTTACAGCATTGGAAATGTATCCTGTGCTCATCTGTGTGCCTTCCTTTTATTTATTTATTTGTTTGTTTTTTGGAAATATCTCTTTTTAAATCTTTATTGTTGAAAGTATTACATATGTCCCCTCTTTCCCCCATTGACTTCTCCCAGCCCGCCCCCGCCCCCCACCCCAGGCCTTCACCACCCTATTGTCTGTGTGTGCGCCTTCCTTTTCATCATCATTGTGGCTTTTGCTGACTTGCGAGGCCCCGTACCTACAGAAGTCCATTCTCAGCTGTGCACACAGTCCGGCAATCTTCCAAAGCATTTCTCCGTCATTAATGACACAGCCCAAAGGATGCTTTGGAGAAACTGAACTGGGCTTAGAAGACAGTATTATTTCATTTCCAAAAGCTCCTGACAGATTGGGAAAGCTTATCAATAAACACAGTTTGAACCAAATGAAGAAATATTTATTGATGCCAATGCCCTATGAAAGAAATTGCAGGGGGAGAAAGCAACCACAAATGTGTTCAACGCCTCCTGTGGGTCACCCTTCAAATGATGTGGACTCTGGATATAATGGCTGTCAAGAGACTTCTAGAACAGCCTCCTCTCCCAGGGTGTGTAGTCTAGCTGAAGGTCGGGGGCAGAGGGGGACAATTAAGCGCTGGGTGGCGGGGTGTGTGTTGAGTGTTGCCGAGATACACGTGCACTAAAGAGGTTTTATTAACACGTCCGCATGGTGAGCTCTGTGTGCTGAGTGATCTTAGCGAGGAGAGGCTGCTCCCAGTTGTGGGGACCCAAGGTTTTTCCAAGGAAGGGATACAGTGGGGCTTTGACTTACGAGTTTAATTCATTCCGTGACGGAGCTCGTAACTCAAATTACTTGTATGTCAAATCATTAAAGTGAACGAGTGAGACACGTGATGCTGGGCTGATGTTGTGGCGTTCACTGTGACGTTCGCTGCGCCAACTAGCGGTGGGGTATCTGAAGCTGGCTCGTAACCCGAATTTTAGCTCGCATCTCAAAGCAAAAAATTGACCAAGAGACGGCTCGTATCTTGAAAAACTTATTAGTAGGGACACTCGTAAGTCAAGGCCCCACTGTATTTGAATTAGCCCTTAGAAAAGAGGTAGGATCTCAGGAGGCAGTGATGGCAGGGCAGGATTTCTAGCAGAACAACGACTTGGAAACAGTAAGACACTGGGAGGATTTAGGGCAGCAGGTAGCGCAGAGAGCAGAGAGCAGAGAGCAGGATGAGAGGTGGATCCAGCAGGGTTTTCAGAAGGCCGTTGGAACCCTGGGAAATGTAAAGCTAAGTTTCCCCGAAAGCAAAGACCTAAGCTCCTCAGATGCCTTGGCAAAATGTTACTCATTCATTCAATAGGAGAAAAATCGATTGCTTTGCTTCTGAACTCTCTACAATCATAGGCCTCCCGAAGGCACAATTAGTATTTGGAAAATGCCGGAGGTAGCTTCTGTTCTCTTTCATGTTCCATTTGCCACTGGATTACTTATTAGGCGTCAGAGAGTTAGTTGTTCTCTTCTGGGCACCTGGGGTAAAGCGGTGCACATGCCTTTTCTGTCATTAGCTTACAATATCACAGGATCATGTTCTATCCCAGAACACGGGAGAGGGCTTTCCCTGTGTTGTAGCTACACTGCACCCGAGAGCTCAATAAAAGCTGCTATGTTGCTAGAGCAGCGGTTCTCAACCTGTGGGTTGCGACCCCTTTAGGGGTCAAACGATCCTTTCACACGGGTCGCCTAAGACCATCGGAAAACACATATATAATTACATATTGTTTTTGTGATTAATCACTATGCTTTAATTAGGTTCAATTTGTAACAATGAAATTGGGGGTCACCACAACATGAGGAACTGTATTAAAGGGTCGCGGGATTAGGAAGGTTGAGAACCACTGCTCTAGAGCAATCATATAGACTGGGTTTTTTTTTGGCCTCACTTTAATAAACTTCAAAATACGAGGCAGGGCAAAGTGTTATAAATCTTGAAACCCCAAAGCAGGTTTATCCTAAATAAGCAGGCTTTACCTGGATACTGAAGCTCCAGGTAATTCCTTAACTGGTCCAAGGATTACTTTCCCAGTTGAAATGATGTTGCTGCTAAGAACAGATTTCTCAAAAGCTAGACTTTTATTATGCTCACCATCTTTTTTAAATATGTTTTTAATGATTTGAGAGAGCGCTCAAGGGTGAGGGGGAGAGAGCGAGAAACATGGATGTGAGAAACACTGATCAGATGTTTAGGGCCTCTTGCACGCCCCCTACTGGGGCCTGAGCTCACAACCCAGGCATGTGCTCTGACCAGGAATCAAACCTGCAACCTTTCGGTGCATAGGATGACACTTACCCAACTGGGCCAGGGCATATATTCACTATCTTGACAGATTACAGATGTTACAAATGTATGTTTTCCCAGCTGTGGAATTGGGCTTTTATATGCCCAATGGCTTCTGTGAAACATCACTTTGTTTGTGTCTCTCAAACACACTGGTCTTTTTAAAGTATATCTTATAAGGTTTCAGCCATTATCATGAGATACTGTGAACTGATAAGAGGTAATATTAGTGCTTCGGGATTTTCCTACAGTAATTGAGATACATTTGATTTAAAAGATGGGGGAAATGAAGTTTTAAAGAAAATCAACTTCTCACCTATCACACTTGGCGTGACCTTTTGTAATATGAGGTTTCTGTGATGCAGCTTTAGTGCCATTAAAACTGACCTCTTCAATAATTATCGACTAAGAGAACATAAATCAAGGCATGTTTCTACTGGGAGGTTAGCAGCTCGACAAGTGAAAAGTTTTAAGAATTCTAAGTTTTATGGCAATATTTCCAAAGTGAACAATACATCGTATTTTTTTCAAGAAGCTACTCTGAGTGAATCTGAGGCCCCTTTGGTATACACTGAAACCAGCATGGGGGCAAGGAGGAGAAAACAGGTGTGTTAGACATAACATTTATGTATTTATGTGTATATGTAATTCTACCCTATTATTTCATATTTTCTGCAAGCTTTCCTAGATTACTTTTTCTATTCTTTCTTGCTTTTCCAATTATTTTTTCTTATTTGATTTTTCTCCTTTACTAGTGTGCAAATTATGCCTTTTTTGCTATTTTTAGTGGTTACACTAGAAATTTTCATATGCACATTTTGATTCAGACATTTCTTACCCTCTTACCAACAGAATAAATATACATCTTTATAAACATATACTTATATATTGCAATGGCATTGAAATACATACCAACAGCAATGACATTAAATCACACATTAGAAATTAAATGCTTTTCTTTTTTATTATTTAGGGCATCCTCCTTCTTGTGGGCTTACTTTAAAATTAAAATATTCTGCCCTGGCCAGTTTGGCTCAGTGGATAGAGTGTCAGCCTGCGGAGTGAAGAGTCCCAGGTTCGATTCTGATCAAGGGCATGTACCTTGGTTGCCAGCACATCTCGAGTGGGGGGTGTACAGGAGGCAGGTGATTGATGTTTCTCTCTCATCAATGTTTCTAACTCTCTATCCCTCTCCCTTCCTCTCTGTAAAAAAATCAATAAAATATATTTTTTAAAAGGAGGTTGCAGTTTAAAAATAAAATAAAATATTCCTAGGAGGAATCGCATACATTTTATCATCATAATAAATATTTGTTTAGCAGACCCTTCTCCTCTGTGACTTAGGTTAAAAAAGAGAAAGTGAGGAGGACAGAAAGTGAAGAAAGTGTACAAGAAATGAGAATAGGGACCTCAACCACAAACAACCTACCAGACACTTTTGCCAGCCCTGACAACCAGCCTTCGAATTGCTTGCCAGGGTTAGTGCAGAGTAAATACCATTTGTTGCTACCACCAGCTATCCAGAAGACAAAAGAAAGACCAATTTCCTGTTGTTATGACAGATGTGGACATGTGTGAATTAACACCGTGCACAATAAAAGTCTCCTTAGTCAAGAGGAACATGCTATTGCTCTCTGCCATCTGATTGGTTCAGATCTCAAAAAGAAATTTTGACCTGACATAGAAACCATGTGTAATGCCTTATTGGATGTATTTCGTTTCACCCTCACACCGTGGGTGGGGGAGTTGAGTGTGCCTGACTGTTTCTTTACTGGTAGATATAAACAACACTTACCCTTTCCTAAGAGCTCTCATGAATCACTCTATAAGCAGAAAGACTTCAGTGGTGGTGGTTTGCTCTAGGCATAATAGTCACGAGTTTGCCAATGATACTGCACACTCCTACCCAATGCTATCTTTCCCAGAAATGGAAAGAGATACTCGCAGGTGCAGATAGAGACTGTCTCCACTAAATAATTGTTTCATAGCTAAGGAGAGCTCGCCCAGTGGAGCTCTACCCTGCAGCAATTACACCTGCAGAAGTCACTTTGTTCCAAGCTCTAGATGAGTATTGTTAGGGAATGTGGCCAGTTAAAGGAGAGGCGGCAAGTCTGAGTAGAAACTCAGTATAAGGTGTTCAAAAGTCACCATCCCATCACAGCGACTCTTCCGGGCAAGTTCCAGTATACATCCTAAATCAGAATGCTCTAGAACTTGGGAAAGAGGCCCCTTATGACAGACCAAACAAACAGAGCACCCCCACTCCCCCGCCTCCCTACCAGACATACACACACATTCAATCTGGTTCTACTTGACCCTTATCTTTGGGAGATTTAAAAGGTAGTAGTAATTTTTCTTCCAACACACACAGTCCTTGAAGTAGATTTCTCTAAGCCTCACCCTGCCTGCTATACCACTAATATGTTTGCTGGCACGTAGAACTTTCAGTTAAAGAGGAAAGGATGTTTGGACCCTAACCAATATTTACACAGCAACTGGGTGCGAGTCTTCTGAAGGCCTCAAAAATGTGCATATTGTTTATCTACCAATTTCATTTCTAAAAATTTTTCCAAAGAAAATAACTAGAGATTTGTGCAAGGATTTAGCTACAAGGAATCTTATTATAGAGTTGCTTTATAATATAAAAATAGGCAAAAAACCTGAATATACAGCTTTATAAAATCTTTGATTTATGGTGAACCCGCACACTAAAACATTTTGTTGCCATTTAATAGTAGTAATGACTATATCTAACCAAATGAGAAAATATTTATCTTGCAATATTAAATGAAAGAGCTTGAAAGCAACATTTTGTACTTTATAAAGTAAAGGGAGAAAAAATCAAAAGGACCCATACACTGAAAGAATTATGTGTGAGTGATGGGACTAGCAACTACCGCCTATAGTCTTCTCTTTGCTTTTCTTCACATTCCAAACAAACTGCAAGAAATATCTATTAGTTTCCTTTTCAGGAAAATAAAAAACCCATTTCCAAAATAATTAAGTAAATTTGGGAGTGCAGATGTCTACCATTTGAAGCTCAAGAGTTCTGGGAGAACAAAGGCTTGCAAATGAAGGTGCTGACTTCATATAATGTTAAACAAAAGTGTACTATCGCTAACACTTTTGTGTTAACAAATTATAACGTTTCAAGTCCTTTAAGTGGTTGGAATCAGATATGTTTTGTCAGGAAGTTCTGGATGAGTATTTAATGTTGGTAGTGGGTTGAAACACAGAGCCAAAGCATAAAAAGTTGGCCGGGGAATACAATGTAGGTAATAACACTAGGTGGCAACCTGCAGGTGCTGTGCTCAGAATTCCGCGGGATAAAAACAAAGGCTGAGGATTCCTTTGACCTTGCTCGTGCACTGTCTTTCTCTGCCCCTAACATCCGATGCCACATTTCCCGGTGCTGTAGGAACTCACGCCCTGTGGACTCAGGAGAGGGGTGACATGACAGCCAAGGAGCCCAGAGTCCCCATGAGTAATGATGAAGGGCCAGCCCCAATTCCCATGCACAGAGCACATGGGAAGTGAGACTATCAACCGCTAAGTCAGCGGTTCTCAACCTGTGGGTCGCGACCCCTTTGGGGTTCAAACGAGCCTTTCACAGGGGTCGCCTAAGACCATCGGAAAACACATATATAATTACATATTGTTTTTGTGACTAATCACTATGCTTTAATTATGTTCAATTTGTAACAATGAAATTGGGGGTCACCACAACATGAGGAACTGTATTAAAGGGTCGCAGTATTAGGAAGGTTGAGAACCACTGCAAGTGGAAGGCATGTTCCTTAGAACGCAAATGGCCGACAGGAAATATAAACAACGGGAGACCATGGGAAGGGGCAAAGAACAGTTTTAAACTGGGTTTTTGGAATCAGCAGAGCATTGAAGTCATTAAACTGAACCAGTCTAATCTGGGCTCAGTCACTTACCTAAGGACCGAAAGCCCTTGGGCATATGACGCGAGGCCTCAGCTTTCTCAGCATGGAGATACCAGTGGTTTCCCATATCCACTGTAGTTATCTATGTTTTACAAAGTTGCTGCAAACACTGAATTAGTGCACGCTTTTGTGAAACCATTGCCCCTACAGAAAATACGGGATTAGGTTTTGGGGTGCCTCTGGTCACAATATGTTCCTCAACCCATCAATACAGAACCTTGTTTTATGTGTGTTTCTATTTAAGGCACCTTATTTAACATATATATATCGTTGACTCATTAACGTTGACCTTGCAATGAACTAAGAGCACTATTACTCAATAGTCATCTAACATAATAATATAGCTCAAAGCTTATCTAACATACCTTTTTCTTTCTTTTTTTTTTCTGGGAGTGGGAAGATTAGAATTAGCTTTAAGATCCTTGTTTTATTTAAGAAAAAATGTAAAGATATTGATTAAATGTAGACTTAGACAATTAAAATATGCATTAAAATTTCTAGTGTAAATAGCAAAAAAAGTCATAATTTGCAAATTAGTAAAGGAGAAAAATCAAATAAGAAAAACATAATTGGAAAAGCAAGAAAGAATAAAAAAAGAAATCTAGAGAAGTTTGGAGAAAATACAAAATAATAGGGTAAGAATGCATACATACACACATAAATACATAAATGTTATGTCTAACACACCTATTTTTTCCATAAGGCACATCACAACCTTCTTGCTCTTAGGAAGAATACTAGCTTGGGGGCACCACAAAAAATATATGTTTTTATTCATTTCAGAGAGAGGAAGGGAGAGGGAGAGAGAGATAGAAACATCAATGATGAGAGAATCATTAATTGGCTGCCTCCTGTACATCCCCCACTGAGCATCAAGCCTGCAACCTGGGCATGTGCCCTGACCAGGACTTGAATGTGACCTCCTGGTTCATGGGTTGAGTTTAACCAGTGACCCACACTGGCCTGGCTAGCTTGGCCAGGGGGTCTTTTTAAACAATGAAATCATCAACATAAAGCAAAAAAGAAATGCGAAAAGCATAGCACTAAATAGATCTCAAAAATAACAGCTTATAGTGTGAGAACTAAAACAAGTTCCTGGGATGTAGGCACGCCTGACCCCACTGGGCTTGCGTGCGTTGATCAACTCGAAATTTTCTCTGCTCTGCACCTGTCATGTCCAGCAATGACTGTGAAACTGCCACAAGGACGGACTTCAGGGTCACAAGTAAATGTTAGCAAGTACGTGAAATCACAAATACAGAAGCTCCAAATAATGTAGACGGACACTAAGAGCAGTATCCACTGCAGCAGGTTGCTATAGAGATAAACGAAAGAATTCATGGCAAGCAGTGAACACAGCACACAAACTGCGCTGGACAAAGAACTCCTTTCGTGAATTACTTGTAGCCCCGTTAAGATGCTAAGTATATAACTACACATATTCCCATCGGTCAGTGAGTACTCCGGAAAGGGGACTACGAAACAACCCAACGTGAAAACTACCTGATAAATCAGTGCCATTTTTTGCCATGACATTTTTCAAATGAACTTTCTTAAAAAATCCTTTAAAATAAAGCCATCTATGTTATTTTCTGCAGCAGGTCTGTTGGGTTATAATTAAGACCCCTGGGAGACCTGGAAGTGGGAGGGAAGGAGGAAGCAGATTAATTGTTTTGTAATAAAAGCTGCCCTGAAGGAGACAATTAACCCTTATTCAGAAGTAAATAGTGCTATTAATGAAATATTCATAGGACTCCGTAAAGGGGGCATCTGCGTAACCTTTTTTTACTTTAAAAATCACCTCGCGTGGCCTGAAAGGGGTCGTCCTCTTTATTTGGCATGGGATCCCCTTCCAGAGAGTAAATATTTGGTGATTATGTGAGAAGCTACAAGCACAATTTCCTGAGGGAGTTTCTAGGAAGACGTTTACCTGCCGGAGCCAGACAGATTGAGATGATTCTAAACTAACCTTCCTTCCAAACCTGGCCAGGTGGGCGTTGTCTTCTAGTTCATTCTTCACTACTCTCCAGGGCACTTAAACCGTCCTCTTCCCTTCGGGGTGTGGAATTCAAAACTTAATAGAACTTTTATTGTCATTGTTCTTAACTAAAATCTTTGGAAAGCTCTGTCTGTAGTATCCACCGCCTCTGCCTCCATTGTCCAACTCCCAAACCCTCCCACATTCCTGGTTTCTGTTTATGGGATCACCATTCTTGCAGTGACCCAGGCTTATAACCTTGGCTTCATCTTTTTCTTCTTCTTCTTTTTCATGCCACAGGCCAATCCCATCCAATGACTTCATCCTAAGAGGATATTTGCAGTGTTTCTCACTTCCATCCCCATCTCTCCCTTCCCCCGGTGCTCTTCCTAGTTGAGTCCCTCCATTCTTAATGCCTGAGCCGAGGCCACAGTGCTGTAACCACCCCCATCATCTCCTGTCCCAAGCCATCCTACCCATGGCTACTGAATCCATTTTTATAAAGGATTGTTTTCTTATCACACTCCTGCTCAGAATTCTTCAATGGCTCCCCAGTGCCCACAGAGTAAAGGGCTCACTCTCCTTTGCTGGCAGTGAGTCTTCAGAAGTCGTACTCCATTGCTCCAATCCATTTCAGGCCCAACTCCGTTTCCCCCTCCTCCCTGCCACCTGTCCTAATTCGGGCTCCCACAGTCCCCCTCCCTCCCTGCATCCCAGCCCTGACTCTGAACCACACAGCAGCCTTGCTGTGCTGTAACCCAGGTACTTTAGCCCAAGATTCCTCAACAGAGTGAATGGAGAGTTTTGTCTACATTGTGAGGGCTGAGGGCGGGGGAGAATGCAATGAAATTTGAGGCGGAGAAATACCAATATATCCCAAGAACATTGTAAGGAGGAAAACCAGAAAGTATTTGCTTAAGTAATCACATTCAAACATCTTTTGATTTTCCTTCAGACAATTATTTTCCGTTTTGTCTACATTGTGAGGGCTGAGGGCGGGGGGGAATGCAATGAAATTTGAGGTGGAGAAATACCAATATATCCCGAGAACATTGTAGGGAGGAAAACCAGAAAGCATTTTCTTAAGTAATCACATTCAAACATCTTTTGATTTGATTTTCCTTCAGACAATTATTTTCTTTTTTTTAAATATATTTTTATTCATTTCAGAGAGGAAGGGAGAGGGAGAGAGGAAACATCAATGATGAAAAAAAATCATTGATTGGCTGCCTCCTGCATCCCCCAAACTACATGCCCAGGAATCGAATAGTGACCTCTTTCCTGGTTCATAATTCAATGCTCAACCACTGAGCCACACCGGCCAAGCCAGACAATTATTTTCTATAGGAGAACTGAAGAACAATGCCTCCCACTCTTTTAAAAGACATTTCTTTTATCCGGAGGAGGCAGATCTAGCCTCATCCAATGGTACTAGTAAAATGGAAGACTATTTTGGTTCTGAAAACATCACAGCTGAAGCTGCAGGGTTTCTGATGGGAGGGTTTATTGGTAAATATGCGAAGTGGTAAAAAGATCAGCTCTGTCCCTTGAGGGAACCAATGGCAGGGCCACAACGTGAAGGCCTGGAATGTCTCAAAGCCATATGGGCCTGTGCTTATCAAAGAACTGAAACTTCTTGTTGCTGCCTGGTGGGCAACGCATTCTACAACCAAAGGAAGGATGAGGGAAGAATGTAAACAGGAAGCAACATGATTGGGAGGTTATGTTCTCTATGTTTGCACCACTCTCCCAGCAAAAATTATCTGTTGAAATTCTAACCATGAAAGATGATGGGATTAGCAGGGGGGCCCTTTGAGAGGCGATTAGGTCTTGAGGATATAGTCCTCAGACAGGAGATTAGTGCTCTTATAAAAGAGGCTCCAGAGAGACCCCACCCTTCCACCAAGAGGTCAAGAGGACGCGCAGCAAGGAGGTGCTGGCTATGAGCCAAGAAGAGGGCGCCCCTCTCCACATCCCCCCTCCGCCTCAACCATGCTCGCACTGGGCCTCGGACTCCACGCCTCCAGATGGTGAGGAATACATGTTTGCAGTTTATACCTCATCTCTAGGATTTTGTTATAGCAGCCGAAACAGGCTGAGGCGCACGGGTGTTTCTCTGTTTTTGGTTATTGGCTTCAGGAAAGAATCCTGTTCAGAAAAAGGACTCATTATAAAAGGGAAATTTTATATGCACTACTTATTAGGTTACAGAAAGTAATTCTGCACATTGTTTTAAAATATCTCATAGAGAAAGATGTAGAGATAGAGATGTGATATAGATATGACCACAGAAAAGAAAAGAAAATGGGCCTATTTATTTGAGCGTCAGGACAAAGGAACAAAGAAAAATCGCCCCTCCTGGTGTTCCAATACTGGTCCTCAAATGAGTTTCATGACCGGAGACTTCCTCCTAGGTGTGGGTATGACTGAAAACGCCTGGGAAGCTATGGTCATTTGCTCTCTTTTCTGAAGGTGGTATCTGCCCACGGAGACGTGTTTATGTAGTTGTTTGGCTTGTTCTTTGGGGGAAGTTTTAGTGTCTAATTGGATCGAGTCAGATGTACGAGAAAATAGTCCCACCTCCTGGCTGTCCTTTCGAGTCTTCTCCCAGTGCATCCTCCGCCCATCCACCCTCCCCATTCACCTGCTCCACTCCAAACCCTGTCCATCCGGGCTCCACTAGCTTTCCTCTGGTCGTTGTTCCCTCAGGCAGAAAGCTGTCCCCTAGGCTTGGGAAGAAATGACTCGGCAATAGTGGAAATCAAAATATTTCTTCAGCCAGAGCAGAATTGTCTGTAATCCCTAAATGCTTTAAAGACAAAGCACTTACTAAGTTGTGTTTGTCTTTTTCATTGTGAGGGAGAAAATAGAAGGATGCTCTGCACCAGAAAAGCTCCCCATGCTGACAATTGCTGCAGCTTTTCCTTCCCAGCTCCCGAGCTTAGGTCATCATTAGCGGAACTTCTACAACTGTTTAGCTAGAACACTTGTGAGATATGTCATGATCCCCTTTAGTTATTTCAATAACCTATTTATAGCTCAGGACATAGCTTCAATGCGTCCAATATATTTTTACTGTATAAAGTAAGACTATATAAAGTGCCTCTGAAGTCTATGAGGTTCAATTTGTCTCCAAGACCAGGTATTGATGAATACTATACTTATATCTTAACGTTATGACCACACTCACATATGCAATGTGATATAATAGCCATGATGTTTTTTATTATCTCCTAATTAAGAGGAAAGGGTAACGGTTTTCAGTACCATGACAAGAAGGCTAAACTAGCATAAAGCTATGTAAGAGATGCTCCTTTAATTTACATCTGAGTTGTAGCAAATAAACCAGGCTAAGTTGAGACCACTACTATCCACAATAGTTGGCAATTAAAAGGGAGAGGGTGGGAGCAGGATGGAGGGGGTAAATGGGGAATATAGAGGGTTATCTGTAATACTTTCAACAATAAAATAAAAGTAAGGGACAGCTGAAGAGGGGGATGAATATCAGAATGAAATGTGTAAAGAGAATGCGGGAATGGGTGGGGAGTACGTAAGAATTTATCACTGATACATTGTCCTGGGGGAGAAAAATCTAGAACATGATACTTTCCAAATCATACTAGGACGTTAGAGACTTCTCAATTTGGCTGAATAGGAATATGCCTTTTTGTTTTGATTTCTTAACTGGGATTGAGTGCCACATTCTTCTAGCTATTGCTTCTGGGGGAAATTATTGCTAATTACTTTTTCCACTCACAAACTTGATTTTAAACCATACATGTTGAAAGAACTGTGAGAAATCAAGACCAGCATTGTTCCTGGGCCATTTTTCATTTCCTCCCCTTCCTTATCTGTTCCCAAACTTATTCACTTCTCTTTTTCTTTATCTTTTCTTTTTTGCTTTTATTCTTTTATTTATTTGTTTTTATTTTTCAATATGGTTTACAATTAATATTATTTTTAGTTTCAAGTATACAGCATAGTGGTTAGATAATCATATACTTTACAAAGTGGTCAGCCCGATATTTCTAGTACCCATCTGGCACCATACACAGTTATTACAATATTATTGACTAGAGGCCCAGTGCACAGATTCATGCACCAGAGGGTCCCTCAGCCTGGCATGCTCCTTCTCGCAATCCGGGACCCCTTAGGGGATGTTGGACTGCCGGTGTCAGCCCGATCCCCACAGTCCGACATCCCGAGGGATGTAGTAGTGCACAAAGCGGCAGGTGGCTGGGGAGGAGCCCAAGCCCTGGCTGGGTGCCTCGCTGCTCCCACTCATCCCGGCCCCGCTGCACCTGCCACCACTGCTCAATAGTGCGCTGCCATGGAGGCAGGAGATGCTGTGAGCGGAGGATCTGGCACCCATCAGTCAGCTGAGTGGCACTCCCACTGTGAGAGCGCACTGTGTTGAGCTTCTGTTCCCTGGTGGTCAGTGCACATCATAGCGACCGGTCAAACGGTCATTTGGTCGTTCAGTCGTTTGGTTGTTTAGACTTTTATATAGATAGATTATATTCCCTATGCTGAACTTGATGTCCGCGGGACTATTTGGTAGCTATCAATCTGTAGTTCTTTATCCCTTCATCTTTTTCACCCAGTACTCCAACGCCCCTCCCCTCTGGCAACCATGACTCTGTTCTCTGCATCTATGAGTCTGTTTCTAATTTATTTGTTTATTTATTTTGCTTTTCATATAAGTGAAATCATATGGTCTTTTTCTTACAATTGCCACATTCTAGTCAATCATGAAGAGACAGTGCATTCTGTGCTTTAATTTGTTTTCATACATTAATCCTATTCCTGAAATTAAATAACTCAGTGAAAGGGAAAAAATATCACAATTTGAACAAGACAGATATTCAAACATGTAAAATAAGTGGCTAAATTCACACAGTCGGTTTCAGGAATTTTCTTTGGCTATCTACTCAGAGAAAAAATTAATTCACCATTATGTGTCTCCTTTGTCCATTTGTAAAAACAACTTGTAGTATTCATGTGTTTTCTGTTTGAAGATATCATAATAAACAGCATCATGTGCCTACTACTTACCATTTGCAATGCAAATAATGTGCCTGAATCTCAGGAACATCTGGTGGCCAATGCTGGCCACTGGTCACTGATGTAGCAGGGTCCTACATTTCCTAACAAAATCATCTCTGAGCTCTGAGGGTAAGCCCACGGGGTGGGGGAAGAAGAGGAGGAATTCTCTCCTTTCTATGACCTGGCCTCCGCAGGCACATGGGGTCCCTTCAGCCATGCTCCATTGGGCCACGTGGGATAGTCATAAATCCTAACTCAAGAGGAAGGATCATAAGCCCCAAAAGCCCCATCTCTTGTTGGGAGGAGTGTTGGTGACCGTGTTAGAAGAGCATCCATGATGGGATAAAATACATAGGAGCAGCCACCAATGGGAAATGCAATTTTCCACAACAGAGAGAGCCTGGGATTTAGTCAACCCCATGAAACATGTCTCATGGCAGGACTCCTTAGGTGGTCAGAGAAGAAAAAGATCGGAGAAGGTTTCTGACTAAGGATAAAGGCGGTCTTCCTTGAGGAAGCAGCGCTTGAGTTGTATCCTGATTGGGCAGGACTCCGATTCATTTATTCATTGAGTGCCCACTTGGTGTGTGGATGGTAGCATGGTAAGTGGAGAACATCATAGAACATTCTACTTCCCTTTTTTAAAATATATATTTTACTGATTTTTTTACAGAGAGGAAAAGAGAGGGATAGAGAGCTAGAAACATCAATGAAAGAGAAACATCAACCAGCTGCCTCCTGCACAACCTCTACTGGAGATGTGCCCACAACCAAGGTACATGCCCTTGACCAGAATCAGACCTGGGACCCTTCAGTCCGCAGGCCGACGCTCTATCCACTGAGCCAAACCGGCTAGGGCTTCCCAAAGCCCAGAGCTGAAGGTGATCTCTAGAGAGGGGGTCAGGGCTTCCTCATTAGTCAATAGCTCATTTACACTCTTGCCTCTCTCCTTTCACTGTAACGTTCCTCCTAGTGTTGCTAGAAGCTTACATGCTGTCGAGACCATGAATCATACTTTCCTGGTTTCCTTCAGTCTCTACTCCAACAGATAGCAGGACCATGGGAGACAGAATTAGGGAATCTGCAGACTGAGCTAAAAACTGTTTTGTATTACTAAGGGAAAATTTTATGTAAAACATAACCAATCCAATGAAATAGTCTATTTGCAGACCATTAAGTTGCCATTTTTTACATCTTCAAAGAAACTAAATTCCTTGTGATGTGTGAATTCAAGTATTTAAAAATATATAGAAGCAAATTTTTTTTAAAAATGTATTTTATTGATTTTTCACAGAGAGGAAGGGAGAGGGATAGAGAGCTAGAAACATCGATGAGAAAGAAACATTGATCAGCTACCTCCTGCACACTTCCTACTGGGGATGTGCCTGCAACCAAGGTACATGCCCTTGACCGGAATCGAACTTGGGACCCTTCAGTCCCGCAGGCCAACACTCTATCCACTGAGCCAAACCGGTCAGGGCTAGAAGCAAATATTTTTATAATTCCATTTTCTGTTTGATTCCATATGGCATAGAGGTTCAAAGCTTTTACTTGTTGACAAGGAAGTGCACAGAAAAATCTACAGTAATTAATCACTGGACCAAAGAAACTAACAATCTCATAGGCATGGTTGTGATTTTTGAATCCTATCAATTACTCTGTCCCTGAGTAAATGAAATTTTTGCTGATACTAGGGCATTGGGTATTTTTGTTTTATTTTATTTTTAAATATGTTTTTATTGATTTTAGAGAGGAAGGGAGAGGAAGGGAGAGATAGAAACATCAGTGATGAGAGAGAATCACCAATCGGCTGCCTCCTGCACATCCCACACTGGAGATTGAGCCTGCAACCCGGGCAGGTGCCCTTACCAGGGAATCAAACCGTGACCTCCTGGTTCATGGTACATGCTCAACCACTGAGCCACCGAGGCTGGGCCAAGGTTGCAGTTTTGATCCCTGGTCAGGACACATACAAGAATCAACCAATTGCCCTAACTGGTTTTGCTCAGTGGATAGAGCATAGGACTGCAGACTGAAGGGTCCCAGGTTCCATTCTGGTCAAGGGCATGTACCTTTGTTGCAGGCACATCCCCAGTGGGGGGTGTGCAGGAGG
>NW_006294681.1:3245532-3273978 GCF_000327345.1 Myotis davidii | reverse complement strand
TTCTTCAGGCCAAAACCAAGTAACCTCAATTAGTTCCAGTAAAGATAATTATATAATTATAAAAGATGACATAACTGCCTATTTCCACTCCTGGTATAGACTCAAGAGAAATGAAAACATATGTCCACACAAAAACTTGTACAGCAATGTTCATGAAGCACCAGTATTCATAATAGCCAAACAGTAGTCAAAACCCCCAAAATGTCCATCCACTAATTAATGGATAAATGAAATGAAATTTATTTGGACATTTAAAGAAACAAAGTACTATTATGTGCTACTTCTGAGCTCAAACACACTAGTACAAGGGTACCCCCTCCTCAGAGATCTGGATCCCGGTCCATGAGCTGGAAATGCATGCACCAGGGCTTCCTCTGCCCTGGGCTGTGTCAGCTGCTCAGAGCTCCTCCTTAGCAGTCTAAGTGTTAATAAATCTAACCCATTCCTTCTTTTCTCTCAGGCATAGTAGTGTTGCTTCTTCCTGCAATTGTTACTCTGTGATGCCTGCACGTTTGTTTACCTGTCCAGCTACCTGTTCACAATTCCTTATATTAAAGTCTCTGTGTTCACTGGCCTCTGCCTCCTGCCTGCACTTACCTCACTCCCCTCCTATGAAGTCGTGTTGCCAAAAATATCAAACCAAAATCCAGTGGAGGGATACAACACTACCTGAACCTGAGTCTGATCAAGCGCTGAGAAAACAATTTGCAAGAAATACAGGAAGCAGAGGAACATGTAACATACCACAGCAGTGTAATCAGCAAAAAACAGGCTGTGGAAAAATTACAGAAGTGACTGTTTCTTAATCACAAAAATAACAAATTGCCAAGGGGAAGGAAAAATAAACCACCTTTACAGATATGCTGTTACAGGACAACCCAGGAAATCTTAATGCTCACTGACTGGGTAATTGATATTATTAAGGAATTGTGGTGCTGTGTTATTTTTTAACAATTGGCAGTGAAAGTGCAAAGTAGCAACTGGATGGAATAAGTCTGTGGGAGACAGATAATGATCCCCAAAGCCATGACCTCATCTGCAGGGTATTACAAATGTGTCCTCATCCCCCTCCCCAACACACAAACTCATGCTCCCATCCAAGATGGGGAAATTTTTTAAAAATATATTTTTATTGATTTCAGAGAGGAAGGGAGAGGGGGAGAGAGATCGAAACATCAATGATAAGAGAGAATCATTGATTGGCTGCCTCGTCTATGCTCTACACTGGGGATCAAGCCCAAAACCCAGGCATGTGCCCTGATTGGGAATCGAACCTGAACCTCCTGGTTCATAGGTGAACACTCAACCACTGAGCCACGCCGGCTGGGCAAACTAGACTACTTTAAAATTCATTAAATAGTTCTATCTCCCAAGTTCAAAGCTCCCCCAGGCCACGGCTGAGGGTAATTTTTCTCCACCAGTCCCCTCCTCAGGGCCCAACTTCAGTGGTTCATCTTTTCTCTTCCTCAAAGACCTCCCTGCTTTATTATGTGGAGAAAGTCGCCCTTGCCTCATCTCCACCTTCTACCTTCAGACATGATCTTCACAGTATTTAGCAAACAAAGGGCTTTCCAAAGCCCAGCGAAAACCATCCCCTCCCCTATTAACTGTGGGGATTATAAATCAATTTTTTAAAGTCAGCCTTTGGGATAGGATATGGAATTGAATTCCAGTATGATATTTATAGGGACATGATATGAATACTGAGGCATCTAAATCCCAACAGTAAGTTACAATGAACGGACGTGAACTATATCAAATATATAAATGTTTTCTTATTGAAGATAAACTTATTACAGGTACCTGCTGGGAATTCCTGACAAATTCCAATAAAAGAATTGTTAACTGCACAGCTAGATAGGATTTTGGAGACAATATATTACCGACTAATAAATACCCCACAGTTACGTGTCTTTCTTCGAATAACACTCAGTGATTTTCATTATTTAAATAACAATGGCACATCGGGATTGTTTCATTGTCACAATCAGAACTTTGAAAGGAGCCCAGCAGGCTACAGAATGGCTGCGTTGCTTTACTCTCAGGCAAGCTGTCACGGGAACGGCCCCAGCAGGTATCAGTTGCTTTTCAGGACAACCTAAGGATGGCGTTCCATAGGGTCCCTCGGTGTCCCGAGAAGTCACTGCATTGGCTCTGCTGTCCTAAGAGACCACAGTCCGGTGCCCTCACGGGGGCCTGGTGCCCAGCGATGTGGACGGGCCGTGTTCAGGCAGATGCAGAAGCATCCCATCAATGCGCCACACACTTTGTGTCAGAGGAATAACTGGACAGGGCCACCATCACCAGAGATTCAGACAGAACGTGTAAAAAAATTAAAATCATAAGCATCAAATGCTGATGACAACGCAATTGCTTTCTCTGGGGAGAACCAGTGGAGACCATCAGGAAGCAAGTGATGTCATGATTCAGCAAGAACTTTAATATGTCAGACGCTAAAAATACCTAGTAGTCATGCTCCACCCCTGCCCATTGCCCTCTGAATTAAAATACGTGCCCAAGTGCTTTATCTGGCACCAGGGGCTCGTTTACAAATGATTATGAAGAAAGGGATTCCTTTTCTGAACAGGTGGGCTTCAGGTACTGGTTACAGAGCATCTGTATGACCTGCACATCAGGTTGCTAGATTTGTGAGCGTTCGCAAGAGCTTACATATGACACAGGATAGCATGTTGGCAAGTTGAATTGCAAATCGTGAAAGCCAGAATTGGGCTGGCCTCATACGGAGGAATCTTATGGTCAGTGTATTTGGCCAATGTCAGACCTCACATGCAAGGTCAGAAGTGCATCCTTCTTGGTGCTTCAGATGATGGATCTGCATGTGGCTTTGACTCGTGGCCAAAATAAGTCCCCAGGTATGGGTTTATGTGCCCATATTAAAAGCTTTCACATGAAACACGTGTTTTTATCAGACGGAACTGATTGTGAAGCTCAAGCCATGATTTGGAAAAAGATCTGTGTTCTGATGTGGGTACTGGTCAGACTTTGTAATATAGTATCTGAATCCCAGGGACAAGGGGCTGAGAGCAGAGAAAGCAGAGGGCGGGGGGGAGCCCAAATCTCCGTGGAGCCCTGGAGCATTCCTGTGGAACTGTCCTGACTAGCGTAGAAACTAGGTACGGGGGCAGGCGTGGGACTGTCATGGGGACAGTCGGAGAGTGACTTCAGGAACTACAGGGGAGGGAACTGAGGCCACAGCAGTGCAAGCCTATAATGGTAGTTGCCGAAACCGGTTTGGCTCAGTGGATAGAGCATCGGCCTGCGGACTGAAAGGTCCCAGGTTCGATTCTGGTCAAGGGCATGTACCTGGGTTGCGGGCACATCCCCAGTAGGAGATGTGCAGGAGGCAGCTGATCGATGTTTCTCTCTCATCGATGTTTCTAACTCTCTATCTCTCTCCCTTCCTCTGTGTAAAAAATCAATAAAATATATTAAAAAAAAATAGTGGTAGTGATGGCCACAGCTCACTCCAGACTTGCCAGACCTTTAACAAAAGACTCCTGAAAACTTTCATTCTGGGGATAAGCTTCAATCATGGCATTCCCATGTTCGCAGCAGGTTATGGACTTCCCCTCAAAATCCATCCTGAGGAATTGCTCACCTCATCTGCATATAACTTTTGTCTCCGTAGGCCAGCCCACATTGTGATTTAAAATAAAGCTGTCCAGCCTGGCCTGCGTAGCTCGTGGTTGGTCGTGGACCAATGAACCAAGAGGTCACAGTTCGATTTCCTTGACCTATGAACCAAGAGGTCACGGTTCGATTTCCGGTCAGCTTGGGACTCAATCCTCAGTGTAGTGCATGCAGGAGGCAGCCGATCAATGATTCTCTCTCATCATTGATGTTTCTATCTCTCTCTCCCTCTCTGTTCCTCTCTGAAATCAATTTAATATATGTATATTTAAAATAAAGCTGTCCAAACAGTAATTATGTGTAAATCCCTGACACCTCAATCCATCTGCAACCACGGCACCCTCACTCCATTAAAAAGCCCCTGCGCCCAGTTATTTCTGGAAGGTTTTCACTGAGAAGGGCGGATGGTTCCTATCCTTTCTGCTAACACCCTGAATCTGTCATTTTATTTTTCTGAGGCTCCTCTTCCCTGTGGTGAGGGTCACATCTGCTGCCTGCCAAGCTACTGAATCCCCACCCCCTTCCATGAATGCTGGAGTCACTTTAATTGGCTCGAAACCAAAAAAAAAAAAAAAAAGTAATTAGTTCTGTGCTATTTCTTTCTTTGTACCATATCTAGTCCCAAAGAATTTTAAGTCCAAAAATATGTACAATGAAACAAGATAATAAATAGGAATTGAGTTTAGAGAAACATAATGGCAGAAAGATTTTTTTAAAAAGCTATGAAATTAGTTCATAAAACTTACACCAGAAAATTAGGTAGACTTGCTTGAAGTGGCCTGAAAATTTGGCTGTAAGCTTTCTAGCAGCCAATGTAAAATGGGAAGCATAAGAAAAATCAATTTAATTCTCAGTAACTGAGATCTGAGAGAACTGTCTCCTATAAAGTCCCACTTTTACAAGTCTCCTATAAATGTCTCACTTTTATAAAGAGTTTCTCTTTAACTTAGTACCCTGTATCTTCACCAATATTTTTATAGTAAACACAAGAGCATTCATAAGCTAATTTTTAATACTTCTTCAAGGTGTATCTATGGTCTATTCTATAAAATGTTTAGTAACCTCAGTGGAGGAGAGCAAAGACAACGCAGTTTAGGTTTGATGCAGAAGAGAAATGAGAGTATCTAGAAAACGAGCTGCATAGCTCTCGGGCACACCTCCATGAAGATGACTGCATCAAAGTCACCCTTCTTAATAGGTACTTAGAAGTACAAGTATTCTGTGTTGCCATAAAAGGGACACATATACATCTAGAGCAGTGGTTCTCAACCTTCTGGCCCTTTAAGTACAGTTCCTCATGTTGTGACCCAACCATAAAATTGTTTTCGTTGCTACTGCATAACTGTAATGTTGCTACTGTTATGAATCGTAATGTAAATATCTGATATGCAGGATGGTCTTAGGCGACCCCTGTGAAAGGGTCGTTCGACCGCCAAAGGGGTCGCTACCCACAGGTTGAGAACCGCTGATCTAGAGTCAACTGAGCGAGGGGTAAGGTTAGCAAGTTCTTATAAAAGCTGAGACACTGAAGAAAAGTTACATGTGGGAGAGAAGGCCACCCCTCCTGCACTGTGGCAAGCTCAGGGTACAGGAAACCACAAGCAAGATTTTCTACTCCAGCCCTGGCCAGTGTGGCTCAGCTGGTTGGGTGTCATCTCATATACCAAGAGGTCACAGGTTTGATTCCCAGTCAGGGCACATGCCCAGGTTGCAGGCTCAATTCCCAGTAGGGGGCATGCAAGAGGCAGCCAATGGATGTTTCTCTCTCACTCCCTCCCTGCCTCTCTCTCTCAAATCAATAAAAACATCTTTTTAAGGTTTCTTACTCCAATACACAGAAAAACAAGCTGTTGAGTCTCAAAGCCCTGTTATTTAAAACATGGAAACAATAATTTTTGTATGAAAAATTACCAAAACCTCAGCCCTCCTTCCCCCACCCCGCCCCCAAATTTTTCCTTAAAATATCTGTTGAGCATCCAACTTTAAGTAGTGTAATGACTTTTTGGACACCCCCAAGATAACTGATTCAGTGGTTTGGCTGGATTTATCTGCTTTCCAGGGCTGTTAACTATCTGCCAATTGTAGGTTGGGGGTATAGGGGGATCTATTAAAAATTAAGTGTGTTTTGTTTCTGAAGCCCTTCTTTCTGGAAATACTTGCAAGGAAAGACCAGTTGCCAATTGAGGTCACTCTTTCTTCATCGAACTAAAGCATGCGATCTGCTTATAATAAAATGCTTCTATTAATTTGCAGTGACTCAGAATGGAAACTTTATTAAGTCCTTTTCAACTTAGGTATGTTCAGCTAAAAAGTAAGCACTTCACTTCTGTCCAAACTTTGAAAAAAAATATGGGTCCCTTTCAAACCCAATAAAAAGTTTATACTTTTATTAAAGGAGCATATTGACAACTCAAATGTAAAAATTTCACAATAAGTAATACGTATAATAGATCCCGTTAGAAGGTGCTGATCAGACAATGTGGTCTGACTCTGAGTTTAAGAAAATAGCTCTGGCCGGATAGCTCAGTTGGTTAGAGCATTGTCCCAATATACCAAGGTTGCAGGTTCGATCCCCGGTCAGACACGTACAAGAAACAACCAATGAATGCATAAATAAGTGGAACAACAATCAATCAATCTCTCTCTCTCTCTCTCTTAAAAGGAAACAAAAGAACAGACTAGTTCCACAGGAGCAAAAGCCAGGGGCTGTTTGTCATTTATTTACAACAGCTTCAGCTGACAGGAATCTTTCTTCCTCAGTGGAGTCCAGGGCTAAGCCCCTCTGTGATTAGACACCCCCCCACCCCCGTCCCCCTTGTTTCATCAAGTTGGTGGCTCCAAGTCAAAGACCTGAGGACCCCTGGGTGGGGTTTAACCTTTAATCTGTGAACCGGAAACTGTCGGGGTAATTTATGCCAGTATTGGGCCCATTTCACCTCCTGTCCGTCTTTACCAATGCAAAACAAGAGAAATGCCTATTTATTGCAAAAGTCTTAAATGCAATGTCCCGGGAAGACGTAAAGTAGAAGAGATGAGAATTAGCCCTCTAACCTAGTTTCGTATCTGCAGACAATTCCATTCCCTCCAGTATCGACCCTGGAGCCCCATTCATCCCCCACAGCCCCACCATTACCTCACTATTATTTATTATATGACTCTTAAAGCCAGATACTTTGGATGATGAAACTGTTTCCATAATAAATGATTTCAACATCATTTATGGTTTATGGCTTAGAAGAAGGAAATCATATAATTTCGTTCCACTCCTGAATGTCCAAGCATTGTAGATTTAATCCTATTCGTGCCAGTAAAGACATTAGGGAGAGAGAAATGCAGGCCCTTTTCCAGGCTTCCAAATAGGAAAAATATTTCTCAAAAGAATAAAGAACAAAGCCACCAAAATGGTCCAAGAAAACATTGGAGACATGGTGACAAAATAGAAAACAGTGTTATTCCTTAGAAAAAGTGAATCACAGAGCTGTAAACATCAAGTAATGCTTCAATATTGCCACTATAACATGGGTTTTACAAGGTGAAACAGTAACATAAGCTGAAAATGTGAAGGAAATCTGGACATGTAATCAACACTTGATTTTTTTTTGTAAAGTCTTTTAGATGAAGACATTCAAAAATTATAACTTCGGACCCACACTGTAGTCAAGAATGCATGACAGTAAGAGAGAGGCGACGTCAGCCATCACTGCCAGAGTTTCGATTGATGCTTAAAACCCAAGACTCTAATACTCCTCCTCCGGTACATCCCATGCTGAAGAAATAAATGTCGAGAGAGCAGAAGACCTTTCCACTATACAGAACATGGTGCCGGAATGAGAGTTAAGGGAATTTGATTCTGACATGACCCCATCAAATCCCAAACCTCATTGTGCTGATAGAGATCAGAGGCAAAAGCAAAAAGGTTGAATCTACACTTGTGTGCCAGTAAAAATTCCATGGCAGGTTTTACAGGGAGAGCAGCTGACATTTGGGGAACGATGGGGGACGTGGCTGAAATACCAAAGAGAAGTCGGCGAGATCGAACGTCTACTTCCTGCAGGTATGTGAGCAACAATGCGGGGGTGCAAAAACTCACTCCGGAAAGCCTTCGTTCCTGCCAGCCACATACTCGTCCTGAGCTATCATGTGTGCTAAGTGGGAACATACAACAAAAACACCCAGAGCAGGCGAGGTCCTGACAGCTGAGGGCCTCGGTTGTCACCAAGAACTTGGCCTCCCTGGTGACTGTGCAAAGGACGGTCTCCAAACTGGAGTGACATGGAGAAAAAAAGGGGTCATGAACTTTCTGAATCATTCTGTAAACTAAACCATAATTCTTTTCATGGGTTCTTAGGTCTTGTTTTTTAAATGTTTCAAGAATGTTCTAAAAACTTTCCATTTTGGCCCAGCCGGCATGGCTCAGTGGTTCAGGAGGTCATGGTTCGATTCCCAGTCAGGGCACATGCTTGGGTTGCGGGCTCGATCCCGGTGTGGGGCAGGCCGGAGGCAGCCAATCAGTGATTCTCTCTCGTCATTGATGTTTCTATCTCTCTCTCCCTCTCCCATCCTCTCTGAAACCAATAAAAATATTTTTTAATATAAAAAATAAAAACTTTCCACTTTTCAGTATTGGCAACTCAAGAGGACTAGAAAATTCACTTGCATACGAATTGCTCTTGTGGTCTCATTGGGTCCTGAGATCCGTGTCAAAGTTGAATAAATAATTTTACAGGTGAAACCTGTTAGGATCTCTGGTAGCATGATTTGTAAGTGATTAGCCAAAAGAAATAAATAGCTGCCAGGGTTTATTGTGGAAATCTTTCATTTATCACCCAGCGAGCTTTACTGCACAGCTATTATTTGGTGGGCGCTGGAGAGCCCTCAGAACCTGGGCGCTAGTTTGGAGACAAACACCAATCGTATTCAGGAGCAACTATAAGGCGGCGTTGTCTGCTTCTTGTAATCAACCCAGTCCTGTCTCTTGTGATCAAAGGTTGGAGAACAAATGCAGTTAAACAGGGATGTCCTAGAAATGACAGCCAGAAATAGACTTAACACGGTTTCCTTAAATAAAACTGAGGACAGGAGAGCAAGGTGCTGAAGCTGGAGTTTCCCAGGAAGGGTAGAAATCTGTGCTCCGGCCCTTTGCACAGCCCAATTACCAACCAATGTCACCCAAGATCCAGGGAGTATGTTAAAGGCTTAGACCTGCTCTGTCCAGTGTGGCTTATGTCCAATGTGCACTTGAAATGTGAGTGGTCACCCTGCCTGGTTAGGCTCAGGGTGTCGGCCTCCGAAGGGTCTCAGGTTCGATTCTTGGTCAAGGGCACATACCTCAGTTACAGATTCCCAGGCCTGGTTGGAGTGCATGCAGGAGGCAACCAATTGATGTGTCTCTCTCATGTCAATATTTCTCTCTCTCTCTCTCTCTCTCTCGCTCTCGCTCTCTCTCTCTCCCTCTCCCTCCCTCCTCCCTTCCTTCCACTCTCTCTAGAAATCAATGGAAAAAATATCTTCCAGTGAGGAAAGAAAATCACTCTCTCTAGAAATCAATGGAAAAAATATCTCCAGTGAGGAAAGAAGAAGGAGAAGGAAGAGGAGGAGGAGGAGGAGGAGGAGAAGTGTGGCTGGTGAGCAAATTGAGATGTAACTTAAATGTAAAATAGATGCCAGATTCCAAAGGCAATATGAAAAAAAATGTAAATCATCTCATTAATGATTTATTTATGTTGATTATATGTTGAAATGGTAATATTTTGGATATATTGGTTAAATAAAATATAGCATTCAAATTAATTTTACTCGTTTCTTTTTTATCTTTAATGTGGCCACTAGCAATTGACTAATATATGGTTCACATTACATTTTTATTGAACAGCACTAGCTTAGACTCTTGAACATGAGAAAACTGAGTTCAAATCCACATATTAGTTGTGTGATCTTGAGCAAGTTACTTCACCTTCCTAACCACTTGCCATCTACCACTTTCTGTTTTAATTGGTGGGGAAACCTCAAAGAGTTGTTTTTAGGGTGAAGTTTACCAAGGTAACTCATGCAACACAAGTCTTCAATAAATTTCAGCAAATATTTTCAAAACCATCTCAGCTATGCAGTGACCTTTTTCCCCCCACTTTTTTTCATTTCACTGCTAGCCCTCAACTTTAAGGAATCACATGATCTAAATTGACCTAGGACCCTACACAGGAAGTGGCATTTTCTACTCCCTTAGCAATTGACTAATATATGGTTCACATTACATTCTTATTGAACAGCACTGGCTTAGACTTGAACATGAAAAAACTGAGTTCAAATCCACACATTAGTTGTGTGATTTTGAGCAACTTTCTTCACCTTCCTAACCACTTGCCATCTACCACTTTCTGTTTTAATTGGTGGGGAAACCTCAAAGAGTTGTTTTTAGGGTGAAGTTTACCAAGGTAACTCATGCAACACAAGTCTTCAATAAATTTCAGCAAATATTTTCAAAACCATCTCAGCTATGCAGTGACCTTTTTTTTCCCCCTTTTTTTCATTTCACTGCTAGCCCTCACTTTAAGGAATCACATGATCTAAATTGACCTAATATCCTTACATAGGAAGTGGCATTTTCTACTCCCATTGGGGTCATTGTTTTCAACCTTCCTTGTTTGGTCAATTCCTACTCAATCTTCAAGACCTAACTCAAATACATCTCCTGTAACAACTTCCATGACTCCCCTATCTGATTAATTACTCTCAACACTGTCCATCTAATATTTATTGGCCAGCCAGGGAGGGACCACGAGAGGGCTCCAGGGTGTATCAGGCCCATCTATCTCAGTCCCAATCGGCCGGACCCCAGCAGCAAGCTAACCTACCAGTCAGAGCATCTGCCCCCTGGTGATCAGTGCACATCATAGTGACTGGTCGACCAGTTAACTGTCTGCCCCCTGGTGGTCAGTGCACATCCTAGTGAGTGGTTTAGCGGCCTTAGCATATCATTAACATATTATGCTTAGATTGGTTGAACAGACAACTGGATGACCAGACACTTAGCATATTAGGCTTTTATTATATAGGATAAAGGATATATAACATTTTATTTAATAATATTTAAGTCTGATCTGTATTCTTATTCCCATCATGATTATTAAGTCCAAGAAGAAGGCTGAGGAGAAGGAGAAGAAAAGATAGAGCCATGGATATCTCAGATGGTAAAGAGTGAGTCATAATTTGCTTCATCTCCCAGTAATTGAGTGGTTTGCAGAGTTCAGAAGTGTCCATGCACACAAGTCCAGCCAGCCTCATCTGTAACTTTCCACAGTGGAATAATACTGATGACTTCCATTTGTTTTCTTTCCATTAGTTGCAGCTGTTTTCTATTGTTATTTATTTTATTATTGTTAATTATTTGAGCAATTAATACAGATTTATTTTGTCTTGATGGCCTGGGGCAATGTTACTAAGGGTACAAATTTTCAAGTCAAACAAATACACGGACTTGGCTGGTGTGGCTCAGTTGGTTGAGCTTTGTCCCATGTACTGAAAGGATGGGGGTTTGATTTCTGGTCAGGGCTTATGCCCAGGTTTTGGACTTGATCCCCAATAGGAGGGGTGGGAAGCAGCCAACTGATGTTTCACTATCACATAATGTTTCTCTCTGCCTCTCTAAAAATCTTTTTAAAAAGAAAAAGAGAGAGAGAGAGAGAGAGAGAGAGAGGAGAAAGGAAGGGAGGGAGGAAGGAAGGAAGGAAGGAAGGAAGGAAGGAAGGAAGGAAGGAAGGAAGGAAGGAGATGAATCACACCAGACTTCCTTCATTTCAGATTCTCCTGAAGTCAGATAACAGGGAGTCTGGGGACCATACACTCTTGGCCAAAAAGAAAAATGTTATAGCCAACAATCACTTACATCAGCTATGCACCTTTGAAACCATTTGCCTCAGTCAGCTCATTTTTCGCAGGACACCTCCAATGAGATGAATGTGTACGTACGCATATTTCAGCCAGTAAGTAAGGCTAAGAAGAGGTGGAAAATACATTGACCAGAGTTCTCTACCATCAAATCACAAGGGGAGGGTGTTGTATTGTTCATAAAATTCTTTGGGTCTTAGCTGAGACCGAGTTGCTAAGCCAGCCTGACTTCAGCTTTCAGAAAATCTACTCTGCACAACAAATCTAAACTCATGATGGTCCTAATAAAGAACCAGTAAATTAAACCAAATATTTAGAGGCCAATTTTTTAAAAAATAAAGGTCATTTGTTCAGAGTGATGATGCCAACAGGGTTTTGCTCATTGTGTGGGTCTCCTTTTCACAACGCTGCCTAAGTAGACTGCCCAAACCTCTGGAGGCCGCTCCAGAATCTCACTGGGAACACTGGCATGAATGAACAGTAAGTCTGAATTACCTGATAGTTTGCAAATAGCACTTCCTTAATTACCATCAAGAATTTTCACACACACACTCACACAGCACTATTGGCTAACCAGGGATAGCCTAGAAAATGAATGCTGATCACATTTAATGCAAAGTTGCTGCCTGGCAGATTCAAAGGAACACTCGTCCGGAGTCAGGTGCCCTGAGTTCTCACCACAGTCTTGTTGTTTATTCTGTGTGGGCTGGTACAAGTCAGCTGACCTTCTCGTTCCTCTGTCTTCTCAACTTAAACAGGAGGGGCGTCTGCTAATGATATCTATATCCTTTCCAGCTGCAAAATGCTAATTTTACATCTCTAAACATTTAAAGTAACACGTTGTCCCCACATAAACTAATCTCGTTAAACTGATTTCCACGTGACTCCAGGAGGCTTGTGTAAGTAGGTTACACAGCCGCACGTTAGGAGCTCTGAATCGGGTTCTCCCGATTAACTTTCTCATAAATAGCACAGAAGTCAGCTGCAACCCAGTTTCACCTGCAATGTCATGAAACCTAAATGAGCTGAATTTAAATTGGCGAGGTGTGAGTATGTGTTAGATCAAACCCAACTGTCAAGTAACTGTTCATGTTGTGTCCTGGGCCATTGTCTCTCTCGCTCCACAATCTGCCCAGGACACTGTGAATTGCCCACAGCCTCCACTGACAGGCGTGACCACAGGAAGTTTAACTCCAGATAACTCTCCTCTGAGCTCCAAACTCACATTTACTCCTCACAGTCACCACTCCCGGAGTGCTTCTGCCAGGCCTGGCGCCGAGTGTCCTTGAGCAGCTGGGCTCTACGCTGACAGCACCTCTGCAGGTGGATGCTGTTATCTCCATCGTATAGCGGAAGAGAGTGAATCTCAGAGAAGTCACGTAGCGGGCCAAGGTCACACAGCTGAGCGTTCTCAGGCCATGCTTCGAATCCAGGTCTTGCTGGCTTAGAAACCCATGCCCTTTCGACTGTTCCATAAGAGTGAACAATATAGTGAGAAGTGCTGGCTAGCAAATCCTGGTAATTGTTCTGGATAAAAGTTTTCTCACTGCAGAGACAGGTAGGTTTGGGGCGGGGGAGTGGGGAGTGGGTGGGGGGCGGGTAAGAAGCCACTAGTGCAGTGAGGACAAGGTCTGGAATCCGAGGTCAAGAGCAGTGGCAGGAGATGCTGAAAAAGCGTTATCTGGGCAGAGTGGGAATCACTTCGTGGCCCAGGACAAAGAGCGAAGGCCTGTGTAAGACCACGTGGGTCATCAAAGGGTATCAAGAGGGAGCAGGGAGTGAGGTCTCTCCTGGGTTTCATATTTCAGGGGGAACATTCTGGAAATAACTTTACAAATGGTTTAGAGGGAAATGAGGAGAGATTAGAAATAGGAAGCTCATTGAGGAAACTACTGTAATAGGCCAGGTGCGAAGAGATTCAGGCCTGAACTGGGACACTCACAGCAGGAAGGATAAAAAAGGATTCTGAATTTGGTGCACAGTTGAATTGGAGAGGTAGATAAGGGTGAGGTTATGTCACGCCCAAACCGTCCTTATTTGTCTTTACCTTGCTACCTATTAGAGCAGCGGTTCTCAACCTGTGGGTCACGACCCCTTTGGGGTCAAATGACCCTTTCACAGGGGTCGCCTAAGACCATCGGAAAACACATATATAATTACATATTGTTTTTGTGATTAATCACTATGCTTTAATTAGGTTCAATTTGTAACAATGAAATTGGGGGTCACCACAACATGAGGAACTGTATTAAAGGGTCACGGCATTAGGAAGGTTGAGAACCACTGGCTTAGAGTATGCCCGATGGCACACATATTGCAAAGCTGCCGCCTCAGTGAGGAAGCTCACTGCTCTGGATTGTACCAGACCCAAAACTTGCAAAAACAGAATGTCTAGATCATACTGTTATTTGCCTCTGTGTCTGTCCTCTCCTTTTAAGAAGAGAGAGAGTTCCCGGTTGCTGTGACTCAGTTGGGTTGGGCATCTTTCCATGCACCAGAAGGTTGCCAGTTCAATTCCCAGTCATGGCACCTGCCCAGGTTTGGGGCTTGATCGCCAGTAGTTGACATGCAGGAGGCAGCTGATTGATGTTTCAATCTCACATCAATGTTTCTCTCCCCCTCTCCCTTCTTCTCTCTAAAAGTCAATTAAATTTTTTTGGAAAAGGGAGAGAGAAAGAATTCACAGGACATGATTCCCTGTTATGGAATGTCTGTGACTTCGACTAGGGGTAGGAAAGAAATGGAAATAACCTGCTGAAGAATATAGAAAACATATCACTGAAAACACTCTGAAAGTGCCCTAATGCGTAAGTCCATGGCCTCATAAAAGAGAGGCTTGTCTCTCGAAAATGATGAAACGGCCTGGGTTAGTGTGAGCTCAGGTCTCACTCCAGAGCCTGACCTCCGCTTCCATCTCCATCTCCACCTTCATGTGCAAACAAATGTAGCTCAAACTCAGTACAGCTCACCGTCTCACCACCTGGGTCCAAGCAACCTCTACCTCTCACCTGGACTCTCACAGTCTTCTCCTAACCCATCCCCACAAACCCACCCTGGCCCCTGCCCCAAACCATCTCAACACAGCAAACCAAAAACTTTTAAAACCTAAGTTGAATCACCTCACTCTTCTGCTCAAAACTGCCCAATGGCTCCACAATCAAAGTCCTATGATGGCACTAAGACACAGCCTGTTCTAGCAAACTAGAATGCATCCTATATCTATCGTGGTCACTGACCTCATCTTCTATTGCCTTCTTCTCACTCTTGCAGCCTCACTGCCTCCTCCCCACTCCTCAGATCCACCAGGCACTCTCACTCAATACCTTGACACTGTTTTGTTGTGTTTTATTTTGTTTTTCCCCTCTGTCCAGAACACTTCTCCAGACATCTGTGGGGCTCAGTCCCTCATCTCCTTCAGGGTCTTGTTCAGAAGCCTCCTCTGCAGTGAGTCATACCCTGAACCACCTTATTGAAAATTGCACTCCCCCCCCCACCCCCGCCTCATTCACAGATGCCCTCCCCACCACACTTACACTGCTTTACTTTGCTGGGGGTCGTTATTATACTCTCTAACATACTACTATGGGTTGAATCATGGCCCTAAAAAAGATGTTAAAATCCCAACCCCAGTACCTGTGAATGTAACTTTTTTGGAAAAAGGGTCTTTGCAGATGAGCCAGTTCAGATGAGGTCGTTAGGGTGGGCCTTAATGCAATGTGGCTGGTGTCCTTACTGAAAGGGGAAATTTGGACGCAGAGACGTAACAGGAAGAATGCCCCGTGAAGATGAAGGCAGAAATCAGGATAATGCTTCTACAAGCCAACAAATACCACAAGGGATGTGGGGGGGTGGAGGGAAGTAGGGGAGGGAGCCTGGAACAGATTCACCCCCACAGCCCTCAAAGGAAACCAACCCTGCCAACACCTTGATCTTGGACTTCTAGCCTCCAGAACTGAGGGACAAAACATTTCTGTTGTCTAACCAGCGGTCGCCAACCTTTCCGACCTCACGGACCACCAGCGGTCCGCAGACCACCTGTTGGCGACCGCTGGAAACCACCCAATTTGTGGTAGGTTTTTACATACTCCATCTATCATCGGCCTGTTTTCTGTATTTATTATCTGTTTTCACCCCGAGGGCAAGCTCCTCAGGGCAGGGATTGTTTATCTTGGCTAGTCTATCTCCAACAGTAAATGAATTAATCAACAAAATCGTGCTCCAGTCCACTCTTCGGGTCTTTCCTCTCACCTCTCTTTAAGACAAAACCTTTCAACCTCCACCCCAAATACCATAGACTTCGGCGCCTTTTTGACTTTGCTTATCCTGCTTCCGCTGTTGAGGATGCCCACCTGCTCCTTCTCCAACTGTTAACATCTTTTTGTCGGTTATGACACATCCATGTCCTCCCCTCGGTGATGAAATTCCCTCTGCTCCCCTCCTCTGTTTTATTATTCATGTGGCCATGGGTCTCTGCCTGTAAACCAAGACCCCTGGGAGTTCTGGGATCATGTCCTATTAATCTTCTTACCTCCAGAACCTGGCCCACTGTGGGCTCTCAGCAGCACTCACAAGGTGCTTGGCAAATGTTTGCTAGGTTGAATTAAATCTGTGTCCTGCAGCTCTGGCTCTGGCCACAGCAGGACAGGAGAGGATTAGAGAGGACTTTGCAGAGAACTCAGATCAGAGCGCGGGAGCCTCCCTGCAGGCCCTCTGTCTTCCCGCAATCTCGGGAGAGTGTCTTAAATCGGAACAGCCGGTGACGTTGTACCCAAACCACTCAGCAAAGCTCAGGGAGACACTGGCCAGAATTCACAGCAACCCAAACAGCTCCGTCAGAGGAGGTGTGCGAATCCTCCTTTTTATAAAGTAGAGCAAGCGTTCTACTGCCTCCGATTCCAGGTAGAGGTCTCATCGCTGGTTTCCTTTCTGTCCCTAGTTTCTTCCAAAGGGCGGGTGCTGTAAAGGCCGCCTGTCTCCACCTGGCTTTGTGGAAAGGGTGAATGGAGCCAGCTCCAGAAATGCTAGTAAAGGGTGTGCTGGGTGTGGCTGACACGCATTCAGCAGAGCTGAATACTCACGTGGATGTGGTCTGAAAAACCATCTTCTGCATGGAGCTTGGCTCTCACGGCAGGAAGCGAGCTCTCACGCCCCGAGCCAGCGAGGATTCCTGGTGCAGCGCTCCCTCCCGTGGCCGGCTGGCTCCCTCTGCATGGGGGCCCCATTCCGACTGCTCCCAGCTGCAACCAAGAATGCACGGATACGAAATTCTATGAACCTGTGTTCCGCGGCCTCAAGAAAACTTTCTCAGTAATCAGCAAGAATAACAATGCCTACGAAAGGCAGTCCTTCGCCCCGTGTTTGAACATTGAGAGGCAAAAGGCACATCAACGGAAAAGGCTTTTTAATGAATAACATGACTTTCTTCATCTGCAGTTACCTTTCAATCGATACTCGCTTCCAGAAATAAAAACAAACACCACCTTGCAAATGGAAAGGAGCTTAGGATAAATCATAATAAACTAACCAAGAGGCAGGTTTCGACAAAGATGTTTATGCAGAAATGTTCATCTTGTCCTCACACAGTTCATCTTTTTTTACTGTAAACATCCGGAGTTGCTGTCAGTCACAGGGGAAATGTAATTCTCTATCATGGTTTCGGATCGATGATGTCTGAGAAACTTAGGCCACGAAGAAGAGCCATAAATGCATTTCATTGTCGGTGAGAACCCATCATTTCATTTCAATGATGGCTAAATAAATAAGCAAACAAACAAACAGCAGCTCCCTGGACTAGCGGGCAGGGCCTCACAATTTGTGGCAAACAAACTTGATGCAAGTTCTCCACCTAGTGGCTGTTTTGGGAAGTGTGTAATGAGATACAAACGGCACGTGTGAATGGCACCTGTGCATGGCACCGAGCTAGAGAGAGACGTGGAAGCATTCTGTGTATCAATCAGGGATAGCATGTCAGGCTCCATTTTCTTCTCTCTACTGTTCCTCTTCCTTTCGTGTCTCTCCCTGTCTTATTGGGCCAGGTCCCCCAGGAGCCACTCAGAGACAGATATTCATTTGCCTACAGGACGCTAATTGGGGAGTGCTCTCAGGGAAGACAGCTGTGAGGGAGTGAAGGAGGCGGCCCCGGTGGAGGGGCAGTTGGACTGGGACACAAGTGCCACCCAGTGCCGTGTGCTCCAAGTGGCCGGCTGGAGGGGTGGTGCCATACAGGGCTCAGCACTGCTCTTGGTTGGCCACTTGCTGTATAGTAAGTAGCCTTGGCGGGGGTTGCCACACTGATGGGCTCACACACCGCCTCCAATCCTGCCACCGTGGGTACTCCCCTCGCAGCCCATGTGGCCAGGCCTGGTGGTCACTGCTGAAGCTGGCTGGCTGGCTTCAGGGAGCATGCCATTCCCTACCTGTTGTCCAGTGCCTTGTGCGTGCAGATGCCCTCTGGAGGTCCTGCCAGGAGAAACAAAGCCCTTCCCACGTGGTGCCACCCGCCGGCTTCTTCCCCCGCCAGACCCGCTTGTCCCTGACCATGAGGCCTTTCTCCTTGCAGGCCTCCGACCTCCAGCGAAGCCGCCTGCCACCGCGCAGGAACCCACGTGCCTCGTGACATTCTCCTCAGCTAAGTGGATGATTAGATTCACCACCCAACTCTTGGACTGGATCCCCCTCCCCTCCGTGTCTCAGGGCAGCAACCGTCCAGCCTTAGCTGCACCTTATTCCAAGCCAACCCCTCCAGGAACTATGCCTGGTCCTCACCCCCCTCTCAGGTGGTCATAGGGACCCCTGCCCTCACCACACAGCCATGGGTGTGAGCGAGAGGCGGGGCCAGTGCATCTGTGATGGATGAAATGGGGATCTGAAATCCCACCTTTCGTACCTCAAACTGCTGCAGTACGATCACCCCAATGTGAGCTAATGAAATGAAAAAGACAGTGAGAACAGAAGGAGCAGGGGGCGGGGTGGGGGGACAAGAGATGACAGGCGGGAGGAAATGGCTACATTGACGGGTGCATCTGAGGACATGGAAGAACGAGCAGAGAATCAAAGATTCTTTTCGCTTGCCCTCCACGCAGCATGTCTGACCTTCCGCCTGCCTCTGCTCCTCAGACACCTTGGGTTCCTCATTTCCTGGACCCCTAAACGTTGGAGTGTAACGACCCAGAAACAGAGCCCAGACCCCAGACCCCAGACCACTTCTCTGCCCTCTCCACACGGGCTTTCCCCCAGTCTCGTGGCCTGAGCATCTCCTCGATGCTCCAAGTCCCTCACTTCCCCCTCCAGCCCCGACCTCCGGCTGCCGGCCTGGCCTGCCCACTGTTCACCTGCAGCCGCTCAGGCTCCACGTCTGGCTCCACAGCCCAGCTCCTGACACTCCAGGCGGCCTCATTTGGGGCCACGTCAACTTAATTTTTCCCAGTGGCTCAGGCCAAGAACTCGGAGTCATCCTTGACTCCTTTCCCTCACACCCCACTTCTCATTCAGGAGAACGCTGTCAGCAATACCCTTAAAACATATTCAGAGCCCAACCCCTTCCCCCCACCACTCCTGCAGCAACCACGATGGGCCAAGCAGCTTCGCTCCCGTCTAACTGCCACGGGTGAACACGTCTCCCGGTCGCCGCCTTCGCCCCTTCCTGTTCAGTCCTTGGACAACATGGCAAGGCCTTCACACTGGCCCTCCCCACTGGAGGGCTCTGCCCCAGAATTCTGTAGACTTCTCTCCCTTGCCTCCTGCAGGTCTTCACTCAAATATCGCCTTTTCAGAAAGGTCTTCCGTATAACATCAATTTAAAAAATGGGCGCCTTTTCAGAAAGGTCTTCCGTATAACATCAAATTTAAAATGGGAAGAAAACGCCCGCCCGGAGTGGCTCAGTTGGTTGAGCGTTGTCCTGTGCACCGGAGGGTTGCTGGTTCGATTCCAGATCAGGGCACGTGTCCAGGTTTCGGGTTCAATCTCCAGTTAGGGAGCAGACAGAGGGCAATGAGTTGATGTTTCCCTCTCTCTCTTCCTCTCTCTAAGCATGTCCTTGGGTGAGGATAAAAATAAAATAATAATAAAATAATAAAAAACAATTCTGTTCTCCCATGTAGTGGGTTGAATGGTAGCCCCCCAAAAAGATATATATGCATCCTCATCTCTGGAATCTGATTATGCCCTTATTTGGGGATAGGGTCTCTGCCAACTGTAATTAAATGATGGGTCTTGAGATGAGGTCATCTTGGACTACCTGGTGGACCCTAAGTCCAATAACAAGCGTCCTTATGAGAGAAATAAGAGAAGACACAGACACCCAGACGTGGGGCAGGCCAGGTGGGGCTATATCACTACTCCCATGTAAAATCTATTTATCATGGTTATTGACTTTCTACCTAGTAATGTATAATCCACAGGAAGGCAGAGATTTTTTTATATCCGTTTTGTTCACCTCTGTATCCCAGAGTCTAAAGCAGTGCCTGGTTTCAGTACCTGTTTGTGTTCAATAAATACTTGTTAATTGGGAAAACAAACAGATGAATCAATGAATGAGTGACAGGCCTCCGAATGTTGTACCTGTGTGAATAGCAGAAGGATGAGTCTATTGATAAAACGAGAGAGTAGAGAAAATGAATAAATTAGAATTGAGATGAAGGTAGCTAGATAAGTTTAATTTATGGCTTGGTGCCATTTTATTTGACATCATTACAAATAGAAATGTCTACTCCCTCATTAATTTATAATTTCTTATCAAGTCAGCTCTAAAAGAATTTTGGAAGACTTACACTATTACTTTAATAAGGTAACTAAAAAGACATAATAGGACAAAAACACTGTGACATTGAAGATACAGAAGTGATTTGGGAGTGAAATGTGTATTGAAAACATATGGATTAATGATTACATTTCAAATATAACCCCTTCTAAGTCCCATTTAACCAGCCTCTCTTGAACCAGATGTTTCGGTATATGAAACCAAACTGATGTATTGGTTGGCTGAGGAATTGGTGTCACCTCCAATCTTTCCCCCTTCCTATGTACTGAGGCAACGCGAGTGGTGAGGAAAGCAGCCAGGATCCGGGCTATGTGACGGATAACGACAGCTCTGGATGACTTCAGGGACCCAGAGGAGAAGCTGAAAGCGCAGCTCCCACCAGCACTGGCCTGGCAGCAGCCCGTCCTCCCTAAAGAGGGGACCACCCGAGCCCCACTGAGGGAGGCAGACTGATAGTGGGCACCCTCGACACAGGGGACCCCGTGCGTGCATGTGGGAAAGGGTGCGTGCCCAGCCTGGCCGTCTTACTTCCCTCATCTCTTCCCGTCCCATTTGATGAGGCACTTCCCTAGTGATATTTTCCAGAATGGTCTTTGCCATGCTCCCCTTGCTTGTTAAGAAGAAAGAAAAAAGAAAGGGAGGGAGGGAGGGAGGGAGGGAAGAAGGAAGGGAAAACGGAAGGGCTACTCACAATTCTTCATAGACACTAAAAGTGGAATAGATCTCACCTCACCTCCCTACACACCCATTTGAATTTTTATGACACCTTTCACCTGATAAAATGTTGGTGAGAAAGATACATATCGGAGTCAGTTTTCTTTATTTTCCAAGGTTTGAAGAGCCTCGGGGGTATTTTTGCAGGGGCCACAGGGCCCAAGGGGCTAACATTTCATCAGCACCCTTCACAGATGCCAGCTGTGTGGCCACGTGGGGCCTCAGACCAACCTCGTCTTGGTGGCCCCAGGAGGCAGGCAGGTACCCTCCCCACTCAGGGTCATCAGTGTTTTTGAAAACATCGAAGTTGAAAAGTCCTCATAAAATCTGAGAAATTGGCTTCCTGGTGGACTCTGTATTTGGTATTGGCTTTGTAATGGTCACTGAGTACCAGATGCGGATTTTCTTGCAGTGTCTGGTATGCACTGTATATCTCACTGCCCTGACACATATAATAAGCCATTCTCCTGTTTTTTTCTTTTTTGCTTCTGAGTGCATTTTAATTCTAAAATTAAAACAAACTGGAAAGCCTGAGTTATTCTAAAGCATCATGTTTTTCACCATGAGTGCTAGATTGCACTTGCCCATGTCACATGCCTTTGGGCTACTTTGCCATTATTAACATCTCCTCTGTGACAAAGATGTCTTGATTGTGGAAGGGCCTACTGTGGAAGAGAGGTGACCTTTGGCATCACAAAACATTTTTAGCTAAAAGTAGTCACTGTACCCCACTGAAAAGACAGGAAGAATTACTTTGTACTACAACTAGCCACAGACTGGATGAGAAATAAGATCCCCTTAGGGTTGAATTGTAAGGATAATTTTTTCACTATCTAAAGGTAATTTCTCTTGTGACTTTATTAGGAATCAATGAATGATGTTATAAAGCAATCAAGATCTGAACAACATATGCAAAAGCAAAATTCATATGGATATTTCTTGTTATCCTATCTAATAATAGACAAACATGGTAATTGACCGTACCTTCGCTACACCTCCATTGGCTAATCAGTGTGAATGCAAATTAACCGCCAACAAAGATGGCAACTAATTTGCATACTGCAGGTGGGGCCGGGTTTCCAGATCCCTGACCCGGTGAGGCGGGGCCGGTAGTGCCCGATGCTGCCCGGGGGATCAGGGCCTTGGATCCATGACCTGGTGAGGGAGCAAAGCGGCAGAGAAGGGAGAAAGCCGAGGGCTAAGCGTCACAATGTTGTACAAATATAGGGTGTCCCCAAAATGTAGACACACACTTTGAATAATTATAAAGACAGTTTATTAAAATACATTTCACTATCTATTTAACAGCTATCAGCTGTTAAAGTGCATATACATATTTGGGGGACAATATAGATATATATAGTCCCCCAAATATGTATATGCACTTTAACAGCTGATAGCTCAATTTTGAAAATGACATGTATTTTAATAAATACTGCTTTTATAATTATTCAAAGTGTGTGTTTACAATTTTGGGATATACATATGGAAAATAATACAATAATTAATCAAGAATAAACTGTTTTGTGTACTGACAACTGTAAACCTACTTCTGCCTCACCCTGTATATATTGAGAGAGACAGAGAGGTCTATATGCAATATAGATATTTCCTTTATAATAAGCCTTACTTCTCAGACCATATTTTTTAAATTGTAATTTTACTATATATCTTCTCCACATACACAGATCTGAATTTTGAGAATTTTTCTCTAATAAAAATTATGCTTTTGGCCTACTGGAAAGCAAGACTGTGTGTTGACAAGTCAACACATCTTTGTAGAGCAGAGGTTACATGCAGAGCATTGAGAAAGACACACTCCAAACCCCCAATGCCAGTGCTCAGGCGCCCCCACGGGATTGATCCGGCCCTGTGGGCTGTGTGTTTCCTCCTTCTGGGCATTTGCTGAATCGTTCATGGGTGACAACAGAAGTGTTATCTCTGCAGGGAATTTGTATTTTTTACTATTGGTGGATTTCTAATTGGCAGGAGAAAGGAATCCTCCAGCTGTCTGATCAGCCTAGAGGTGACCTGAGGGGCCCGGCCACTTCTAGTCCTTGCTGGAGGCTTTCCTCCCTGACTTCAACCCTGAGTCTGACAAGAGAAGCAGTGGCAGCCGCCCCGAGAGCTGCAGACCACCAGCTACCCTGACAAGGGGGCACCACAAAGGGTCTACACCTCATTCTGGTTAAGCGGCTGGTTTAGAGCTTGGAGTTAGACTGATGTGGAATCAGTTTCCAGGTGACCGCCCCTTACTAAATCAGTGGTTCTCAACCTTCTGGCCCTTTAAATACAGTTCCTCAGGTTGTGACCCAACCATAAAATTATTTTCGTGGCTACTTCATAACTGTCATGTTGCTACTGTTATGAATCGTCATGTAAATATCTGATATGCAGGGTGGTCTTAGGCAACCCGTGTGAAAGGGTCGTTCGACCGCCAAAGGAGTCGCGACCCACAGGTTGAGAACCGCTGTACTAAACCTTAAATCTGTGCCATCAGACACATCTTTAATTTCTCTAGGTGCCCGTTTCCTCAGGTGTAAATGGGGATGATATTGGCGAGGGTTTTGTTAGGATTCAGAACAACAACGTCAAGATCTCAGCACAGAGCCTCGGATGCAGAAAATGTCCAATAAACGGTAGTTATTACCCTTTCACCTTACGACTTGAGACCAATGAGTTCTGGAGTCATGACATCTCAGACGGAGGGAACTTCCAGGTCCCCCAATCCCACCATGACTCACCAGCACCCAGCCCAGCCGCCGTCTTGGCAGGAGATCTTCCAAGATTCTCCACATCTGACCTAAAACCCTTTGGGGGGACTATTGCCAAAAAGGAGAGGAGACAGGAAAGTGGCGTGAAGGCAACTTGCTAAAATGAGTTGTAAGAAAATACAAACTGGTGTGGATTTTTTGTGTTTTTTAAAAAATATAGTTTATTGATTTTTTACAGAGAGGAAGGGAGAGGGATAGAGAGTTAGAAACATGAGAGAGAGAGAAACATCGATCAGCTGCCTCCTGCACACTCCCTACTGGGGATGTGCCCGCAACCAAGGTACATGCCCCTGACCGGAATCGAACCTGGGACCTTTCAGTCCGTAGTCCGACGCTCTATCCACTGAGCCAAACCGGTCAGGGCTGGGTGTGTGTGTGCGTGCGTGTGTGTGTGTGTGTGTGTGTGTGTTTTCAAGTCTGGTTTTTCTGAGCACAGAAGTGTTGGAACAGAGTGGAAACTCCAACCGAAGGTGACACTTTCTGAAAGGCACTTTGAAAACAAACCCCTCTCCCAAACCTCTTATAAGCCACAGCTGTTAGAATCCAGAGGTACCCAGTCAGGTATTAGAGATTTCTTTCCAACACAACTAATAAATGAGAGGCTGCTACGAAGGCCTCGGCGGGCATCGCTGGAGCCTGGGAGTTGTGCTGTGACATTCAGCTGGTTCCTGGCACCGACGGAGATGATCACTGAAGCGGTGAAAGCTACGCCAGGAATCACAATATTGCCACCTGCATCCTGGCTGGGAATGACGAGCTGCCAGGGAAAGCCGGAGCGCGCCTGGGGTGTGCAGCCCAGTGCCAGAGGCTGGAGGACACAATCCGCCGTCAGCTCCACCTCCCGCCTGCCACCTGACCTTGGCCCTGACTCGCTCTCCCGGAGCCTCGGCGTTGCACCTGCCAAGTCGTGACAATTGTGACCACCTGCCTTCCTCACCTGATTAGCCAGGGCTTTCACGGATTTCATTTTCATAAAGTGTTTTTGTACCCTTGGTAGGACATTGCTACCCAGGGTAAGGAAAAAAGCCATTATCATTATTGACCTCAGAGCTCACAGAGACTTTCTCGGGCTTACTTGCTAATAAAGTGGTAGTATCTAATGTGTATATACTGCTTTGCATCACACACACACTCACAAGGTTATGATTTTGAAATGTGAATTTATTGTTGCCGTTGCTATCTCTGAAAGGCACTGTGAGCTGCCCCGAAGATGCTCAGTTCAGATTCCCCCTTCATGACACAGCCTCCCTTTGACCAACAGGCCCCTCATTGTAAGCAGCCCGGGCCCCGTCTGATGTCAAAGCCTCATTCTCTCCGGGATGAACTGTTCTCAGAAAGCGTGCCCCCGTGCACTCTGCAGCAGGCAGGGACGGGCTAGCTCTGCAGATGTCACTGCCACCGCCCCTGTCCCTTTCCCCCTCACGCGATCGTGGGTCTCCTTCCAGACTTGCACAAAGCTCGATTCAGAGTTTGCCTTTGACCGGTGCACACTCGGCCTGCAGATGGACGCGGGAGGGGAAAAGGCTCCCCAGTGTTCCTCCGCGCTCACTTGGGAAAGCTTGGGAACTCCTGCCTGAGCCACCAGCCTCCACTCGGGCTGGACAGCAGGTCAGCAAGTCGCCAATGGCTCCATTCACTCTTCCCAACCGGGTTAATGAGACTCTGTGTGAAACCATCAATGCACAAAAGTCAGGAAATCCAAGGCCGCCGTTCCCACAGCCCAGGGAGGCCCTGCACACACAGGTGACTCTGTGCCCCGGCCTGGGCCCGGCTGCATCCTTGCCAGATGGCAGAGCCAAGGTGGAGGCCATCCCTGGGAGTCTGCCCACCTCGGGGGTTTGGTCAAGGGGAAAACGGTCTCTACATTCATTACGTTACCATTTCTACTCTAAGGGTATTCATTTATTCTTCAGTCAGCTATTTACCAACGTATCATAGATGGACTAAAAAGTGCACATGTGGCAAATGCACGATAGCTTTTTACAGCACAAATGCACCCATGTCATCAACGTTCAGTTAGGAAATTGAGTGTTACCAGCATCCCAGAAGCCCACGCCTCCTTCCAGTCTCTCATATGATGATCCATCTGATGATGAAAATTAACAAAGGAATGTGGCGTAAACAGACTCTGAGACACCAGAGGAGATGGGACGATCTTACTCGGCGGTCTGTCCTGGAGTTGAGCTGGCCTCTGGCAGCACGGGCTGGTGCCCCCAGCACTGGCCTTCGCACCCAGCACAGCAGGATGAAGGATGTGGTTGCTATGAGACAGGCGCAGGCCCTGTCCTCAGAGATGGCCGTGGAGCACCCAGGGTCCTTCTTCCTGGAGGCAGGTACTCCTCGTCCGGGAAGCACACAAAAGATGTTCTTATACAGGACGCACCTGAGGAGCCCTGTGCCGGGCTGAGTGAGTCCTGGGCCCTCCCCGGGCCCCTGAGTCCGAGCTTCTGACCATCAGCTCCGGCCACGTAAATCTCACAGACCTCCCAGGAGACAGCGAGGTGCAGCCCACGGTGAGCACAACCCTTTCAAACTGTTGTTTTCCTCCTTCATGAAACAAGTACCTCTGATCCCCTTCCCTGTGGCAATAGAAGGCAGAAGGCCAGCCCCGCGGGTGTATCTCACTGTGTGAGCGTGGACCTGTGAATCAGGAGGTCATGGCTGACTCCCGATCTGGGCGCATGCCCGGGTCGCAGGCTCAATCTCTCATCATTGATGCTCCTATCTCTCTCTTACTCTCCCTTCCTCTCTGAAACCAGTAAAAAAAAATTTTTTTTTTTTAAAAAGGAAGAAGTCCAGGAAGACACAGGAAGGGACAATGAGGGGGCTCAGGTATCTCCACGTTCTGATTTGATCTGGGCTGGTCCTGCCTCATTGGATGTTGCGGCTGCAAACACCCACAGAGCCTGTCAGACTCCAAGCCTCGCTCTCCCTCCCCAGGCCTCCAAGATCACTTCCTTCTTGTATGTAACTCCAGGCCTTTGCATGTACCTGAGATGCTCTCTTGCCCCTCATCCACACAGCAAACTCCTACACATTCTACAAGACCCAGACTGAACGGTCCCAGCCCATATACACGTCCAGACTTGGGCTGCCTGTGACCCCTGACATCCCATGGGGGCTCTCACCAAACCACACTGTGATCTCACGGTGATGCTTGGCCCACTGAATGGACTGAGACTTTTCCTCTTCCCACCTCTGCATTCTCGGCACCGAGAATGGAAGCCGGGCCCTGCCCAATGCATACATAATGGATGGATGGAGGGATGCATGGGTACTTGAAAATGCTTGGTAAAGTGCAAACTGTTCTATTTCCACTTGTTCCGTAACTACCGCACACAAATGTCTATCTGGAACTGAAACGCCCCTTTTTACCCAGACTCCCATTCTTCCCACCTCTCAAGCAGATAGTCAATCTTTGCCCTTTCAACAGCAACTAGAAACCCTACCCTCACCATGTCATTGTTAGCAAGACTTTATCTTTTCTTAGCATCATTATTCTCTCACACTCACTGCCAAAGTCTGACATCTGAATGTCCCTTCTGCCTCTCTCTCCTCTTTTTTTAACCCAAATACCAAACAAGGAGCAAAGAGAGCCCTTGGAAAGAGCAACTCAAAGTGTGTCTGAGCGCTGCCCCCAAGGGCGCAATGGCAGCGAGGCCAGCTCCTCGTTGACGTCACCATCCCGCCTGGCTCAGTTCCCGCCAGGTCTGTATGCACAGCAACTGCTTTCCTGGGAAGAATAAACTACACGCAACCAGGGCAGCGATGACAGGCTGAGTCCCTGGCACGGGGTGGTCCCCAAGAGCTGGTCCTTTCCTCTGAAATGTGTTGGAACCACAGTCCCAGCACAGGAGGCACTGGCTACAATCCAGGAGCAGCCACGTGGCAGAAGCATAGTCAAAACAGGCATATGGCCTGGCCGGTGTGCCTCAGTGGTTGAGCATCGACCTGTGAACCAGGAGGTCACGGTTTGATTTCCCGTCAGGGCACGTGCCTGGGTTGTGGGCTCGATCCCCAGTGTGGGACGTAGAAGAGACAGCCCATCAATGATTCTTTCCCATCACTGATGTTTCTATCTTTCTCTCCTCTCCCTTCCTCTCTGAAGTCAATAAAAATATTTTTTTTTTAAAGATAGGCATTTGAGTATGTGAAGCAAGTGGGGAAAAACTGTAAAGGTTAGAGGAAGAGAGAATTGAATGGCTGGAGACGGGGATGAGGGAGCCAGCGTGGGAGACAAGCAGTTCAACAGAGAAAGCATGTAAATCGCATCATGAACAGTGTATCGGAATGTCCGAATGGTGAAGGGTTCCAGAACTGGGCAGATATGACAGGCCACGCACACCAAACCCAACATCTTATATGTGAGGCCCTGGGTTTACCAAGACTAACAGTGAACAACGTTCCTGTCATGTCCACTAGTATAGTTCAATCTGCGTGCTGCCGGAAGACCCATCTACCTCACAATATTCCCACCTGGTGTTTGTGACGGTGTCTCATATATGCCCACCATTGTTTCATTCTTTCCTGTGAAGTGACTGTTTCCCAGAAAGGGCACAGTGAACACAAACCTGTTTTCAAATTGAGGGGCCATCTACAAAATAAAGGGCCTGCACTCAAAAAGTGTCAAAGGCATGAATGGGGGGGGGGGGGGGGGGCACGCA
>NW_006294681.1:3235196-3245459 GCF_000327345.1 Myotis davidii | reverse complement strand
GGGGGGGGGGGGGGGGAGGGTGAGGAATTGTCCCAGATGCAAAAGACTAGGGAGAGCCGACAAACTAAATGAAATGTGGGCCCAGGTTGGATACTGGGCCAGAAAATAATTTTCCTTTCCTATAAAGCACATTGGTAATAGAGTTGGCAACATTTGAATAAGGTCTACAGATTAGATGCTGGTTAGGTTCCTGGTTGGGTTGTGATTATTTAACCCTGGTTCTGTAAGGGGACGTCCTTGTTTTTAGAAAACACACACGAATGGGGTAAGGAAGGATGCGTCTCGCACGTTAAAATCATCCTCGTGAGTCTTGGCAGGAATGTTGTAAGCACCTGCAAAGGACAGCGTGACCCAACGGGAGGCGCTGAGGAGCCCGGGTAATGCAGGGGCCGGGTGTCCCCACCTGGATGTCCCCTTCACGATGGTACCTGAGGCATTGAGCAAATTGCTTAACATCTCTGCTATCTTTTGTTTCTTCAACAGAAGTTGCTAAGAAAAAGACTAGCAACTTCTTCAAGGAGACCTGAACCTTGATCTGTGCCAAGCACTGTTTCAAACACTTCATGTGCGTTAACAACAAGCCATGACAAATGACAAGGCTGGGGCACAGAGAGCCAAGTAATCTGATCACGATCACACAGCTGCATAGTAGTGGCGGCCAAAACGGAACTGCGACCTCATACCATCGTCTCGTCCACTAGTGTTTCTACGAGACCCAAGTGAGATCTGCCGCGCACTAACTTAGTGCCTGTGCCACGGGCAGTGCTCAGGTAGGGTTGGCTCATCCCCCGAATCAACCTCATCACCACCATCAATGAGGCCCTGCAGTACACCTGCTTCTGCTGGGCTCTCGCTCATCCGCTCTTAGGTTCGTTTTTTCGAAACCTTTTGTGCAGTTTCACCAATAATGTGATCTATACGGTGAACACCAGATATCCCTGAAGAACTAGAGAGAAAGTAACGGAAACATAAGTGGAGATTTTTTTTCTCATGACAATTGTTAACTTGGTACCTTGGTTCCATAAATATTGGCTGTGTGATTCATTTAGACTGGAGGACATTTTTCACACTATGGTATTTGGAGTCCTTCCATAGGATACCACAGAGCTGGGGGGCGGGGAGGAGGGGGGAAGAGATTTATATTCAATCATAGCTGCGGTGTACCTAGTTTGGGCATGTATTTGGGCTTTTCTCCAGAAATTATGCTCATATATCTTGTCTAGTAAGTGATACTGAATGCCTTCCAAACCAGATGCTCCTTCCCAAGTCACTTTCCTGTCTGTCTGTTTTTAAGATGTTTTAGTTCCTTACAGAGTGGCCTTTCACGGTGTTCATAGGTTGTGTTGATACTGAATGGAGGGGCCATCCAGTCATGCCCCCTAAATTCAGGAGACCATTTTAGAGGCAAGGGCTGCCATGACCAAGTACTGGAGACTGTGTGGCTACAACAGCATGTACTTCCTCACAGCTGTGGGGGCTGGAGCCGGAGGTCAGGGTGTCGGCAGGGCTGGTTTCTCCCGAGGCCTCGCTCCTTGCCTTGGGATGGGCAACTTCTTGCTGTGTCCTCACACGGTTCTCCCTCTGCCCGTGTCTGTGTCCTAACTTCCTCTTCTTACAAAGACCCCGGTCATGATGGACGAGGGACCACTCTAATGACCTCACTTTAACTGAATTACCTCTTGAAATGCCCAATGTCCAAATAAAGTCGTATTCTCAGGTACTGGCAAGGTAGGACTTCCACATATGAATTCTGGGGGGAAAGAATTCAGCCCAGACCGAGACTTAAAGAGCATGGAAGAGAGAGCCTCTGTATAAAGACCCCTCCAGTTTAAGGCACTGTTATTCCTCGAAGCCCACTGTTGGTGAAACGCTAGGAGTCTGGCTTCTGATGCTGCCTGTCTCTTCAGTAGCAGCCTCCCTGGGAACGAATCCAATGGCACTTCCACCCTCGCCAAGTTCCAGAGCCTGCTCTTGCATTTTCTCCTCCACACCCCACGCAGCAGACTCGGTCCCATCTCCAGTGTGAGTCTCAGTGCCCAGGAATCCAAAACTCCAAGCATAATATGCTGGCACCCGTGCTGGATTCAACACCCCGCCAACAGGGCTCTGCGCCTTGGAAATAATCCATTCTCTTAATAGCTGATATAATTTTAGTGCTTTATTTACTGCAAACATTGCATTTTGCCTTCAGGCCTCATAGAGAACAGCACTGACAACTTCCAGAAACATATTGAAATGCCTAACACGGGGTGCACGGCTGAGTAGAAACGTTCCCAGTGTGCTGAGGCAGGAACGAGGGGAAGGAGAGGGGGTGGGGCTCCAGGGCAACCCCGCCTCTCCCAGCCCCGAATCTGACTTCGGACTGAAGACCCAGAGGCCTGTAACCCTGACTCTGCAGAGACTTCCGGCCTCGCTCTCGGTTTCCACGTCAGTAAAAGAGAGATGAAAAGTAGACCACCCTCTTCGTTTCAAATTCCTGTACAAGGTAAGAAAATGTGGTGAAACTTCAAAAGGCACTTGAGAAAAGTCAAAATGGATTCAATAAATAGAACGTTCATTCTTAGCTGCTCAAAACCGATTTAAACCCACTACATTTGTTCTTTTTATCCTGGCATTGTCTATTAGTGTATGCTCGTTACCAGATCAAGACTGAATGGTTTCCACAGTAAAACTTCTGTCTTCAATCCCGTAAGGAAATTTTAATCTATGCTTTTATTGCCCTTAATCTATCTTTGATTCTTCATAGCTCAAGGCTTTCATCCTGTGTAATAGAAGAAAGGAGAGCGATTGTCATTTTACACTGGGGGGGAGGGGGGGGGCGGGTTGCAATATATTGGTTGCAATATAATAGATGTCCACCAGGGGGCAGCATAGACCAGGTGCTGCTTTAGGCTTTCTCCCTTGTGGGCCCACAGAACAGGTGTGGGTAAAGATAGCGGGCACGGGCATCAATACACAATATACAGGCATCCGAGCCACCCAAATTTATGTTGGCGCCAAACTCAGTTTCCCAGGCTCTTTCTAAAGTGTCAAGGAGCGGAAGGAGCAGGGACTGGGCGTGGGGGGAGGGGAAACACCTGGGGCAGCTGCAGGGAGAAAAAAAAAAATCCCAGACCAGGTCTGGAGAGAACAGGAGGCCCCACAGGCCTTAGGAAAGGTTATTAGTAAAGAGCCAACAAGGGTTTCTTATTTACATTATTTCGTATTTTCAAAATGTTTCATCCTCACTCTTATTCATGATTAGCTAATAATTCCAGACCATCATGCTCATGCTATTGTTGAAATAACAAAGCACGAGACATCAGCGCTTGAAGCAGAAAGCAGTGCGGACAGAAGGAGAACCCCGGACTTCCACCCTGTTTGTTGCTGAGCACCCGTAAGCACATCACCTCCAGTGGTTCAAAGAGAACTCCAACCTGGAACCAAGACGCGAGTGGAGCCCTGCTGGCGAGGCTCCGTGGTTTAGTGTGACTCTGTGAACCAGAAGGTCACAGATCAATTCCCAGTCAGGGCGTATCCCTGGGTTGTGGGCTCTATCCCCGGTGTGGGGCATGCAAGAGGCAACAGACCAATGATTCTCTCATCAATGATGTTTCTCTCAATCTCTCTCTCTCTCTCTCTCTCCTTCTCTCTCTCTCTCTCTGAAATCAATAAAAAAATATATTTTGTTTAAAAGTGCAAGTGGAACCGGGTAGAGAGATGGTGTTACAACAGAAACAGAAAGTTCGCACGCTGTCCCAACCTCTGAATTTGTGTGGTAAGCAGCATAACCTGTTCCGTCCACCAAAGATGAGGCCAGGCCGCCAGGCGCCGAGGGAACTAAGGAAGCATCCCAAGGTCAGCGGGGCACTGCGTGTTCCCACACAAGGACTTCCCACCCGTCCCCGATGGATGCTCCAGCGGGGAACGCTGTCTGTGAGCTAATTATGGGGGTGACCTGCGGCCGCGGGGCAGGAGTGGGTAAGTGGATCGTAGGTGAGAGCTGGCTATTCACAAGGGGGCAGGCTTTGATGCAAGAGGAGCAGAAAGTTTGGCCGAAACTCAACACCTCTCAGAAGCACAGATTAGCCAAGAGGAAGAAAGGAGAAGGCATTGTGGGCGTTTTCAAGAAGGAAACAAAGATGCCTGTGTTCCGTATCGCTCAGCTGCCTCGAGAAAATGTCCATTTGTTTTCCTTACACTCCCTTTACATTTTAAGTGGAATCGAGTGAATGTGTCTTTTCAGTGTTCCCAATTTCACCGTTTCCACTACACCTCATGCTGCCATTTTAATGAAGCATCGTTTTTCCAGAGGGTGTGGGAACAAAACTTATTTAATGACCTCTTGGAGCAAACACTGGGTTCTTCAAATGTTTCCCTGAATTAAGACTCCCCCTCCCACAATTCACTTCCTCTTTAAAATGCCAGTTTGCCAACTACTGCAGGCCACACGGATCCCAAAGCGTCTCACGCCTGGGGAGTCCATGAGAAAGCGGGGGCTCCCAGCCCTGAGCGCGGCCCTGGGAGCGCTCGGTGGGAGCAACGGTCCCCTCACAGTCCTGCAGCACCCAGGTCAGGGGACTCGGCAGACACCGGGATGACCTTGGAGATGACCTTGGACCTAGTCCAACGCTTCACTTCACAGATGAGGAAACTGAGGCTGGTTGGGAGAGGCACGTAGAGGATGCACAGGTGTCCCTGGGAGAAGGAGATAATCAAGGTTCGCCCCCTCTGGTTCCCTACCCCCTGCCCCAGCATCACTTCGGGCAACTGTGCAAAGTGCAGATTCCTGAGCCCCTCCCCAACCTGCTGCGCTGGCCTTTCTGGGCGTGGGGACTGGAAATGGACATTCACCCCACCACTGCAGTGTGGTACACACTGGCTTTGGGAAGCACTAGGAGTGGAGGGACTAGGCGTGGGGGCAGGCAGATCTGGGTTTGAATCCCATCCCTGCTGCTCCCTAGCTCTGCACGTTTGCAAGCTGAAGTCTCCGAGCTCCATCTCTTCAGCCGTCATGGAGGGACGTGCTGCGAAAGCCATCTGGGCGGTGCACAGAGGCACACTCGGGCCCAGGGCCCGGCCCCGGGACATCGTCAGTGTCCCCTGTCCCCTGGAGGCTGCTGGGCTTGAATCCCTGTGCAAGGACGGCATGGGCTTGGGCACATCACTTGTCTCCACGGGGCCTCGACTTCCTTATCTGTACATGAAGGTCATAATAGTACCTCCTCCCCGGGGTGTGGTGAAGGCTGAACACCACAGAACAGCATGTTCCAGTCATGAAACACAGTCAAGAACCACTCCAGGTCCTTCAAATAGACACAATTCGGGGAGGGGATTTGGTTCCACAGGGGATGGAAGAGCTAGAAAGCAGAATGGAATAAAGAGGCCATCCAGTTATTAGCTGCTGAAAGGGCAGAGGAAGGAGGGGGTTGTACAGGAGTCCGGGTGACTAGCATGAGCTAGGACCACCCACAGTCAGGGGAGGAGAGGCAGCGCCACACAAGGCAGCCGGGAAGGAGGAGAAAGACCTTGGCTTCCCCTGCAATCTCCTGCCAGGACCTCTCCTGACCCAGAAGAAGTCAGAAGACAGGGTAACATGGGAAGAGCACAGTTGGCCCTCTGTATCCACAGGTTTTGAATCTGTGGATTCAACCAATTGCACATCGAAACTATTTAGTGGGGGAGGGAGGCAGAAATCCCAGAAAGTTCCAAAGAGCAAAACTTGAATTTGCCACATGCAAATAACCCACAGTATTTATATTATACTAGAGACCCGGTGCATGAAATTCATGCACAGGTAGGGTCCCTACACCTGGCCTGTGATCAGGGCCAATTGGGGACTTCTGGCTGCCAGCCAGGGCCTTCCTTTGTTCTGCACTGCCCCCTGGTGGTCAGCACATGTCATACCAAGTGATCAGTCTCCTGGTCGAACTCCCATGGGGACAATTTGCCTATTAGGCTTTTATATATACAGATTATTATTATTATTATCTGATTCTGATATTCACCAGGGAAGCTCCTGATTATACTTTTACTGCCCAAGGACAGCTGCCAAGATAAAGATAATATGCTTGTCATATCTCAGTCAAAGGGATACTGAGTTCTCATTGCAAATACTGCCACTTTGATTTATACATCATTCTCCTGTTGTCTGGGTTAATGGGAGGCTGTCCCCTGAGATCTGGATCCAAACCAATTGTATTTAAAATTTTAAATATTTGAAGCTCCAAGGTGACAGCTTGACCTAGTATTGATAGTGTGGAATCTACAGAAAGTAAATGCCAATTGAGGAGACATGTGGGCACTGACAAAACCAACCTTCCTCAATAATATCCCAATATTGCTAAATGCCATCATTCAAATTTAAACAGATAGCAGTATTGAGTGTGCACGCATCAGGTCACTTGAAATGCTGCACAATGTAAAACAGCATGAATCCTGCAAAACTGGAGGAATTACTATCGTGGGCCAGATCTGAGCTGCAGAAAAGGACTCAAGGTCTTTGAACTGTAAATAAATTCAGTAAAACTGGGCACTAAGTAGCGAATGTCTACAGTTTAGCTATGGTGAGTCACAGTGGTCAGCAGTGTTCTATGTCCCTCCAACGACATTTCCTCCAGAACATCGCTTAGACACCTCTGAGATTTTACCATTTCTTAGCAATTTAAATTGTGTGTAATAAAAACTAATAAAAATCAAATAGCACTCTGGCCATAAACAAATAACCCATAATATCTGTATTAGAATCGGGATATCCTAAAAGTCAAGAAATAGGAGACAGTATAACTAAAGGAACTAACAAATTTGACCCATATAAAAGTTTCCCATTTCTGTCAACATACCTGGCAATATTCATATTGTAAAGATTAGAAAGATGTTTGCAGCAACATGCCAATAAAGAGGGGGTAAATATTTGATTTTGATGTATCCAAACTTTCTAATAAATAAATGAAAATGGGAAGAGAGAAATTCTATTATGCACCTATTTAAAAGTAAGCAAGAATACCTAGCAAAAATTAAGTAAAGTCGGGAAGAAAATAGATTCTCACACGCTGCTGTTAACAGCACATATTATACAACTCTTCTTGATTTCATTACACATCAAGAGTAACGAGATCATTTACATTCTTTTATAATTAGTCTGATTTTAAAGTTTTTATCTTAAGGAAAAAAAATTTTTAATGGAAAAAGCTACATGCATTAACATAATCATACATAATAGAAAAATGGAAAACAACTTAAATTGCCAACAAGTGAGAAGCAATCAAGCTGACTATGACACACAACTCAGTGGGATGTGATACAGCCAGTTAAAATTCTAATGTTTAGTTCTGCATAATAGTTCTGCATAATCTGGGGAAATATTTAGAACAAACTAAACAAAAATCTAAGTATCTGATTTTAAGCCTGTCCCAGCTACGCTATGGCAATATGTGAGCACGTGGCCAAAGTCTGGGAGAGAACAGGAAACAAGGAAGCACTTGTGATGTATCTGAATCTCAGCTCTACCACTTACTGGCTGCAAGGCACTGTGCCTCAGGCTTTCAGTCTGTAAAGTGGGGAGAATAATAATCCCTACTTAGCCCTGGCCGGCTTGGCTGAGTGGATAGAGTACCAGACTGTGGATTGAAAGGTCCCAGGTTCGATTCCAGCCAAGGGCACATGCCTGGGTTGCAGCTTGATCCCCAGTGGGGGGCGTGCAGGAGGCAGCTGATCAATGATTCGCTCTCATCATTGATGTTTCTCTCTCTCCTTCTCCCTTCCTCCCTGAAATCAATAAATATATATATTTTTAAAATAACCCCTACTTAGTAAGGTCAGTATACAGATCAAATGTGTTGCTGCTTAGAGAACTGTGTATTTTGTGTAGAGCACAACAAATGCGTTATGCAAATGATTACCCTTAGTCATTAGATTATCCTCCCATCATATGATTACCATGGCCTTTATAATAAACAAAATTTAGAAAGGACACTTTAAAAATCCTCTCTCCCTGGCCAGTGTGGTTCAGTTGGTTGGCCGTCATCCCATGCACTGAAAGGTTGCTGGTTCCATTCCAGGTCAGGGCGAAACTGAAAGTACAGTAAACCCTCACTTTTACGGACCTCGATTTAATGGACTTCTGATTTAATGGACAAAACTTTCAGTCTGTATGTCATATGTGAAAATTATCACCCTGCCACTTTACAATGTGTTTAACCACGGTTTGCTTGTAATTAAATTAACAGGTTATGCTTTTTGTTATTCATGCACTGTTATTTTTAACAAATTTTAGCGAATAGGCCATATGTTGGAAAAAAACACTGCACTAATTTCGCCGACAAATAAAGATTACACGTCTACAACTACACTCTACCTGTTTAAAACGAGGAGTCACCGCTGGTCAACAACGCTGGTGGAATGATCAGCATGTGATCACACTGCACCTTCAGCGGTAATGGCCCCGCTTTCCCGAGGGGAGGCTTTCTACAGCAGCAGGCCGATGGGGAAGATGCTCCAACCAACTGAGCTACCGGCCAGGCCTGCTTGTTACGTAATATTATGAAATGTGTACCCTGAAACAGGATGTGCTAAAAAGAAAGGCAGATTGTGTTCCAGGAACTGTCTCTTAGGGGTGCAAACGCAATCCGCAGGTGAACCCCCAGAAGCGCCCCTCCTGTCTCAGCCACTGTGCAGTCCTGGCCGTGTTTGTGTGTAAGTAGGTTTGTTGCTGGTGTGTGCATTCGTTTGGGATTTTTTTAAAAATTTTTTTATATGAAGAGAATATACATTAGTGGTCATAACAATCTAAAATTAGAAATGGAAGCTACTGGGTATCCTTTTATACTTAACACAAGATTAAATATAGATTTTTTTTCTGTTTCTTAAGTGCAATTAGAGATAAACTGACTGGAGAAAACATTTATAAAAATACATTCATTTGAATAGGAAAAAAAAAAAAAAAGCAAAAGCCACGGTCCTTACGATGATCTCTCAGCGCCTGTCTGATCAGCCTTTGCCCCTGTATTTCTGCCCTCCCGCTCGCCCCATTCCTGCACCTCACTCCAGCACTAGCTCCCTGCTCTTCCTAGAACATGGCAGGCGTGTTCTACCTTATATCCTTTGGCCTAGCTGTTCCCTGGACTTGGGACCCTCTTCTCTCAGCTGCTCACTTCCTAGTTCCCTTGTCTTCTTAAATCTTTGGTAAAGTCTCAGCAGGAGGCTCATCACGGCATGCCCTTTAACACTGTGGACAGCCGCCCCTGGCACCAGCACTAACACTGCTTCATTTGTCCCATTTCCCACATCCCTCTCACCTTCAAACATAGCATACACTTCACTTACTTGTGTTTGTTGTCTGTCTTCCTCTACCACACACACGGACAAACACATATACACTCATAGAAGGTAAGCTTGCTGGAGGCAGGGGTCTTTGTGTGTTTTGTCATTAATGTATCTCATGCTTCCAAAACAATGCTGGCCCTGGATGGGTAGCTCTGTTGGTTAGAGGGTCATCCTGATACACCAAAGTTGCGGTTCAATTCCCTGTCAGGGCACACCCAAGAATCAACTAATAAACACATGAATTAGTGGAACACAAATCAGTGTTTCTCTCTCCTTTCTTCTCTCTCTAAAATCAATCAATAAATTTAAAAAAATAAAAACAGCCCTGTTTTGTTTTGTTTTTGAGAGCGAGAATGGACTGAGAGGGGGAAGAGGGAGAGAGAGACACACACACACACATTGACTTTTTCCACTTATTTATGCATTCATTGGTTGACTCTGGTATGTCCCATGACTGGGATTGAATCTGCAGCCTTGGCATATCTGGACAATGCTCTAACCAACTGAGCTACCCAGCCAGGGTCTACCCTGTAGCCTTTAAATGTTTCCTTGCGTTTTGGCATAACAAAATGTCCTAGGCGTATCTTGCATATTTCTTGCTCCAGACTTGGAATCAGCGATTTCTCAGAGGAGCTCTGGTTTCTTTTTATTGGGAAATAGCACTCATAGAATTCAAGCAGGACACCAGGGGTGCTCCTTGCTCCTGGACTGCCATTGCTTCTAGGACTTTCAATGGACAGAGCTACCGGTAAGAAATACGAGTATTTTCAGAAATAGAAAATATTGATGAGAGAGAAACCAAGATGGTGGCATAGGTTAACGCCGGAGATTGCTGCCTCGAACAACCAATTCAAATTACACCTAAAAGCGGGACGGACATCATCCAGAACCACAGGAAGGCTGGCTGAGTGGAAATTCTACAACTAGGAGGAAAGAGAATATCATACCCAGACTCAGAGG
>NW_006294681.1:3229191-3234054 GCF_000327345.1 Myotis davidii | reverse complement strand
TGAACTGGTGATTAATAATAGGATCAGGGGCATAGAAAGGGAGTGGGCTGACTATTCTTGGGTGGAAAAGGGGTGAGGGGGATGTGGGAAGAGAATGGACAACAATCGTGCACCTATGGACGAGGAAGTGGGGGGGTAAGGGCAGAGGGTGGGGTGGGAACCGGGTGGAGGGGAGTTATGGGGGGAAGAGGAGAACAAATGTAATAATCTGAACAATAAAGATTTAATTTAAAAAAAAAGAAGAAATAGAAAATATTGCCTGCACCCTCTCGCAATCCTGGACCCCTCGGGGGATGTCAGACTGCTGGTTTTGGCCTGATCCCTGCAGGTCAGGCGGAGGGACCCCACTGGTGCACAAATCCATGCACAGGGCCTGTAGTATGCATATAAGATCTGTGGTTAATCTCTTCCTGCCCCCCCGCTCTGAGATTCATCAGTCTGTTCCATGTTTCCATGCCTGTGCATTGAGCGTCTGCCCCCTGGTGGTCAGTGTGCATCATAGCTACCATTCGGATGGTCAAACGGTCGACCAGTCAGCTGGTCTCTTAGGCTTTTATATGTATAGATACTGTCCATGCTGTACATTACCTCTCTCGGAGTTACCTACTAGTATTGTATACCTGGAAGTTTGTAACTTTCGACCATCTTCACCCATTTTGCCCACTCCCTACTCTCCACCTCTAGCAACTTCCATATTTCCTTACACCTCCATATTTTCTTAACCACCCCACCTGACAGAAAAGCAACCTGATGCTGGTAAGTCAGAGAGCTGGTAAATGTTAGAACGAAAATGCAAATGCTGGTGTTCTGATTACATATCTCAACTTTCCCACTAACCCATGAAAACCTTGCATTTCAATTCCATATTTTTATAAGCTTAACACCAGAATGCTATGGGACTATGTGAAGCATTTTGAAGCACAGATAACATTTTGGAAAAATTTAGTATTTTTTTTTCATTTATTGATTGATTTTAGAGACAGAGAGGAAGAGAGGTAAGAAAGATCAACCTGTTTTTCCACTTATTTATATATTCATTGGTTGTGTGTGCCCTAGCAGGAGATCAAACCTGCAGCCTTAGCATATTATGATGACGCTCTAACCAACTGAGCTACCTGGCCAGGGCTGGAGAAGTTTAATTGGAGTGATTCTGAGTTACCAGCTTGGAGGCAGGAAGTAAGAGGACAAATGCAGAAATGTGCACATGTGGTCCCAAACTATATTAGATATTTGCCAAGATTGTAATTGTTTTACTGAGAAGCAAGGAATAAGTGAAAACAGCTTATTCTTCACTGTCACAAATGAACATTCAAGCAATATGCAATTAATCACAAGCTGTTTCTTATGCAAATATTATTTCAATGTGAAGTCACTTCCATAAGTGCAACTGTGAAATCCTTCAGGAAATTGAAACAGAACACAGTTCAACTGTTACCAGCGGGCCTTACTCTCTAGATATGTTTCCTAAATGAGCTGAATTAGCAAATCTAGCTTCTCATTGACTTTTATTACAAATTTAAAGGTGCTTTTCCATTTTTTCAAGTAATACACATATTTTCCATTGCAGACTGTGTTACAATATGAATGAAACTATTTGTCACTATATACAAAGGAACACAGCCTGACCCATTTTACAATTAAAGTCAAAAAACAGGGCAAGGTGCTTTTAATAGTGACTATTCTATTATGGCGATTAAATGTAAAAGTCAGCCTAGCTCTGTGACTTTAGGTTATTTCAACTCTCTAAGCCTTAATTTCCTTAACTGTAAAATGGGGATAATACCTACTTACTGGCATGATTGTGATTCCAACATGAAATGCCAGATGCAAGATGCTTCATCCAATGAGTGCTCAATAAGTAATAATAGTAGGACTAGGAGGGAGAATAGTACCAATAGTGACTGTAGTAGTAATACAGCAGTAATAGTAGCAGTGACAGAAATCATCAGAATCGAGGAGACCACTGGCAAAAGGTGAGACCCTGAACTCAAGAGCAATGAGAGGAATTTGGGGGACTCTCCTGAGAGGAAGTGGGGAGAAGGAAGGAAAGGGGAGGGATGAGAGAACAAGGCGAAGAGCTGGGCCATTCAAGGGTAAAGGCGAATTGAGAAACCCCCGGTGGTGGGCCAAGCAAAGGACATTTAGAAACAAAATTTCTAATCTGTTTTCCTGCCGAATTTGGCCAAGCAGTATGCTCAGTGGGATCCCTTCTGGTGACCCCTAAATGCTGAAGAAAGTTAAGTTCATAACAAATTCTTTGTGTGAGTAGATTTTTGTAGCAATGAAGGAAAGGGCAGAGCTTGACAGGGATGGCAGGCACCAACCCAAGGACAGCCTCGGAGATATTGAGGTAGACGTTGAACTTCTGCAGGATGTGGAATGGGCACCAGAGTTCATCCTAACGAGATCTTAGCCAAAGGGAGACACAGCTGACATCTGTTAGACATTTGCTACCTAAATTCTTTTTAATTCCCATTCATCACCATCACCACCAACTCTAAATTCCCTTGGTTAGCTCCTTTTCACTGTTCTGATTGTTACTGGTCCAAACTCCGTGTGTCCAACACTTTGAAAGACCAAAACTCAAACGTCAGCGTTTTGGAGTAAGGAAATGTTTATTGATCAAGAGGGCGCCAACTGAGGAGATGAGAGGCCTAATGGTGCCTCGACTCCAGCTGCAGAAAAGACAGAGTTCGGGCTCCTTTCATGTCAAGGGAAGGGAAAATGGGAGGGGCAAGAGATGATTGACAACCACAGACATCTGGGCATCAGCAGGGGTCTGAGGAAGAAATCTCTAAATCTCTTTGTTCCCTGTAGGTTCCCTCCAGCTGATCTGAGTCTGGGCTTGTGGCTCCTGCAACTCTTTGATAAACAATCATTATTTTGGTATATATTCTCCCCTCCCCCCGGAGTGGCACCTTCCAGAGAAGGGCTGTTTTTGTGAAAACTCAAGCTGCAACAGAATTCCTCTAAGGATTCGCCTATCTGTATGCAAGAACACAGCAAGCTTGAAGAAGATAGGAGTCAGAGAGGCTCAACATTTCACTCTGTTACAAGATCTCAATTTTCAAGCTACGGAAGGTCCTTCCTGACCCTCCTATGTCCAGGTTCGGTATCTCTGCTGAGCTCTATGATAGCACCCTATATCCTTACCCTGGCATGGCACCTTCCACCTTTATAATACGCGAGTCATTGACTCTCCCCCCCCAAATAGAATTTAAACTCTGTGAAGACAAGAGCCGTATCTTTTTGTGTACCTCATCCTATTCCCAGCACAGAGCACTGAGCTCAGTAGGAACTCAGTACCTCTTTAAAAGGGAAAACAAGTTGAAGAGGGAAGAAGGCAGCTAACACCATTGTAATAATCTAGTAGTAAATAACTGGAAAGGAACAAAGGGAAGGCCAATGAGGATGGCCATGCCATTTGTGCTGCTCTGCAGGAAGCTGCAGTTTAACACTCCCCAGGGTCCCACAAGGTTTGTCCCCTGCAGGGGGAGGGGACTGGACAGGGGAAGAACAGACACGCGCCCAGTAAAGTCTGGGTGACATAGGGAAGGTACTTGTTTGTCAGTCACACCTGGGAACCGGTCATTGGCCAGAGGAGGCGTGGCCACTGCAAGCACGGGAGATTGGATGATGTAAAATTAAGGAAGTTCCCCCTCCAAGGCCCCGTCTCTGTCTTTCCCACCATGAAAAAAGTCCAATCTTGTCTTTACCAGGGTTAGAATTAAGGCCACTGCCCAGAATTTCTGCTCCATGTTCAAGTCTAGTCCAGTCGAGCATCTGGCTAGCTTAGATTGTGTTCCCAGCTGCAGGTTATTGTCTGTGGGGTCCGCATGGCCCATGGCTGCTGAAAGCCTCATGGCTATAGAGAGAACACAGGAGACCACATGGGCAAGTGCAGGTCACAGAACAAGAGAGAAAAGGGGAGAGGGAACTCTTTGGGGATTTTAACTTTCCAAGTTTCTGATGGGGTCTACCCCCAGTCAATCCATTGTTCGCAGGCTACACCGATAGGCAAGCACCTTCCCTAAGTCATCCCGACCTCACTGCACATGCACCCTTCTCCCTCTTTGCTTGGACCCTTCCCCCGGAGATATGCAGAGAATGGATTGGTAGTTTCTTGGGAAGCGGGAAGCTGTAGCTTCCTGGTGAAGCTGCCCTGGTGACCACGCTTACAATGTCTAGTCTCCCCTTGGCTCTCTTCCTATTATTGATATTAATCAACTAGTTAATCATGATGATAACGAAAGTGGGTCTCAATCCCCCCCCCCCCAAACTCCCTTCCTTAGTGCTCACATGAGAAATGGGTGAGATTTGATGGCCAGGAATAGACAGCTTGGGTGCCCTGCAGCCATACACCTCAGCAAGCTCTTCATCGACCTCCTGAACAAGTCTGCCTGCTTCGGAACTGGATTTTAGGAGCGACGCTGGCACACGGGAGAAAGCAGCCCAGGAAATTTAGGCTGGGGAGGCTGCAGATGTAATCTTCAAGCAGCATGGAGCACGGGAACCCGGAGTGCTTGTGAGACAGCCAGAGAAGAAGGGAAAATTAGGTGCCTTCAAAAACATGAAAGGCAGAGAGATGCTCTTATTTCTTGCCTGGAAAGGTGTCCCGTTTTACCAGGCTCTGAAGCAAAAGGAGACAACTGGGCGGGAAAATTACTACCACTGCCTGGCACCTGGGGAGACAGGCATCACAGGAAGGATTCAGCCTCTCGGTAGTGTGACCTGAAACGTTTGTACCTTTCGACCATCTTCACCCATTTTGCCCACTCCCTACTCTCCACCTCTAGCAACTTCCTTATGGAAGTTGTGAAGCGCTGGAAGAGGAATTCATTCATGTGTGTAAGGTCATTCTTC
>NW_006294681.1:3225860-3229165 GCF_000327345.1 Myotis davidii | reverse complement strand
CCCCCCCCCCCCTCCCATCCTTAGAGTGAAGAGACCAATTCAGACAAGAAAAATGTGAGGAATTCCCGTGCTGGGTCTAATGAGGTCAGCATCTGCCTACTGTTCACATGGCGGAAAACCTGCTTGATCTTTATCGAGTGATGAGATAAACAATTGTATAGTATCTGTAGGTTTCCTTTTCATTTTAGGGATGTTTTTGTTTGTTTTTTCCTATTTGTTTTATTTGTTATTGTACACTTCCTTTGAAAATAATTTTAATTTAGTAATTGTATATCAAAAGAGCTAGGGAAGTTTAATTACTTAATTATGTAATTAATTAATTATTTTTAATTAATTAATTAATTAATTTAAAAATAATTTTGATGAGGTTATCACAAATTTGAGAAATTGATGGAGTATAGATGTTGAAGTATTAAGTAATAACCATTTTTTTGGTTTGCAGTAAAAATGAAATAAAAAAGTCAAAATTAATTACAAAATTAAAATTAGATTTGTTTTTAAACATCGCCTATAAATATGTAATACTAAAATTGAAATACAAATATGCATGGGCCTTCAAAATGATTTCCATCTATTTATTTATTTTAAATATATTTTTATTGATTTCAGAGAGGAAGGGAGAGGGAGAAAGAGGTAGAAACATCACTGATGAGAGAGAATCATCGATTGGCTTCTCCTGCAGCCTTCCATCCCCCTACTGGGGGATAGAGCCTGCAACCCAAGCATGTACCGTGACTAGGAATTGAACCTTGACCTTCTGATTCACAGGTTGATGCTCAATCACTGAGCCATGTTGGTAGGGCTATTTCCATCTATTTACCTGATAAATACTGACTCAAGAAATTGCTATGTTGAATTCAATCAATTACCTTTAGGTCCTCTAGTGACAGTTTAATTATCCTTGTGTAGCTTTGGTTTTTTTGGTGCAAACACTATACTCAGTTTCCCACACACAGTACACCACTAACATATGGTGCCATGCATGATTTACTACTAAAACCTGCTTGCAAAGGAGGTCTGCAGATGAAGATTTCTCAGACGTCTGTGAGGATTCTTCTGCTCCTGCTGTTAAAACATATTTTGTAGATTTAAAATATATTTATGGAATCAGGTCTTCTGACTTTTCATCATCTATGACTGGATTTCTCGGTGTGCCAAGTATTTTTTGTATGTTGCTCATTTTAGTAAACCTTTCTGTATCCCCTGAGCCCTCAATACAATGACACCCTGCCCATCTGTTCTTCTGTCTCTCTCCTCTGTAAGTCCCCTGCTATGTTGCCAAGGCAACATTACCTGCTACGACATCATAACGAATGGTTATCCCTTCACTAGACTTCTGATACCAAATGCAGCTCTTGGCTTTCAAAACCCGTGGCATTTCATCCTTAGGGTTAAGGTTTCTTCTCTGGCAGATATCTGCCTACGGAGGCTGGAGGCCTTGTCAGGGGTCACCTTCCCACTGTTTCCTTAGCCAGGAGCTTCCTTTCACAGTTAGGACGCCAATACCACCCCATCTTTCACCCTAGCAGACTCAATCACCCACAAAAGCATCTAGAATTGCTGGGGATAAAACACACCACTGGCAGGAATGGCCTATTTCACAGAACAAATAATCCAAAAATTTATATCCAACCAAAAAAAAAAAAAACCCTAATAGCCACAGCAATCTTGAGAAAGAAGAACAAAGTTGGAGGAATCATGCTATCTGATATCAAACTATACAACATGGCCATAGTAACCAAAGCAACATGATACTGGCATAAAAACTGAAATATAAATCAATGGAACAGAATAGAGAGCCCAGAAATAAACCCACACCTTTTATGGTCAGTTAATCTTGGACACAGAAGGCAAAAACATTCAATGGGGTAAAGATAGTCTATTCAACAAATGGTGTTCAGAAAAATTGGACAGATATGTGACAAAAAAAAAAGAAAAGAAAAGAAAAGAAACTAGACCACCTTCTTGCACCATCCACAAGAATAAACTCCGGCATGTTCTCTCTCCCGGAAGCAGGCCCATGCCTTTCCCTTCCCCCTCTTCTTTCCCCACAGGCATGCATCTCCTAAACTCTAAGGGACCCCACAAGACTTACAACCAGGGGAGCAATGGGAAGCGGCAGCTCATCCTAAGCTAACCTCCCAGAACCTGTTTCCAAGGCCTTTTCCCCCTAATTTTCCAGCGAACTGACAGCAGTGTGGGCCACCTGGGCTGGCTTCTTTCACTGTGACTTCTATTTCTCAGTGAGCCGGAGCAGCCCCCCGCAACTCTCTCCCGTTGCATCTTCTGTCCTAACCCCTTCCTTATGTCATTGTCCCTGGCTTTAATAAATGTTCTCGCAAATAATAATAGTAATTATTATTATTACACATAAACTCCAAGTAGATTAAAGACTTAAATGTTAAACTCGAAACCATAAAAATCCTGAAGAAAACCTAGGCATAAAATCTCAGGCATTTCTAGTAGCAATACCTTTTCTGCTATATCTCCTCGGGCAAGGGAAACAAAAGAAAAAATAAACAAATGGTTTCTTTTACACAGCAAAGGAAACCATCAACAAAATGAAAAGACAACCTACTAAATGGGAGAACGTATTTGCCAAAGATACATCTGATGAGGGGTTAAAATTTATAAAAACAGCAAAAAATATATATAATCCAATTAAAATAAAATGGGCAAAGGACCTGAACAGACACCTCTCCAAAGTGGACACAGAGATGGCCAACAGACATGAAAAGATGCTCAACATCACTAATCATCAAATAAATGCAAATTAAAACCACAATGAGATATCACCTCCCACTGTCAGAATGACTATCATCAAGAAAACAACAAACTGTAAGTGTTGACAAGGATGTGGAGAAAAGGGAACCCTGGTGCACTGTTGGTGGAAATGCAGATTGGTGCAGCCACTATGGAAAGCAGTGTGGAGTTTCCTCAAAAAATTAAAAATGGCACTGCCTTATGATACAGCAATTCCACTCCTGGGAATATATCCAAAGAAACCCAAAACACAAATTTGAAACATATATACACCCCTATGTTCGTTGCAGCATTATTTACAATAACCGAGATTTGGAAGCAGCCCAATCGTCCATCAGTAGATGAGTGGATAAAAAAAGTGATGGTACATTCAGACAATGGGATGCTACTTGGCCAGAAAAAAAAGAAGGAACTCTTACCCTTTGCAACTGCACGGAATGGACCTGGACAGTGCTATGCTAAGTGAAAGAGGCCCAGTCAGAGAAAGACAAATACCATATGATGTCACTTACATGTGGGATGTACTGAACAAAATAAACTAG
>NW_006294681.1:3224660-3225216 GCF_000327345.1 Myotis davidii | reverse complement strand
AGAGGACAGGCAGACAGCTGTCAGAGGGAGAGGAGTTGGGGAAAAGGGGCTGGGTGAAAAAGGGGAAGGGATTAAGCAAAACAAAACAAAACAACAAAAACAAAAACTCATAGACAGAGACAACAGTATGGTGATTACCAGAGGGCAGGGGGTTAGGGAGAGGTAGAAGAGGGTAAATGGGGGTAAACGGTGATAGAAGACTTGACTTGGAGTGGTAAATACACAATATAATATACAGATAATGTATTATAGAATTGTATACCTGAAACCTATGTAATTTTATTAACCAACTAGAGGCCCAGTGCACAAATTCATGCATGGGTGGGGCCCCTAGGCCTGAAGGGCGATCAGGGCCGATCAGGGCCGATCAGGGCTGGCTCACCAGGGAGGGACCATGGGAGGGTTCCAGGGCATGTCCAGGACTCTCACCCCAGTCCTCATCAGCCACACCCCAGCAGTCAGGAGGCAGGAAGGTCAGAGTTTCTGCCCGCTGGTGGTCAGTGTATGTCATAGCGAGCGGTTGAGTGGCCTTAGCATCTCATTAGCATATTACACC
>NW_006294681.1:3223696-3224625 GCF_000327345.1 Myotis davidii | reverse complement strand
GGTGGTCTAGTGGTTAGGATTTGGTGCTCTCATATATAGGATGTCACCCCAATAAATTAAATTTAAAAAAAAAGAAAAAAGAAAATCACTAGCAGGAACTCATACCAGTGGTTTTCAAACTTCAATGTGACTTGGAATACCCCAGGCTGCATGTTAACCATATAACCACTGTAATCTGTTCTGCCTTGATTCTCATTTTCTTTTCCATAAGCTCCTGGGTAGATGTACAACAGAGCTTAGGGAAAGTGACCTGGGTTTCCTAATTCAGGGAGCCACAGACTCAGATAATTAGGTGATGTTTGTGTGTGCATAGGACTTGAGTTACCTGTGTCAGCTTTGCTGGGATATTTTATTTAAAATGCAGATTCCGGGACCTCACCTCCTAAATCAGAATCTGAGCATAGGGTCCGGATATCTCTATTTTAACAAGCATGAGATGCCATTGTGATGACACTAGAGAAACCAGCCAGACCTAGATCCAAATCCCAGCTCTGCCCCCTAGGTAATTGTAACACATTAAAAAACCAATTCTCTGTATCTGTTTTATCTGTAAAAATGAGGGTGTATAGAAGGCCAAGAGACATATGAAAACATGCTCAAAGTCACTAATCATCCGAGAGGTGCAAGTCAAAACAACAATGAGATACCATCTCACACCGGTCAAAATGGCTATCATCAACAAATCAACAAACAACAAGTGTTGGAGAGGATGTGGAGAAAAAGGAACCCTCGTGCACTGCTGGTGGGAATGCAGACTCGTGCAGCCACTGTGGAAAGCTGTATGGAGTTTCCTAAAAAAATTAAAATGGAACAGCCTTATGACCTAGTGATTCCGCTTCTAGGAATATATCCGAAGAAATCTGAAACACTAATTTGAAAGAATATATGCACCCCTATGTTCATTGCAGTGTTATTTACAATAGCCAACA
>NW_006294681.1:3210678-3218359 GCF_000327345.1 Myotis davidii | reverse complement strand
GGTGGGGGTGGGGCTGCCGGCAGACAGGGGACTGGCACCATGACCGGAAGGGCCAGGTGGGGGTGCGGAGGATGGGCCAAGACGCACCCTTGTGCCCATGGCAGCCTCGCAGCCCACAGTTCCTTTCAAGGTGCACAAATTTGTGCACTGGGTCCTGTTGGGTATATAAGAGAGACTTTATTGTAGACCATGTAGCCATTGCTACCAAGTAGCCATCAGACAAAACAGTTCTTCAAAGTAGCTTCATAAAGTAGCTGTTCAAACATAGCAGCTATTGCTAACAAAGTAGCCCGGCCAAGTAGCCGCAGTAAACATAGGAGCCATTACACAAAGTAGTCCGGCACCAGCTGGTCAGTAACACATCTTTATACCAACTTAGACAAGAGGCTTCTTGCCCAATAGCGACATCAGCATTTGGGTTATAGAAAGGTACGCCTGAGCAGTGTGTACAGTATAATCACTGTGTCCTTGCTCAGAATGACCTGGAACATCCAGCGTACTCTGGACAGGGCCCCCACAACCCCAATAAATTTAATTAAAAAGCAAAAAAAAAACACATTGTTTTCAATTTAAAAATATGGTTTCTTTTTTTTTTTTTTTTGCCCCTAAGTCTGTGGTATTTTGTTATGCAGCAATAGAACACTAATCCAGTAGGACATGCTTATACTGAGATATGACCTCTACACCTTATGATGTAGTATGAGTCAGCACAGAAGGGATTGTGGCACTCCTGGGAGCCTTTTCTACGCTGGACAACTTGCAATAATTCAACTACACAGAAGAGCGACTGAATAAATACTTATTTTCTTTTTCTTTTCCATACAAGGAATTTTACCTATTGTACAAAGAGAGGATTATTGGCTCTCGGAAGGTTCTGGGCTCTCTTAAGACTGTCCATTTCACAATTCTAGCTCCAGTTCTTCTTAGAAATTAAGAGATCCAAAGGCCTATGATCATGGGCACTGATGAGGGCAGCCCACCCTCTGGCTCCAGTTATATGTCTGATGCTTGAGGAGTCTGCCAGCTGTGGATGCTTGCTCCCAGGGCCTGCCGCACTCCTGAAGTAGCTGGTTTAGGAGTGTAAGGTTGCTGCGGGTGGGAGGCCGTTTCCTTTAGTCTAGTCTAGACTCTAGATCTCTGCTTTCTTGGCCTGATCCTGCTGATTCTGATTTGGGACGGACCATGGGAGGGTTCCAGGGCATGTCCAGGACTCTCACCCAGTCCCGGTTGGCCAGACCCCAGCAGCAAGCTAACCTACTGGGGTGAGCATCTGCCTCCTGGTGGTTAGTGTCCATCATAGGAAGTGGTCGAACGGTCAACAGAATGATCGACCAATCAGTCGGACACTTAGCATATCATGCTTTTATTATATAGGATGTTTTGCCGCTCCCTGGTGGTCTAGTGGTTAGGATTTGGTGCTCTCATATATAGGATATCACCCCAATAAATTAAATTTAAAAAAAAAGAAAAAAGAAAATCGGCAACAGCATGGATGAACCTGGAGAGCATTATGCTAAGGGAACTAAGCCAGTCAGAGAAAGATATATATCACCTGATCTCACTCATTTGTGGAATATAATGAACAACATAAACTGATGAACAAAAGCAGATCCAGAGACAGAAGCATCAATAAGACCGTCAAACCTCAGAGGGAAGGCAGGGGAGCGTGGGGGTAAATGGCAGAGATCAACCAAAGGTTATGCTTTGGACACAGACACCAGCGGGGTGAGGGCATGTGCTGGGAGGTGGGAGTGGCTGGGGAGAGGCCAATGGGGGGAAAAGGACACATATATAATACTGCAAACAACAAAGAATTTTTAAAATAAAGAAAAAAACAGGTTTTTTTTTAACAAGAAAATAATGAGGGTGATAATATCTATCTTAGAAAGGGATTGTGCACATGAAATAATGAGAAGCTGTGCGTTGGGGCTATTTCTGAATCGGGCCTGGTGCAGCTAGAGAGGATATTGCCTAGAGTTGGGCAAAAATACTGTCTAGGCTGGTCATTAGTTCTGAGTAATGATGGAGTCTTTTTAAGGACAACCCCGCCCCCCTCCCGGGGCGAAGGGGGTACTTCCAACCAAAAGCCATGCTATGAAACTCCACCACAGTTTTGAGGGACAGCGCAAAGGGCCACAGAAGTGAAGAATGTAATTTCCATCATTTCAAGAGCCTACCGATACAGAAAATATCTCTGTATTTCATGAAAACCTGGATACAGGACGGTGTTGCATATATATGATCCCAAAAGGGAGAAAGTTAAAGAACGCCTTACAGAATGGTGCTTGGACAGGTCCTCTTCCCCTCTGTGCTGCTCCCCCAGCAGGAAATTTCCTGTATTGAAGAGAAAGAACGCTTCTCTCTACCTGACTCCTGTTTCCTGAGTCAAGTTAAAGGTCTTTCTCCAGCAGTCACCGCCCTTCCAGGTTTCCCAGACACTTTCATAAGGATGTGTCCGTCATGAAGGATGACCATTATTTCCTGGAGGTTTGCGTTGGCCATCTCACAGATTTGGGGGTGCAAAGTCAAGGCTACCTGGAGTGAGGTTAGAAGCAAAGCTGTGACATGCTGATTCCTCTGTTTCCAATGTCAGTGTGGCAGGGTCCTGCTCAGCTGAAGGTTGCTGTTCATTTCTAAACGGCCCTCTGAAAATAAACAGCTCCCAGAAAGAAAAAAAAGACACTTCCAAAGTAGCAGTGGTGACCTTAAGCACCCATAACCCTTCCCAGTGACCAGCCTCCTCCGCTCGAGGTGGATGGAGAACAGAGGGCCTGATGTTGAGAGAAACACTGGGTAGGCAATTAAATAATTGGAAAATAAAAGCTTTGGGGAAGGGCTAAAGGAAATAAGATATTTAGCCTGAAGAAGAGAAGGCTGAGAAAAGACCTAATTACAGGCTTCAAGTACATGAAGAATTAATCTACTCCAGATGGTGACCAGCTGTTTTCAATTCCCATTGAATACAGTACAACAGAAAATTGGCTTAGAGGGTTAAAATGAAGGATTTAGGATAGATAAAAGAAGGAATTTACTGGCTTGTGAGGGTCACAGAGGTTAAGAGCAGATAGGCTCTATTACTTAGGGAGATGACAGCCACTCCTCCCTTGAGTTTCCTGGATTGGATTGGTTTGTTGAAGAGCACTGAGGGGGAAAGAGAGCTTTCTTCTGTTTGGTGAAGGCCAGGCCCATTCTGGGGTGGCTCGTCACACCTGTGCCTTTCACCTTTCTACCTTCGTCTGGTTGGATTTTTGTCATCAAGTGCCACGTGTGTGCCAGGCATGGTGAAAGAAAGCTACATAGATTCCACTCTTTACCCTTCCAACACTTGCCATTGGATGGCTACATACATTTATTATTACCCTCTGAGTGTCAGGCACACTGTTTCAAGAATAGGGGCCTATCCAGATTAATAAAATGGTTTTTCACAACAGCAGTGGAAAGTGTGTGTGTGTGTGTGTGTGTGTGTGTGTGTGTTCGCAGCAAGGAAGGCAACTTACAATCAGGATTTTTAAAAAACACACAAATAACATGCCTTTAGTGGCATATCATTCTGATACATTCTACCAAATCATATTCATCACCTGCAATTTAAGAATCCCCCCTTTTTTACTACAAAATGTAATAAGAAATACATTTTAAATTGTGAAACAGTGTACACTCACATAGACATATACAGCTACAGTCATAGACACACAGCTGAAAAGAGATGTCACAGAATAGTACTTCACTGCCACTTTTATGTTTTATTCATTTTTTATGTTGGTCAACTTCAATACATTGATTTTATAACTCTCTAATTGGTTATGACCCAGAGTTTAGAAAACACTAATAAGGGAAAGTTTGCTAAAGCCCGAGGGACAATAACTCACACTTTTATTACCACTGGGACTTTTGTCCCCATACTCATTCACCTTGATGACTTGGACTGGAACATATATACCCTTTTAGTTTAAAGTTTGGAGAGGAGTGGAAGACCCTTGGCTTATTTCTCTATATTTTGCCCTGTAAGTGAGCCATAAAAGTATGAGATATTGAGCCAAAAAGAAAAAAGAGAGAAAAAACTCATGGACACTGACTGTGGCAGGGAGAGGGGTTAGGTGGAAGTGGAAGAGGGTACAGGGGGGATAAATGGTGATGGAAAAAAAATAAAGGGGAAAAAAAGATACAGAGAACATTTTGACAGTTGCCAGATGGGAGAAAAGTTGGAGCGGGTGGTAAAAAAGGTGAAGGGGGCCCTAGCTGGTCTGACTCAGTGGCTAGAGCGTCAGACTGTGGACTGAAGGGTCTCGAGTTTGATTCCAGTCAAGGGCACATGTCCAGGTTGTGGGCTCAATTCCCGGTAGGGGGTGGGCAAGAGGCAGCCAATCAATGATTCTCATCATTGATGTTTTTTGTTTTTTTTCTCTCTCTCCCCTCTCCCTTCCTCTCTGAAATCAATAAAAATATATATTTTTTTAAAGAGGTGAAGGGATTAAGAAGTACAAACTGGTTGTTACGGAATAGTCATGGGGTTGTTAAGTGCAGCACAGGGAATTTAGTAAATAATATTTAGTAAATAATATTTAGTAAATAATATTCTAATAACTATGCATGGGTTAAGATGGGTATAAGATCAGGATGGTCGCATAAGTTAAATAATGTCTAATCACTGGGGTTGTACACCTGAAACTAATATAATATTGTATCTCAACTGTAACTGAAAAATAAAAAAATATTGAATAGCTTTAAGAAAACACAGAAACAAAAAGAAATGTGTTGCATAATTTTGGTTGTCAGATGTCCTACTGCATAGCTGACAAGCAACAGAAATTTATTTGTCGCAGTTCTGGAAGCTGGAAGCCCAAGATCAGAGTGACAGCATGACCAGGTGAGGGCTCTCTTCTAGTCACAGACTTCTCACTGTGTGTTTATGTGGCAAAAGGAACTAGGGAGCTCTGTGAGGCCTCTACTAAACATTTAAGGAGACAATAATACCAATTCTACAGAAACTCCTTCGGAATTTTTTAAGTGAAGGAAATGCTTACTCTATGAGGTCAGTATTAATTACCTTGATAACAAAATCAGACATAGACATTATGAATAAGGAAAACTATAGGCCAGTATTCTTCATGACTATATGTACAAAAATTCTTAACAAAATTTTAGCAAATTAAATCTAGCAATATTAAAAAAAATCAACTGTCTTTATTAACAGATGACATTATTTCAGTAGAAAATTCAATAAAACTTACTAGGAAAAGCTTACTAGAACTAATAAGTGAATGGAGCAAGGTTGCAAGATATAAGATCAATACACAATATTATGGTATTTTAATTTTAGCAACAGTCTGAAATTGAATACCATTTACAAAGCATCAAAAAATATGAAATACTTAGGGATAAAAAAATATAAAAGATCTACAAAAGTTATGGAAGAGTTACATAGTGAAAACTACAAATCATTACAGTGAGAATTATAGAAAACCAAATAAATGGAGAGAAATACCTTGTTCGTGAATGGAAAATTAATGTGAAGATAGCAATTCTACCCCAAATTGATCTATAGATTCAAACAATGCCAATCAAACCCAGCAGGCTTTTTTTTTTTGTACAAGTTAACAAGCCGATTCTAAAATGCATATGGAAATGCAAACCACCTAGGAGAGCAAAGGCAACTTTTAAATAAAACCCCACAAATTTTGAGAACTAATCCCATGTGATTTCAAGGCTTATAATAAAACTATATTAGTCCAACGGTGTGCCATTGACATAAAGATAAAGAAGCAGACTGGGCCAGCACTCAGAGATCACCACAGGGCACACCAGCAACGGTAGGGTGACAAAAAGCTTTGTGCCAGATCCCCTGCTTGTAGAGGGTACACCACATTAATGATTTTATAAATGTTATACCTCATCAGGAAGCATGGCTAGTTAAAATTACAAAGTTGACTTGAGAGAAGTTTTGTCCTTTTATTTAGCCCGAGTGCCAAAACAGCTGGCTAGCGTTCTGCTTGAAGGCAATTTTTGTGGTTGTATCCTGTGGGAATTATGAGTGAGTCATAAACGGCAGCGATCTGGGACCTGACTACCATTTCTAAGGGGATAAAGATGAGCCAACCTGGAGGTATTTATGATTCCCAAGGCTGCGGAGGAATAGCCAGTCCTTAGGGCATGTGGGTCCTTCCCGCTAAATTGTCTTTATCTGGATGGAGAAGTGTTTAGATAGATAATGAGCTTAATCTTTCTCTGCAACTTACAGATCTTGTGAGTTCAACAGAAAACAATCAGGTATCCTCACAGCATGGAGCTGGAGGTGGGAGGGATGATACCGGAAGTCTAGTGTGGGAACAACCTCACCAAGGTAAAATAAGAATGCCTTTCCTTCACCTTCCAGGCTTGTCAGTACCCATGAATCACAGCAGTTGGCAGTGAAAGATTATTAATCACATGAACAATTTTTAAAAGCACTTGGTAGGAGACAGGGCTCAGAAGGAACAAACTTGTACGCATAGAGAATTTCCAGCATTATCACTGGAAATATGAGGAGTGATTGGTCAGAACCATAGGTGGGGAAAATGTTCAGCTGACGAGCAAGTAAGACATACAGTGAATAATGCTTATAACTTTTAGAGTTCATGCATTAAATCTCTAACTGAAAAAGGTGTTTGGAAGTGGATTGCACATTTGAAGTAAAAAATAATAATAATTCACCAGATGACTCATAAAACCCTGAACCTGTGGTTTCAACATTTAGAATGCGTTTATTTTACAACAACATTTCTAATGTAAGAGGTTTTTGTTGGTAATATTGGTGGGTTTGGTTTTTGTTTTGCTTTTTCATCAGAAAAATCCAAGGATCTCTATTCTCAAGTTGTCATGTTTTCTTATAATTGCACACGACTGTGCACATAAATTTGCTCACTTGATTCAAAGATTTGAATTCAAGAAATGGCCCTACCTGGTTTGGCTCAGTGGATACAGCATCAGCCTGCGGACTCAAGGGTCCCAGGTTCAATTCCAGCCAAGGGCATGTATCTTGGTTGTGGGCACATCCCAAGGAAGCGAGTGTGCAGGAGGCAGCTGATTAATGTTTCGCTCTCATCAATGTTTCTAACTCTCTGTCCCTCTCCCTTCCTCTCTGTAAAAAATCAATAAAATATATATTTTTAAAAAAAGAAATATACACTCACCACTACCAACTTTTTGGTGCATGCTAATACGTCAGGACAAGCAGCCAAGGCTGTAGTCAAGTTATTTGCAGTCAGGCAGATCCGGGTTCATTTCTAAGCTCTGCCACTTGCTAGCTGTGTGGCTTTATGCAAGTTTCTTAATCTGCCTGAGCCAGTTTACTTATCCGTCAATGGATCCAGCAGAGTACCTGCCATTAGGGTTATCACAGGTATTAAATGAGACAACACAGGCCCAATGCTTAGCACCGAGCCCAGGAAACAGTGTCTGCCCACTAAACAGGAGCAGCTGCTACAATTGCTGCTCACATCAGCTCTGCCACTAGCTGACTTCTGTTTATCCAGGGTTTTTCCTTTCATACGCTTCTGATTGGCAGGAAGGAAATCTGTATTACTTTTACAGCATGAGTTACTCTTCACCTTCACCCCAATTCTTGTAGGACTCCAACCCTTTTGACGTCAGCACACATGAAGTATTGGTGCAGTACTATAAAATAAGTAGTGATGCCTTGGCC
>NW_006294681.1:3203537-3210649 GCF_000327345.1 Myotis davidii | reverse complement strand
AGCATTGTTCCATGCATCAAAAGGTCACAGGTTCAATTCGTGGTCAGGGCACATGCCCAACCTGTGAGCATAATGCCCAGTTGGGGGCATGCAGGAGGCAGCTGATCAGTTTCTCTTTCACATCAATGTTTCTCTCTCTCCCTTCCTCTCTCTCTAAAACTCAATAAAAACATCTTTAAAAAAATAAAATAAATATTGATGCCCTGGGCATCCATTGGTTCAATTGGTTGGAGCATTGTTCCAATATGCCAAGGTTGGGGGTTCAATCTCTGGTCAGGGCACCTTGGCCAAATGGTTCAGTTGGTTGAGCATTGTTTCATGCATCAAAAGGTCACAGGTTCAATTCTTGGTCAGGGCACATGCCCAGCCTGTGAGCTTAATCCCCAGTTGGGGGCATGCAGGAGGCAGCTGATCAGTTTCTCTTTCACATCAATGTTTCTCTCTCTCTCTTCCTCTCTCTCTAAAACTCAATAAAAACATCTAAAAAAATAAAATAAATATTGATGCCCTGGGCGTCCGTTGGTTCAGTTGGTTGGAGCATTGTTCCAATATGCCAAGGTTGGGGGTTCAATCTCTGGTCAGGGCACATACAAGAATCAACCAAGGATTGCATAAATAGGAGGAACACAACTCGGGCAGGAAGGAAATCTGTATTACTTTTACAGCATAAGTTACTCTTCACCTCAATTCTTGTAGGACTCCAACCCTTTTGACGTCAGCACACATGAAGTATTGGTGCAGTACTATAAAGAAAATAGTGATGCCTCTCTCTCTCATCAATAAATTTTTGAAAATAAAAATAAAGTAAGTATTTATAAAAAATATTTTTTGGAGCAGCTCATGACAGTCACAATATAATCCACATGCCAATTCTGTCATCATTTGCTATTTTCATTACTTCTTTTCCAGCAAATCCCAAAGCAACATGAACTGGAAGAGGGTTAATGACTTGTCCAAGTAAATTAACTCCAGGTTGAGCCAGGAGTACTCATGTAATTGAACTCCTAGAACAATGTCTTTTCTTTTTCTCTAGTTTTATTGAGATGTTATTGATAACAAAAATTATAAGATATTTAAAGTGTACATCATGATAATTTGATATATGTGTACATTGTGAAAGAATTCCTTTCAGCTAGTTAATTAATACATCCATCACCTCACATATTTATAGATGTTTTGTGTGTGTTAGGGAACATTTAAGTTCTATTCTCAGTAAACTTCAAATATATATATCTAAAGAACCTAGATATACATTCACAAAAGAGTACATATTGTATAATTTCATTTATATGACATTCTGGAAAAGATAAAACTATAGAAATAGAAATCAGATTTGTAGTTGCCAGGGACTGGGAGTGGGGAAGGAAATTTGGGAATGACAGATATATTTTATATCTTGGTTTTTGTAGGTTTTATAAAACTATATATTTTTTTCAAAAGCATCAAACTGAGCACTTAAAAGGGGGTAAGTTTTACTGCATGTAAATTATATTTCAATAAGTCTGACCTAAAGAAATGTAATTGTAAAAATTTTTTAAATTTTATAAGTCTGACCTAAAGAAATGTAATTGTAAAAAAATTTTTAATTTTATTTATTGACTTAGAGAGAGAGAGAGAGGGCGCGAGAGAGAGAGAGAGAGAGAGCGCACCGTTGATTTGTTGTTCCATTTACTTATGCATTCATTGGTTAATTCTTGTATGTGCCCTGACTGGGGATTGAACCCACGACCTTGGGGTATCAGGACTATACTCTAACCAACTGAACTACCTGGCCAGAGCTAGAAAAATATTTAATGACATAGAATGATGACCATGTGATAGTACTAATGAAAGAAAGCAGATTATAAAATAATCTATATCCATTTATATAGGTCAAGCATCTTATGTAAAAATTGGTAATACATAAATTCATGTACAGAGGAAAGAACACAAGAACATACACCGGTATTTCAACTATAGTTGCTTTGGAGACTCATGGGGTGCATTTTAATTTTATATTTTGGGGCATATGCATTTTCTAAATTTCCTTTAGTAGGTACATATATAACTTTTTAAGTGTATTTTTGTTGATGGTGGTGGGGTTGAGGGTTTTTAAAGAACCTATGAGAAGTGGGGGATCCAGACACAGAGATTCTAGCCTGTCCTGACAGGCATGACTACTTAGGGAGTTGTTAGAGACTCAGCTCAAGGGAATCATTTTTGTTTTGTTTTTCCTTTTTAAAAAAAAAATGAGACTTTTCTGTCTGGGAAGAGTGAGAACAAGATGCCCCAGCAATCAAGCACTGACATGACACTCCCTGGGAAACAGAGCCAGGAAACAGTGTTGGGAGCAAGACTCAATTATGCTCAAAAGCCTTGATGACTCACCTCTCCCCGAATAATGCTTTCGTTTTCCCTGGTACCCACCCACATATACAGCACTCTGTGTTCTCACCAAGAGTTTACTCAGCACCCCCAACCACAGCCTGAACTCCTGCTCCATGCCTCCACTGTTCCTTCGTCTGGAATGCTCTCACATCCCTCTCTCCTCAAATGAGAAGCAGCAGTTATTGCCCTAACCGGTTTGGCTCAGTGGAGAAGCAACAGTTATTCCCATGCACTCTACAAGAGGCCTGTACCTCTGACACTGTAACCTAGCTCTACTGTCTCACAGTTGTCCGTGACTCCTCTCTCCCTCATTAATCTTAGCTTCTTAGGCTCTTTTTATCCTCCACAACATGGAGCACATAAATGTGCTTTATAAATGTTTCTTGACTTTCATTGAAGATGGCATTAGATTGAGGGCACCATATTATGGTACATCCATAAACTGAAATGCTTATATAATGAACAAGTTCTATTACACAGTGATTAGCAAAAAAAATTAAAGATCTCTGTTTTCATGGGTCTTAGAGTCTATTGAGAGAGAGAAAATAACACATAAAATATAGAATTGCAAGCAGTGATGAGTACTATGACAGAAAGTGTCACTGGATGTGGTAGACTTTGGTGGTGCCCAGTGGACCATGCCTCCTGATATTTTGCCCTTGTGTAATCCCCATGTTGGGGATTACTGGTTGGCCATATAATTAATTTTGACTATTGGGGCATTACATATGTGGCTCAAGCAAAGGCTTGATGAACACTTGCACAACAGGACTAGACCTCCTTGAATGCACTTTCTCAGAATCCAGTTATCATTCTGTGAAGATGCTCACCAGCCACGTGGTCCATGTGGAAGATAACAACGGGCCCTGGCCAATGACCCCAGATGAGCCTCCAGTAGGTGGCCAGCATGGTATGCCAGCCTTGTGACCTTCCAGCTATCTCAGCACTTCAGTGAAGACCATGTAAAGCAGAACCACATGATCAAGCAAAAAAAAAAAAATCATGGTAAATAATAGCATTAGTATTTAAACCACTGCATTTTGGAGTGGTTTGTAACACTGCAATACTGGTAGATAGCAAAAACACAAGGCTATTAGAACAAAAAGAAAAAGTCCTATCCAGGCTGGAAAACTGAAAGGCCTTTCCAGAGAAATTGATGATTTGCATGGACTCTGAAAAAAAAAAAAAGTAGGAGTTATCCTCCCAACCGAGTACAGTATGCACAAAAGCTTGTGTTTGAAGGGAAGAAAATGCATATAAAACCAGAATGAAGGTAATTTTCTTATGAACCTTTGCCTAATTATGAAACATAAAGGCAAACATATGTGTGCATACATATTTATATTTTATACAGAAATAGTACATTTAAAAAGGAGATGAACGCCCAAAGCTAAAACTGATCTGCCTATTCTTGTTATTACTCCGGACCTGCTATTATGAACCATCTGGGACATGAACACTTCGTGCAGGGACCATCTGTAATGCTCATAATCTAATGGTTTAAATGGTTGCTCATGCTATCATTAGAAGATATTAGCACCTCCAAAAACATTTGTTGGAAATAGCAAGGTACTGATCCCTTCAGATCCTACCAAGTGGCTCCACTGTAAACTAATGCACAAAAGAGCAGGAAGAAAGGAAACCAACACTCAGTGAGACCCTTCTATGGACCAGGCCATTTATATTGTCTCATTCATCCTCTCAGTAATCTCATGAGGTAGGTGTTTTTATTCCCTGTTTACTTATCAAACAAAATAAGGCCTTTTAAGGTTCATTAACTTGCTCAAGATCACACAGCTCCAAAGTGGCAGAGCCAGGATTTAAACCGCAGGCCCTCTGCTTCTAAGATCTGTATCTAGCTGTTGTTGGCTGCCTCCCCTGTACCCACTTGTCCCTGACTTCCAGAATTTTGTTCATTTTTCCCAAAACCTCCAAGCAGTTCTCCAATTCTCAGTGTACATCAACTGTGTGTCCTACAAATTTAACTCAGTTCTGACACCATCTGCTTGGAGACAGCATCAGGTCCAAAGCATCAGGGCTCAGTCCCACAGACTGCTCCCACTTCAGACGACCATCACAAGTCCAAGGGGCCACCTGTACTGCTTGCTGATGGACTAGCTATAAATTGGAGTTCCCAGGACCCTCACCTTAGGTCTGAGAATTTGCTAGACTGTCTCACAAAGCTCAAGGAGATATTTACTTAATATTTACCTGTTTGTTATAAAAGGATACTACTCAGGAACAGCCAGATGGAAGAGAAGCAGTCCCCAGGCACACCACCCTCTCAGCTCCTCCATGTGTTCACCAGTCTAGTTCATCAAATCTCTCATTGTCCAAGAATCTTGTTGTTGTTTTATGTTTATACTAGAGGCCCAGTGCACAGATTCATGCACTGGTGGGGTCTCTCAGCGTGGCCTGTGGAAATTGGGCCGAAACTGGCAGTCCAATGCCACCTGCTGCTCTTGCCTGCCACTCCCGCTCATTCCGGCCTCACAGCAGGCCAGTCAGTCCCAATCAGGAGAGTCAGTCCCAGCCGTGAGCCCTGTGTCTGGTGCCCATGGGTCAGCTGAGTGGCACTCCTGCATTGAGCATCTGCCCCCTCGTGGTCAGTGTGCATCGTAGCGACCAGTCAACTGGTTGTTCGGTCACTTAGGTTTTTATATATATAGATTGATTTCATAGAGAGGAAGGGAGAGGGAGAGAGACAGAACTGGCATTTTGGACTGGCCAGTTCTTTTGCTCTGTAAGAAACTATTATATGATTTAGGCCCCCACCTTAAGTCACCTCATTAGCATAAATTCAGGTGTGATAAAAAAAAAAGCAGGGGCTCCTTATGAATAACAAAAGAACTCCTATCACTCAGGATTTCTGTAATGAAACTGCATTGGCAATCTTCACTAATTAACACCTAATTGATAAATCCAATAGGCATTTTCATCTTTAGAATTTATAGTCGTTCTGTTAAGAGGGTTAATCAAGTCTCCTTCAAAAATTCTCTTTTCTTTTGGTGTCTGGACTACCACCCACTGATGCACAGAGAACCTATCTGGGGTTCAGGACCACCTAGATATGGATGGGGTGGGGAAACTGCTTCAAAACCGCATGTGACAGTACAGTCACTGGATTTTAGAGCAAGGGTTCACCTAAGGACTTGGAAATAAGTTTCTACCCTGAAAGTTTATTTTAAAATTCAATACATAATGACATGTGGTAATCCTATATAATAAAACCCTAATATGCAAATCAACCAAATGGCAGAACGACCAGTCAGTATGATGCGCACTGACCACCAGGGGGCAGATGCTCAATGCAGGTGCTTCCATAGGGGGAGTGCTGCTCAGCCAGAAGCCAGGCTCACGACTGGGGAGCGCAGCAGTAGTGGTGGGAGCCTTTCCCACCTCCACTGCAGGCAGGTGGTAAGGAGTGAGGGGTCCTGGACTGTGAGAGGGATGTCCAACTGCCGGCTTAGGCCCACTCCTCAGGGGTCTCAGACTGCGAGAGGGCACCGACCAGGCTGAGGGACCTGCCCACCCCCAAGTGCACGAAATTTCGTGCACTGGGTCTCTAGTAATAACATAATATACTGTAAGCTTCTCACATCCTATATGGTAACCCTATGACTATGACATTATCTTCCCATTTTACAGGTTAAGAAACTGAAGTGCAGATGGAACCAGTGGCTTAGCTAAGTCATATAGTCAGAAATTAATGAGAGAGAGGGCATAATATACGGCAAAATGAAGTTACAGGGGTGACCTAAAGATCCAGATTGGATCCCAGGGCCAGAAATTGATGGTAATTTGAATTTGTCAAGGTATCAGAAGCAATTGTCCATCCAAAGGAGGGTTGGTTAGCTTTAGAAGCTCAAAAACTGAAAGATCTCAGAGAAGAAACTGGCATTCTCTATTGAAAAACTACTCAAAGAAGGTTTTTCACTCATCGGAGTATTTGGTACTTGGTTAAGGCTATTGGGCCAGGCTTAGAAATGCCTTCAGAGGCCACTCAGATATGTCATGCAGCTCAGAGCGAGACAACAGCGTGTGGTCAGACTGATGAAATGAGAGAGTGAATGAGATGACAAAAGGCACTGGGAGTTACTGATTTTCTTCCCTGGAAAGATTATCTCAAAAGTGAGATGGGAGCTTCATGTTCTCTTAGCTTAAAGTCATTAAATATTTCCACACATTTTACATTTTGTCCAGGATAAGAAAAAAGCGAATTGCATTGATTTTACATATTCCTGTCTCTTGAACAGTGATATCTCACTGCAATCTGCTTTTAAAAATCGGACTCATAAACTAGGCGAGTGCAAGTCCATTCCTGAAAGATGGGTTCACTCCTCCTGTAAAGACTAATCTGGTTTCTACTAGTAAGCCTGAATTACTATATATACCATCCTGTGAGTTCCCTTGGGAGACTCAATACATCCTTTCTGCATGAACATGAAGTGTCTATCACTTCCTGTTGGAGGATAACTACATTTTTCTTATGTGTTACAGGCTGATGACGTCTACGTTTATATGTGGAGGTCAAAACTCTCATTAGACCCATGTATCCAGTTTCCAGCACTGCCAGGTAGCTGTCATAACATGAGAAATTATTTAATCTCTTTAAGCCTCAGATTCCTTCTCTATAAAATAAAGATTTTAAACGTAAAAATAACTGTATCAGATTTGTTGTGAAGTTTAGGTGACTTGGAGTAGTCTGTTACATATTTTAATCTTGTGAAATGCTGAATAGAGAA
>NW_006294681.1:3190325-3203507 GCF_000327345.1 Myotis davidii | reverse complement strand
ACTCCCCCCAACTGGGGATGTGCCCGCAACCCAGGTACATGCCCTCGACCGGAATCGAACCTGGGACCCCTCAGTCCGCAGGCCAACGCTCTATCCACTGAGCCAAACTGGTTTCGGCTATGACAGACTTCTGCCCTGCAGGTTAGTGAGATAAAAAATGGGCGAAGCAAAATAACAAAACAAAAACCTCATAGACACAGACAACAGTATGGTAATTACCAGAGGGAAAGTGGGAAAGGTTAGGTTAAAGAAGGTATAGAGGGGATAAATGGTGATGGAAGGAGACTTGACTTAGGGTTGTGAACACACAGTACAATATACAGATGATGTATTCTATAATTGTATACCAGAAACCTACATAACTTTATTAACCAATGTCACCCTGTTGGAGCAAGTACCTCCTTGATCCTGCTTGACTATGCTAGCTGTGGTAGTACAGGTTCCCCTGCCAGGAACTGGACCTTCATGGATGCCAGATATTAGATGGAGAAGATGTGAGAAGTCGTCATCCTATACAATAAAAGGCTAATATGCAAATAGACTGAATGGTAGAACAACCGACAACTGAACAACCGGTCGCTGTGATGTGCGCTGACCACCAGGGGGCGAACATGGAACATGGCGGGCTTTGGCAGCAGGCAGCAGAGCGTGGAACATGGCGGGCGTTGGCCATGGCAGGATGGTGGAGCAGGTGAGCGGGGGCACCAAACCAAGGTGGGGTGCCGGTCGCTGTCATCAGGGTGAGCCTCTGGTGATTACTGAAAATTCTTTGCTCCCATGTGCGTGGTCCCACCTGGTGTTTGCACCTGCTGCCAGCGCCAGCCCCACTCTCACCCACTGCCAGCGCTGGCCACGCTTGCACCCGCAGCCGGTGCCGTCAGTGGGTGTGAGCAGTAGTAGCTGCTGGCCCCAATTGTCCCTGAGGGCTTCTCCACTTCCCCGGCTACCGAGGGGCAATCAGGGCAGCAGCTGCTGCTCCCACCCACTGCTGGAACCAGCCCCAATCGCTCTGCACCATCAGCAGGTGTGAGCGGGGCCAGCGCCATCAGCGAGTAGGAGCAGCGGTGGTGGGAGTGGGGCTGCCGGCAGACAGGGGACTGGCACCATGACCGGAAGGGCCAGGTGGGGGTGCGGAGGATGGGCCAAGACGCACCCTTGTGCCCATGGCAGCCTCGCAGCCCACAGTTCCTTTCAAGGTGCACAAATTTGTGCACTGGGTCCTGTTGGGTATATAAGAGAGACTTTATTGTAGACCATGTAGCCATTGCTACCAAGTAGCCATCAGACAAAACAGTTCTTCAAAGTAGCTTCATAAAGTAGCTGTTCAAACATAGCAGCTATTGCTAACAAAGTAGCCCGGCCAAGTAGCCGCAGTAAACATAGGAGCCATTACACAAAGTAGTCCGGCACCAGCTGGTCAGTAACACATCTTTATACCAACTTAGACAAGAGGCTTCTTGCCCAATAGCGACATCAGCATTTGGGTTATAGAAAGGTACGCCTGAGCAGTGTGTACAGTATAATCACTGTGTCCTTGCTCAGAATGACCTGGAACATCCAGCGTACTCTGGACAGGGCCCCTACACCCCCAATAAATTTAATTAAAAAGCAAAAAAAAAACACACATTGTTTTCAATTTAAAAATGTTTCTTTCTTGGCACTGATGAGGGCAGCCCACCCTCTGGCTCCAGTTATATGTCTGATGCTTGAGGAGTCTGCCAGCTGTGGATGCTTGCTCCCAGGGCCTGCCGCACTCCTGAAGTAGCTGGTTTAGGAGTGTAAGGTTGCTGCGGGTGGGAGGCCGTTTCCTTTAGTCTAGTCTAGACTCTAGATCTCTGCTTTCTTGGCCTGATCCTGCTGATTCTGATTTGGGACCTGCAGCATTCTCGTGTAGCCCCCATTCTGACCTTTGTCAGTACTTGAAACAACTTTGGGATCAAGTCTTTCTCTATGAGTCAGAAGTCAGTCATGCATATGGCTCTTCCATACACACCCTTGACACCTCAAAGCGTTCATGTGGCCCTAGTCCCATAAGCCGGTTGAGCAATAGTGGGTCTCAGGGCCAAGGCCCAGCTGGCAGAAAAGGTGGCCATGGGAGAAGGTGGCAGTGACCAACAGCAGCATGTTGCATAAATATTCCTTTTTTTTAACGTTTCATTTATTTATTTTAAATATATTTGTATTGATTTAAGAGAGGAGGGGAGGGGGATGAGGACACATTTGTAATACCCTAACTAATAATAATAAAAGAAAAAAAAAGAGAGGAGGGGAAAGGGAGAGAGAGATAGAAACATCAATGATGAGAGAGAATCATTGATCGGATGCCTCCTGCACACCCCATACTGGGGATCAAGCCCAGAATCAGGACATATGGCCTGACTGGGAATTGAACCAGTGACCTCTCGGTTCATATGTTGATGCTCAACCACTGAACCACGCCAGCCAGGCTGCATAAATATTTCTTATGAAGCTAAGAACTCAACTCTTCCTTAATAAATACCAAAAAAATATCTGTGGACACTCACCTCCCAACACAAGGGGAAGTGTAACAGATAGGAAGTCTGAGTAGAGAGAAAGAACAGCATTCATAAATTAAGGTTTAAATATTTCACTTTTGCAGAATTTACCAAAAAAAAAAAAAAAAGAAAAAAGAAAAGAAAAGAAAACTGACTATATGAATACATTTGCCTTGGAAAAGATTCATGCAAGTGAGGGACCCTGAGCTTGCTTCATTAGCTTCATGGTAAATCCTTAGCACCTGGCACATGACTGGTAGGTCTCAATTCTTTCTTATACCCTCCATTACATTAATCATTGAATAGTTGTTTGTTTCAGTGATTTGCTGACTTCAAAAATTTTTAAGTGAATTAATGTTAATTAGGGATGCCTAGATAGTGAGTCCACTTTCAATTAAATGGGTCACTTACTAGTATAATAACATGTATTATATATTTGTTTCCTCATCTCTGCTTGTTTCCAAGAAAGAGAAGGTAAATAATTCAGTTTTTGTGTTTCAAATAGTAATTCAAGAACCTCCGTCTGTTCTTTTATAAATAAGCAAAATAGCTTATCTCAGGGTTCCGATGAGGCAATCTCACATTTGGTGTTTGCATTTAGTGCCTTTTGGAGTGAAGTGAAAGGAGAGCCTTCCAGAAGTGCAGTCAATTCAAAGAGAGGAAGCAGGATCTAGTTCTAAAGAGGTTTTTGTCTATAATTGGTCTTTCTAAAGGAAAAGTTAACAGAAAGTATAGTATATCGATGGCTGAGTAATCTGCTCTCTCTAACAGACACTTTTGTATTATAATTTGTGTCAAATGCAGTATCAAGAAAATTAAAATATCCATTTACTAAGAGTAACAAATGTTCTCCATTAGGTCTAGTAATGAAAACTTCAAGATAAAATTCTAAAAATGGCATAAGCCGGCAGTTCTTCTACTAAAGATTACTGCACTGTGGTACCAGAAAAGACTACTTCTAGGGAATAAGATGATAGTCAAACTTCTACTTGTTTGTACCTTAAATTTGTTTGTACCTCTACCTCTATTTAATGTAGATTTTTTTAACCTGAAACATATTGGATAACCAACTATTATAATATTTTGATATAAGAGTTTTTATAGGTAAAAAAATATTGAGGTCCCATAAAAGTATTTTTTAAAGTTGATGAAAAAGTAGAAATAAGTTGCTTACTCTGTTGAATCAGATGAATCCTTAAGGACTTAGGATGGAAACAAACACCTCTCTTAAATTTTTTTTAAAACAAATATCCTCACCTGAAGATATGCTTATTGATGAAAGAGAGAGAGAGAGAGAGAGAGAGAGAGAGAGAGAGAGAAAGGTTGGTTACCTCCCGTATGCATCCAACTAGAGTTCGAACCTTTTTGGTGCATGGGATGATGCCCAACCTATTGACTCACCTGGCTGAGGCCTTTTAAAAAATTCTTTTAAGGAGCTCCATTGTATTCTATCCTCAAAATAAGTGCTTTGAAGTATAATTTCTAAAAACTGAAAAATGTTTTCCTTTTCCAACTACAAAATAATTATTTTTAAAACAGGTCACTTATCTAAAATATTTTTAGACATACACATAACTAAAACTACCTTTTTCCCCCCCAATCCTTACCCAAGGATATGTTTTCATTGATTTGTAGAGGGAGAGAAAGGAGGGAGGGGAGAGAAAGAGGCAGAGACAGAGAGAGAGAGAGAAACATCAATGTGAGAGAGAAACATCAATCCAATTGGTTGCCTCCTGTACACCCCCGACCGAGGATCGAACCTGCAATCTAGGTACTAGTATATAACCTGACCAGGAATGGAACCTGCAACTTCTTAATGTAGGGGATGGCACTCCAATCAACTGAACCACCCAGCCAGGGCACACAATAAGCTTCTTCTTCTTTTTTTTTTCTTTCTTATCTCAGAGAGAGGAAGGAACTGGGAGGGAGGGAGACAGAGAGAGAAAAACTTAAATGTGAGAGAGAAACATGGATTGGCTGCCTCCTGCAAGTGCCCTGACCTGGAATAGAACCCACAACTTGGGTATGTTCTCTGACCAGGAATCAAACCCACCACCCTTTGGTGTAGGGGATGACACTCCACCCAAGTGAGCTATACTGGCTAGGGCACAACAGGCTTCTTTATAGACTAATCTATTTATAGTAAATTTGTATTATAACAGGTTAAGTGAACCTGACTTGACCCAAAATGTATCTAATTTTAGGTGGTTAGACATTTATTAGATCTCTGTTTTTACTTCTTGATCTCTTCAGGTTGTGGAAGCCAGCTTCTAAGATGATCTCCAGTGAACCCTGCCTCTGGTATTAATGCCCTTCAGTAGTCTCTTCCTACATTTTACCATAGTGGGTCTATGGGACCAAAAGAATGCAGAAGTGATGGGACATGACTTCCAAGACTAGATCATAAAAGACTTCGAGGTCTGGCCTTGTACTTGCTCTCATATCACTTACTCTGGGAGAAATCAGCTTCCATGTCCTCAAGATACTCAAAGCAGTCCTATGGGAGGCCCATGTGGTAAAGAACTAAGGCCTTCACCAACAGCCATGTGGATGAGCCATCCTGGAAGTGGATCTTCCGGCCCCGGTCAAGCCTTCACATGACTGCAGCCCTTGCTGAAAGATTAACTACAACCTCATGAGAGACCTCAAGCCAAAACCACCCAGCTAAATTGCTCCTAGATTTTTGATGCACAAAAATTATGTAAGAATAAATGATGATTGTTTTAAGGCTGTACTATCCTGTCTCATAATCTGTTTATTTGAAGAAGTTCTTGAGAATCGATTGCCAGATTCCTTAAATTGAGAAACTTAAAAGAGCGGCAGAAGTGTGAAACAATTCTTGAAACAAATCTAAATTAGCCTTGCAGATTTTTAAATGTGAGCCTTCAGGTGTAACCTTAAATTTTTTTAAAATAAATTTTTATTGATTTATTTTGAGAGAGAGGAATGGAGAGGGAGAGAGAGAGAGACAGAAACATTGATGAGAGAGTGAAACATTCTTCAGCTGCCTCCTGCAGGCCCCCTACAGGGGATGGAGCCTGCAGCCCTGGCATATTCCCTTTCCTGGAAATGAACTGGCAACTTCTCAGTGCACAGGACAATGCTCAACCAACTGAGCCACACAGGCCAGGGCTGTAATCTCAATTTTTGAAGAACAGATTTATTCTTTTAATAAATTTTTTAATATATTTTTATTGGCTTCAGAGAGAAAGTGAGAGAGAAAGAGAGATAGAAACATCAATGATGAGAGAGAATCATTGATTGGCTGCCTCCTACACAACCCACACAGGAATCATGCCCTCAACCTGGGCATGTGCCCTGACCGGGAATCGAACCATGACCTCCTGGTTCATAGGTCAGTGCTCAATCACTGAGCCACACTAGCTGAGCAATACTTTAATTTTTTAAAATAAGAAAATTTGAGCCCTGGCTGTTATGGCTCAGTTGCTTGAGTGTAGTCCAATGCACCAAGAGGTCGCTGGTTCAATCCCTGGTCAGGGCACATGCCTGGGTTACAGGCTTGATAGGGAGCATGCAGGAGGCAGCAAATCGATGTTTCTCTCTCTCTTCCTCTCCCTTCCTCTGTCTATAAATTAAAACATTTTAAAAAAAAGAAAATTTGGGAAAACAGACTCCTATTTTCTCCATATTAAAAGTGAAATGTGATTATGTGGTGGTCATTTTCTTCTGACTCACTCCACATGTTGAAAATTCTGATAATGAGATTGTTAGAAGTAAAAGTAAAAATGAGATAGGAGAGAGAGGACATAGAAGGTTGAAATGCGCTCTCACAATTCCCTGCACCACTTATTTTCTAAGAGCCTGTCTTACACAAAAGATAGTGACAGGAGGCTTTCTCTCTCTATACCTGCCAATGGGACAGAACTAGCTTACCATTTCCTCAAACAGAAAGAGAAAATGCAAAATTTAAAGACCTGTGAGAGTAAAGACTGAAATAAATTGAAGCACTTACGGAAGTTGTAAAGGGTTCTCTCTTCAGCACAGTTTTAAGAATGCTCCTCAATGTAACCCTATTCTCATTCCAATCCCAACTTTTTCAAAACAAGGAACACCTACCAATTAACACAAGACATAGAACACATCAAAGATAAATGGAGAGTAGGGTTTGAAGCAATTGCATGGTGTAGTCTCTGCTGACACACACAAAAAAGCAGATAATAAAATATTACTGATGTTAAATGGTTGGCCCTTTAATATACTTAGATACATGTGCAGAAAATCGTTCACCCACAATTTAGTATACGTATCCTCTCCTAGTAATCATGTATTTTTCAGAGTGCTTTCCTATCTACCTCCCAGCCATTCTATTATATAAGCCACCAGTATTATTACCTATTGAACATATGACAAGAAGTTTGAAGATAATTTTCTCAAGGTCAGCGAGGTAGTGGCAGGGAAGAAACTGTAACCTAAGCCTTATGGAATCCAATATTGGCCCTTTCTCCACACCACTTTCTCCACTGAAAGCATTATGCAAATGTTAACGACTTAGAAAAGTAGTTAATTTAAAAATACTACTCTGGTTTTTTACTTTTCAGTTTTTTATTAATTCAAAATATTTTATGTATTCGTATTTTTAATCCACTTTTTTATAAAATAAGCTATTATTATTCCAATATTCACTGTTTCACTGGTCCATGAACTCATGTAAGTCCCTTGTATTACTAATGATCAGTCTATTGGTAAAAAGAATAGCCCTACATATAAGAGAAACTTTCTTCAGCCATCTATATTCACAATGACTAAGTATATGAATATGTGATCATTCACTTTTGACTCTTCGAGTAAGCTTGTGAATGATGAGCAGAATGGAAGAGAGAAAACAGTCATATCTGGCTTTGACAAGTGGCAAAAAATAGGTCATGCATAGAAAAGTAAAGCAGGGAATACCAGGTGGGTTACCCAACTAGAATAGAAATGGCAGGTCAGGTGGATAAGGTGAACAATGTACAATGGAGAGGGCTGAAGCAATTGGCATGACTAGGTTAAAGCAATAACCATGAATGATTAATGCCCTTAAAGGCTCAGTTTGAATTGGTCTCCTTCCATAAAATCTACTCTCATTTCCCAAAACGAAATTCTGTCCTCTAAAATAACACTGGACCTCTCCTGTAGCCTTCCCAGGCCCCAGCCACTCATGACTCAGCATAAGGAGATTCTAATCTCCTTTCAGGCAGAGTCTTTACTGGCCTCATTTAACTCCCTGTTCTTAGTGACAAGTTGGAGGTGGAGAACAAGGAGTGTATGAAAGGAAGGGGGAGATAACTTTGATGTTTATTTAATGTCTACTTAGTAAGCATGACATTGTGCTAGATGCTTTACTTATGTCATCTCATGAAATAAGGCTTAGAGAGTTTAGTAATTTATTCAAGATCATTCAACTGATAGGTGATAAATTCAGGATTTGAAATTAGTTATATCTTCCTCCAAATTTGGTATTTAGCTTATTAGTATTTGCTGAAAAATTAGTCCTGTCATGGTATTCAGAAATGCATAAAGAGGGCCTTTCGCTGTGATTCTTAATTATTTCTGGGTCATGGACTCATGCAAGAATCTTTCCCATAAAATTACAAGTATGCAAATACATACAACAGTTTGCATACCATCCCTGGAGGATCAGAGTTCCCAGAGTTCAAGAACTGGCTAAGGAAACCATGGAAACCAAAGTAAGAACCTATGGATTACGGTATTCCAAGTCACTCTTCTCCCATCCCATCCCTATCTTTCTTCCCACATCTCAGAGCAATCAAAAGCAGAGAAAATGTAAACACAAGGTAAGTTTGGCTGAGCAGTAAATGACAAGTTCCAATATTCTACTGTACTTTAAAATGTCATGGAGCCCGGCTGGCATGGCTCAGTGATTGAGCATCGACCTACGAACCCAGAGGTCATGGTTCGATTCATGGTCAGCCCGTGTGCCCTGGTTGCAGGCTCGATCCCAGTGTGGGCCCGGCAGGAGGCAGTCGATCAATGATTCTCTCTCCTCATTGATGTTTCTATCCCTCTATCCCTCTTCCTTCCTCTCTGAAATCAATAAAAACATATATTTTAAAAAAAAAGTTATGGAGAACTTGAATAAGAAGACCTTGGAGAATGTAGTCTTACAATTTTTATATTTCAGTTATGACCTTCACACCATATATGATGTAAGACTGAGAGATGAGGTTATTGGAATTCATACCCAAGGGGGTAAAAAAGCTAAAAATCAAACTGAATGGAAAATCCTAAGAATTACCCTACCGCTTAAGGGAAGAGAGGTTTATTTCTGTCATTTTGCCTAAGGAATTTCTCTTGAAAATTATTTCGGAATATTTGGGGTAAATGTTTTAAATGAAATTTCTATGATTACCCTGTATTGTTTCAAAAAGGATTTAAGAGAGCATATAGGCTTAGAGAAAATATTATGGAGTACATGTAGGAAAAAATAGACATAATATAGAGATAGGAATGGAGCTGGTTTAAAACATGAATTTATATTGTGACTAAGGTCTTCACTCCCTCAATGTACTGTAATTTTTTTAAAAAGTTTGCAGCACTAAGTTTTATGTATTAAGCATATATTTTTCATAATTTTCAAAATATCTTCATATACATTCTCTCATTTGATCCTAAATTGATTTTGTGAGGCAGTTATTATCTACATTTTCCAGATAAGGAAAATGAGGATCAGGGAAGGACTTAGAAATCAAGCTCTTGATCTTTTGAGATTACACTGATCATTACAGTTCCTGTGTACAAGTAAGTAATGCATCTCAGTTCTGCGCAAAAACAATATACATTTGACGCCTGTGGCCCCAACATTTAAATTAGAGGATTATGACCTATTTTACATATGCTTTAGGTCTGGAGGTTGGATAGACACCAAATTAAAGGACTTCAGACTTGGAACAACCCTTAGGTAACACTTAACTCCTTCACTTTATAGAAGGGGGCTCTGCTCTTAGAGGCCAAATCATTTGTCACAATCATCCAATGTTAGTGGTAGGACCAAGATTAAAAGTAAGGTTTCCTAAGTTCTTTACTTTTTTATTGAATTTATTGGGAGACAGTGGTTAATAAAATTATATAGGCTTCAGGCATACAATTCCATAATATATCATCTGTATATTGTATTATGTGTTCACTAACCCATTCTTTTCTTTTTTTTAACTTTTTAATATATTTTTTATTGTTGGTAGGATTACAGATATCTCCCGTTTTCCCCTTTTCTGCTCCCTGCCTCCTCCCAGCCATTACCCATCCACCCCCAGGTCTTCACTACCCTAATTGCCTGTGTCCATGGGCTATGCATCTAAGTATATAAGTTCTTTGGTTTATCTCTTCTCATCCCCTCAACCCCCACATCAAGGTATGTCAGCCTGTTCCATGTCTCCATGCTTCGGGCCTTATTTTGTTAGTCAGTTCATTTTGCTGATTAGATTCCACAAATAAGTGAGATCATGTGATACCTTCTTTTTTTTTTAATCTTTATTGTTCAGATTATTGCAGTTGTTCCTCTTTTTTCCCCCCATAGCTCCCCTCTATCCGGTTCCCACCCCACTCTCTGCCTCCCCCCCTCCACCACCACTGTCCTCATCCATAGGTGCACGATTTTTGTCCAGTCTCTTCCCGCACCCCCACACCCCTTTCCCCCCGAGACTCTATTCTTTTCTTTACATACCATTGCTTCTATAGCATTATGGCCATTTCTATGACTTCTTATACATCCAATTCTGACCTTTCTCTTCAGTGTTCCTTGTGTCCACTGGGTAAAGTTCTATATGCATACTGACATGGCTACAAGACCCTGCAAGACCTGGCACTGGTGACTTCTCCAGCTACGCACCTCCTCTAACTGTATGGGAATGTTCCTGAGTTGTAAGGATGCTAGGTTTTTGTGTAATATCCTGATAGAGTTGTCCTGTCGGGGCAATGAGTAAAGGCAACAGCTTTCAGAGTAGTAGGAAATTGGCTTTCTCCTGGAAGGAGAGGACATGATTGATGTCTATCACCAAAAAAGACTGAGGGAAGCACTCAGATCGGGGGGACAAATGGGCTCTGCAACCTGGAGGCCTTGGGCAGGGACCTCCGCTCCCTCAGGGGAAGGATGAGTGAACCAGATTATGCAATTCCAGGTAACTTTATTTTTTAATCCTCATGTGAGGCTATACCTGAGGACATTTTTCCCACTGATCTTTTTTTTCCACTGATATATATATTTTTTATTTTTTACTAGAGACCCAGTGCATGAAATTCATGCCTGGGTAGGGTCCCTAGGCCTGGTCGGTCATCAGGGCCAACCTGTGGGGCAACTGGCAGGGCGATTGGGGGGGCCCTTGCTGGCACCCACCTTGGCTGGTCTGGGGCCTGCGGGCAGCTCTTGGGTTGAGCGTCTGTCCGCTGGTGGTTAGTGCACATCCTAGTGACCAGTTGGTTGTTCTGCTGTTCGGTCAATTTGCATGTTAGGCTTTTGTGTAATGTTTATGTGTTTGTCCCCCCACATCCTGCATGGTTCAGGGTTCAGGATCTGGAAGAGGGCCGCACGCAAATGAAAGAGACAAGACAAAAAATAATAATTTGGAAATATTGGGGGACCAGGCGGGCAAGTCCAACTCAAGAGGAAGGACTTCCACTGGTGCTCAGGCCTCGCCAACCTTTTATTGGTTTGGGATACACCCATGGCCCTTAGGCAGGCAATTTCCAGTAATAGGCAGACTAGCCCATCAGCAAGGATTTACATAATAGTAAGTGAGAAGTTGCTTCAGCTACCATTGTCTGGACTAACAGTGGGTGCACAGCCCTGACCTTTGCCAGGGCTTTAAGGGTCACCAGCCTTCCGGGTGCCTTGTCCACACCTCTCTGCTAGTGAAGACAATAGGCAGCTTCCCACAGACTTTTATTATATAGGATTTTTCTGATCTTTAGAGAGAGAGAAAAAAACATCTATGTGAGACACATCAATTGGTTGCCTACCTCACGGGCCCTGACCGGGACTGGGATTGAGCCTGCAATCGAGGTTCATGTCCTTGACTGGGAATCGAACCCAAGACCATTCGGTCTGAGGGCCGATGATCTAACCACTGAGATAAATTGGCCAGGTCCCAGATAACATTTCATGTCAAATTCTTGTATGCTGAACCTTTAATAAAATCCCCTCCAAATATTCCAGAAAAAGTCCTGTGAGTTCACACTCTGCAAGGCCACTCTAATCAAGTAGCAACCAAGCCCAGCCAGCCCAGCATGAAGGTGTTAATAGAATTACATCGTGAGAGATCCCAAAAGGGAGAGAATATTAGGCAACAGGAACCAGGCCACCAAATTCCAGTCACTTCTCCCCCTTACACAACTTTAAATTCCCAGAACAGATCCATGAACTTTGCACATTTTGTTTCTTGGGCCTAAAACTTAAGTTCCTTCCCCTAAACTTTTACCCTTTTATCAAATTCTTACTCATAATTCATATGCCTGGTTCAGACATCATCGTCTAGTTTTGGGTAACCTATCCTGACACTAACTCTGTCTTCTACTCCCGCCTCCAAAATTTGTGCTTCTTTCCAACAGGATTTGCCTTTAGTTGCAACTCCTAGGTGTGCAGGAAACAAAAGATGTACTCACTAAGGATTAGCCGAATGAACAAAAAGTTATTTGTCTAGTCCCTTAACTGTGTTTTCCACTAGGTAATTTGTGAACACGGCAAAAGATTTCAAACCACACATGAGTAATTCAGTGCAACATGGCTCCTTCCTCCAATCACACCCCTCCCTTGGTGCCAGTTGTGTTTCCTTTCAGATGGACTATGTACATATGGGTATTTAAGTATATTCCTGTTGTTTATTTAAACAATTGTAAAAATATGCATTTATATTAATACAACAATAAAACATAACTTATGTGTCATTTATTACATATTATAGGTAATCATTACATATCACCTATGAATGTAATTCCAATCACACCCCTCCCTTTGTGCCAGTTGTGTTTCCTTTCAGATGGACTATGTACATATGGGTATTTAAGTATATTCCTGTTGTTTATTTAAACAATTGTAAAAATATGCATTTATATTAATACAACAATAAAACATAACTTATGTGTCATTTATTACATACTATAGGTAATCATTACATATCACCTAAGAATGTATCTAATATATACATTTATACACTGTCTTGTGCTTTGTTTTCGCTTACCACAAATCAGGCTTTTTATATTTTTTAGTTAAGGGCCGTGTAGTATTCCAACGTAGGGGCATACCATCATATACTTCCCATTCCCTCACTTACGGTCTCGAATATACAAATAGTTCATTTTCACGGTCAAGCCCTGGCCTCCAAATTCAGAAAGGTCCCCGCAGTCCAGCCGAGCTCATGTAGACGCCTGCATTTTCAAACACCTTCCCACCACGTGTCCCGCGCCCCCGCGCGCAGCGGCGACAGAACCGAACCTCCCCTCACCTCCCCCAGCTGCTCCGGACCGGACCACAAAGATCGCCCGCTCCAAGGCGCCGGATTCACTGGCGCCCGGCCTGGTCCGGAGAGAATGGCTCCACGAGGATTTGAAGAACCTAAGCACGTAATGAGATGAGCTCCAGAAAAATAACAAGGAGAGCATCTCAGGACAGTGAGTGTCTTACATCACCTGTTGTTTTTAAAAAGTTCCCAGCTTA
>NW_006294681.1:3183835-3189944 GCF_000327345.1 Myotis davidii | reverse complement strand
CCGCAGCCCAGGGCCGCCAGGGCCCGGCTCCGATGGTTGCACCCCTCGCCAGGGCTGCTCACTTTGGGGCCTCTTGGCCGCCCCCCGAGAAAGGAGAGGGGAGGCAGAGGAGAGCAGCAGGTGATGGGTGGGAAGAGGGTCTTGGGTTTGCTGAAGAGTCCCCCTTCTCTGACCTACATGCATCTATCTGCCTAGGCCTGGGCACAGCGCTCCCTGGTGTGGGACAGCCAGCTGAGGAGGAGAGGAGAACTTTAGAAAAAATTGTGGGTTTTTTTTCCCCAAGGCCTACAAATACTAAAAAAAAAAAAAAAAAAAAAAAAAATTATTGTTTACCTTTTCTAACACCGTCACTTATCAAGTCAGAATAAATCAGATCCCATTACTTGAAGGCTGAGGAATCCCTTTTGGGGTCGTTAAAGCACGAAATAGTTCTGTAGACTTTTGCCACGTGTAAACTGGGGTGGGTTGATAGCAATGCCAGGCCTCCGGTGCAGTGTGTGTGTGTGTTGGGGACATTGATTTTTTTCCCGTGTATCAAATCTGGGTCACAACTGCTAATTTGCGAGCTGACCTGATGTCTGTCTGAAGCAGAAAGAAACTCAGTTGCACTTTAAATGACATCCGAGTGTATTTCACAGGTTAAGTGAACAAACACGCAAAATAACTCCTCAAAACCGCTGATTTTGGAATTATGTGGGATCTTAGATAATACAACTGAGGCTTCTGCAGGTGTTATAACTATTAATATACCGGAGTCTGATTTCACTGGTGACTCTTGCACAATTTTGGACGCTTTACACAACTTTGGAAATGTAAGGTGCAGCTGTGGTCGCACTAGTGCTGAAGCAGATTCAATAGGGAACGGGAGGAGGGTGTTGATTGCTACCTAAAAGAAAAACTTTCTGCCCTGAGGGAGGTTTTCCAGCGAGGTTTTTCTCTTTTTTTGGTGTGTGTGTCTGTATGGAAACTGGATGATTTTCTACAGAAAATCCCAGTGGTTTGCAGATATTTCATTGCATTTATATACTGTTAAAAACGCTGTGGCATATTTTGAAGGAAAACGAAGTGGGGTTCTAAAACCTACTGACACAATGTTGATTTAGGCTGTAAGTCCAAGACTGGAGAGGGACTTCACCTTAGCAGTAATAGGAAAGGTTTTGAAAAGTAGAGAGAGAAGTGATTGTGGACATTGGCAAGTTCCCTCTCCCAGCTCATTTATTGAGCGTGTACTGTGGGTAAGGCATGGTGTTGGGAGTGGAGGGCTGCAAATGTTAACCTGTTGGTGCTGCTGTCTGGGAGTTTGCTCTCATGTAAACACAGTCCCCAGGCAGTTCTTGCTGTTGCTGCTGTACCCTTGTTCACGCACTGGGTATTTGACATCGATGCTCTACTGCAGTACTTCTCCCCACACCAGTTCAGCCTGTACAGTTTACTGTCCGATTAATCTTACTGAAACGTGACTGTTAGGAGGCTGTTCCTCTGCCCACGTTTTGTTTGACCTGGAAGAAACTCCATATTTTAGCCCCGTTTACTGGTCATTATTCCTGACCTGGCTTCTGCCAGTGGCCCAGTGGCTTTTTTTCTGGTCCCTGTAGATCCCTCTGCTTGGAGTGCCTTCTCTGTGGAAATTTGATTAGTCTTTCTTTCAAAGCCTAACCTGGGTCTTCCATAATGCTTTCAGAGTCAACATATATTAAGCTCTTTAGATGTGTCAGGCTTTTCTGGTAGCTGTCTGAAAGTGATTGCTCCTTACCTGGATGCTATCTCATTTTGTATCCTCTTTCTGTTACACCGCCCCCCCCCCCCAGGGGGTACAACACTGGGTGGATGCTTGGAGTGGAAGCTCCTGTCCCATCTCCCTGCTCCAAAAGTCCATTTAATATATTGTCCTCAAGTGTAGATACCTGTTTCATCAGTTTCATATATAATCTTAGCCAGAAGACTGAGAAGTGATTCATCTTTCTGATATTAATTCCAGAATGTTTTGTAGGTACTTGTGTAGACATCTATATTTGATTATGTACTTCTTGAGGGCAGAAAAGGTGTTTTGTATGGTTTTGTATTTCAGGAAGAACCTAGCAGAAGGTAGACTCTATACATTTAATTAAATTAATGAAAGAATAGCCAAACAGGCCACTGTGTAACTATTATTGTACATTAATAACTTTGATAGCAGAATTTTTTAGCCTGATTCTGTCACTTTCTTACTGTTGACTTTGGTTGAAATGCTTTACCATACTTCCTTAATTCAAAGTATACCCATAGTTATAAAATACACTTAATGTGGCCCTCCCCACAGAAGATGATATTAAATTAGTAGTGTGAGACCCATCTTGATTTTTTTTTAAAGTCATAGTGTGAAAAATATACATCTTAGAATGAAGGAAATCACTACTTTTCCTGTTTCACTTTCTCTAGCCTATAAAATAGTCATTAGCCTTCCCTCCTCACAGTAGTGAGATAAAATGTGGACAAATGTGAAAGTAACAGGCTCATTCTCCTTTTCAGAACCCCCTTTCATAGAAGAAGTGTGCGTGGCTTGTCTTTTGTTTTTAATCTAGAGAGTATGTTAGTAAAGTTGGGGACAGTGGAAAAAGGAAGGGCCTAGGATAGAAACAACAGGAGAGAGACTAGGTGGGACTGCTTTGGCGCCCTAGAAACGTTATTGGAAAGAAGTGAGCCAAGGTGGGGCTGCTGTCAGCTCACTGGAGAGTCATTGAAAAAGGGGGCCTTGGGAATGGGTTCAGGGGTTTAGCCCAGGACTAGCTGCCACTGCCCATTGCTCCCCTGGTTGCAAGTCTCATGGGTTCCTTTAGAGTTTAAGAGATGAATGCGTGGGTAGGGAGTAGGGGGTGGGGGGCATAAGGGGGAAAGGAAAGGTTAGGTCAGAACTTTTTACCTGACCAACTCCTATTCATCCATTCTTTTAAGATAATAACAAACCCACTACTCCTTATTGCATTTTTTTGGTCTCCTTCACTCTTCATTCTTTTGAGGATAGTGCTATATAAGAAAATAAACAAGACCAGCCTGGTTATACATTATTATATCATCTGAATATATTTTTTAAATTGAGATATAATTGGCATATAACATTGTATTAGTTTCAGGTGTACAACATAATGATTTGATACATGTATATATTGCAAAATGATTACCACAGTAAATTTAGTTAACATGTATTGCCACAAAATACAAAATTTTTTTCTTGCCATGAGAAATTTTATTTCAATGATTTTAGAGACAGAAAGTTAGAGAGAGAGAGAGAGCAAGAGAGAGAGAGATCAATCTGTTGCCTCCCCCACGCACCCCAACCTGGGATTGAACCCACAACCTGGATATGTGTGTCCCCTCACCAGGAATCAAATCTGCCACCTTTTGGTGTACAGGATGATGCTCCATCCAGCTGAGCCATACCATCATGGGTGCTATGAGAACTTTTAAAAATTTATTCTTGCCCTAGCTGGTTTTGCTCAGTGGATAAGAGTGTCGCCCTGTGTACTGAAGGGTCCCAGGTTCAATCCCATTCAAGGGCAAATGGCCTGGATTGCGGGCTCAGTCTTCAGTGAGGGGCATGCAGGAGGCAGCTGATCAGTGATTTTCTCTCATCATTGATGTTTGTATCTCCCTCTCCCTTCCTCTCTGAAATCAATAAAAATATATATTTTTTAAAATTTATTCTTATCAACTTCCTGCTATACAGTATAGTATTGTTACCGTATTTGCCGGCGTATAAGACGATTTTTTGGCCCTGAAAAATATGCCTCCAAGTGGGGGGTCGTCTTATACGCCAGGTACACTTCAGATAGACTGCCCATAGTGCTTGCCCCGTGCCATAGTGGCCTCCCGATGCCCGCCCACTTCATTCCACATACCGTTCAGGCATCAGCAGCGCTGCTGGGTGTATGCTCGGCTGTTATGCGATTTTGCTGTTATGTGATTTTACCACACTCGCAAAATCGCACACAGCCGACCATACACCCAGTATGATAGCGCAAAATCACGAATCGCGATACCATACTGGGTGTATGGTTGGCTGTGTGCGATTTTGCGAGTGTGGTAAATTCGGGTTACCGTATATTTCTTTACATATGCATTGAATGTTATCTTTCTTCTATCATTGACAGTCCCTCTAGGTTGTGGGCTGCTTGCCTGTGTTCCTGAGAAGCATCTACGGTACCAGTCTATAGAGTGTGTTTTCTTTAGTGAATTACCGGTATGTTTACCGGTAATAAACTTGCACTGTTTTATGTATATGTTTGATTACATACAGCCTTGTGACAGTTTTCCTGCATGTCATAAGCATTTGAATATAAATTAAAATGTTAAAATCAAATCTGATATTGTTTTACCTTTTATTTGGTGTGTGGAAGGTGTGCGGAAGAGGGGGTAGTCTTATACGGCGAGTATATAACAAACTGTATTTTGAGTGGAAATGTTAGGGGGTCGTCTTACACGCCCAGTCGTCTTATACGCCGGCAAATACGGTAACTATATTCTTCATGTTGTTCTTTACATTCCCAAGATTTACTTTTCTTATAACTGGATGTTTGTACTTTTGACTGCCTTCTCCACAGACATTCTAAATAATCTTATTTTTTGTTGCTTGTCTCGAAAGCTTTTGACTTTGTCTTAAATGTAAAGGTAGGCCTTTCAATGTCAGAAATTTTTAATAGATAAGTGATGAGCCCTTGGGGGGAGGTGTAGCAAGGCTTTACCTGGAAGGTGATATTTAAACTGAAATTGGAATGGTGAGTAGGGATTTGTCAGTGGAAATGAATGGTAGATAGTTGGAAGTTCGTACCTATTTACAGCTCAGTGGATCAATCTCACCATTTGTAGTTTTAAAACAAGAGATACTGGGAAGTTAAAAGTAGAGCCATTTTATTGAAACCTTTGAGTGTGAAAGAGAAGGAAACAGTGAGAGTTGGTTGTAAGATCAGGTTGACTAGGGTGTGTGTGTTAAGTTAGGGCACACTTGAAGTTGAAAGGTTGAAAATACAAGAGAGAGAGAGAGAGCAGGAGCAAAATCCTAGAGGATTCTCTAGCGCTTTAGAGGGGTGGGGAACCTTTTTACTGCGAAAGGTCATTTGGATATTTATAAGATCACTTGCTGGCCATACAAAATTATCAACTTAAAAATTAACTTCCTATGTTTGGTCACATTTATTTAACTCACCCCTGATGCCTTGGCAGGGCCAGACCAAATGACTTCTCAGACCTTCTCAGGCTGCATGTTCCCCACCCCTACTTTAAAGCTATAATAGCCCTGACCGGTTTGGCTCAGTGGATAGAGCATCAATCAGCCTGCGGACTCAGGGGTCCCAGGTTTGATTCCAGTCAAGGGCATGTACCTTGGTTGCGGGCATATACCCAGTGGGGAGTGTGCAGGAGGCAGCTGATCAATGTTTCTCTCTCATCAATGTTTCTAACTCTCTATTCCTCTCTCTTCCTCTCTGTAAAGAATTAATAAAATATATTTTTTAAACAAATAAAGCTATAATAAAAGGAAGCCCTCTTCCTGTGAGAGACTCAAATTTGAGTTTCTTTAAATTCTTGTGAATCACCTAGAGTGTTTTGTGTGTTTTTTGTTTTTGTTTTTAAGGATTCAGAGATTTTGAAAAGTTTGTTAGATTATTTTTAGAAAATAAGCAGTGGAAAAAACAAACTGGCAACTACCTGAATAGACCTAGAGAGTATTATGCTGAGTGAAATAATTCAGACAGAGAAAGACAGATACCATATGATTTCACTTAAACGTTAAGAAACAAACAAACTCATAGATACAAAGAACATATTGATGGTTGCCAGATGTGAGGAGGGGTTAGTGGAATGGATGAAAAAGGAAGAAGTTAAGATGTATACATTGTCTTGTATAAAAACAGCCATGGGGATGTAAAGTACAGTATAGGAAATATACTCAGTAACCTATATACTAGTATATAAAAGCCTAAGTGACCGAACAACTGGTTGACCAGCAGCTATGACACGCACTGGCCACCAGGGGGCTGATGTTCAATGCAGGAGCTGCCCCTGGTGGTCAATGTGCTCCCACAGCAGGAGCGCCGCTCGGCCAGAAGCCGGGCTCACGGCTGGCAAGTGGCCCTGC
>NW_006294681.1:3177329-3183424 GCF_000327345.1 Myotis davidii | reverse complement strand
CCCTCCCCAGCCGCCTGCCGCTTCACACACTGCTACATCCCTGTGGGGATCAGGCCTAAACCGGCAGTCTGACATCCCCTGAAAGATCCTGGGTTGCAAGAGGACACAGGCCAGGCTGAGGGACCCCACCAGTACACGGATCTGTGCACTGGGCCTCTAGTATTATAATAAGTACATTGGTGTCATGGATACTAGACTTACTTGTTATTAGATTTATTGGGGTGATCACTTCATAAGTTATATAAATGTCTAATCACTATGTTGCACACCTGAAACTAATATAATAGTGTATGTCAACTGTAAATGAAAAATTAAAAAAAATCTTAATAAACATTTTTAAGCCCTGGCCAGGTAGCTTAGTTGGTCAGAGCATCGTCCGTACATGCTAAGATTGCAGGTTTGATCTTCTGTCAGGGTACATACAAGAATCAACCAATGAATGCATAAATAAGTACAATAGGTCCATGTTTCTCTCTCTCTTTCTCTCTCATCCTCCCTCTTCCTCTCCCATTCCTTCCTATTTCTCTAAAAACTAACAAATAAAATTTACAAAATAAAAATTTTTTAAAAGAAAAGCCAGAATTCAGAGGTAGAAAAATTCCATTAAAGTTTTTAGCTATGAAATATGAATATTTTAGTTATATAAGTATTCATAATTTAATAGTTTTGAAGAATAGCACTAACTCAAGCACCCATGCTAAAGAAATACAGATCCTCATCACAAACCTCTCTCTCTCCCAGGCTTGCACTAGCGTGAAGTCTGTATTAACCTTCCCTTCATTGTGTCACTTATGCATCTCTGAACTATATTGTTTAGTTTGTCTGTTTTAAATGTTTTTAGTAATTTTATTAAAGGAGAGAGCTAAAACATGTCTGAAACATACCTTTTAACATCATCTAAAATTTAGACAATATACTTTTTTTGTTTTGTTAATCCTCACTCGATATTTTCCCATTGATTTGTAGAGAGAGTGGAAGGAAGGGGGAGAGACAGAGAGAGAAACATGGATGTGAGAGAGAGACATCAAGTGGTTGCCTTCCACACACGCCCCGACCAGGTCCAGGATGGAATCTGCAGCCAAGGTAGGTATGTGCCCTTGACTAGAATTGAATCTGGGACCCTCAAACCGGTTAGGGCAACAATATACTTTTGTTATACTTAAATTTTTGCTTTATGCATGTTACATGTAGTCTTTCAAGATTTTTGACCAGCCTTTTCCTTTTCTTTTCTCCTAACCAGTTTATTTGCTACTTGCTTCCCCTAATATTTATATTGCTCCTAAGACTTTATATTGAACCATAGTGACCTTGACCCTGTGTTTTAGTTCTTTTTTTCTTCCCTTTCCTAGTGAACTTACCTACTCATCTCAAATAATACCTTTCTCTGCTTTCTCAGTGTTTTTGTCCTTTTTATTCCCACTCTATTCCTGCTCCTGCTCTGGGCTTCTTTATCGTCCCCTCTGCTCCCCCACCAGTTTATCTTGCTAGCTGTCCTCCTCTTGCTGTCGCTAGTAATTTTGCTGTTTTATTTGAGCCGATCCTAATTTTGCCAGCTCAGCTGTTTTCCCCTCTCACTCTGGCCCAGCTGTGCTTGCTCCATTTTGTTTTGCTCATCCTTGGGTCTGTGAGGCTGTGTCCTTTGCTACAATAGATGCAGCCACATCCTGACCTCCTTTGCCCCCCTTTCTAGCTTTTCACTTTTTACATGAAACTTTCCCTTTTGATTCCATCAAACCTCAGTTATTTGCAAGATTTTAAACACTCTACATTCAACTTGTAAATGAAGGACGCCTGGCAAGAAGATGCTAGATTCCTTCTGCTATCATAGATGCATAGTCACCCCTCCCCTTTAATTCCTGCAGTGTTTGTTAACTCAAATGCCTTGGGTCTCATCCTTGGAGGTGCTGTTTTAGTAGAGCTGAAGTGAGTCCTGGACATCTTTTTCGTTTTTAAAGCATTGTTCGTACTATGACATTCCCCTCTACTGGTCAGTCTTGGGCCTTTCTTGCTTGCCTAATTTTCTAAAATTGATTTTTTCTTTTTATTGCCAGATTTTCTGCTTTCTGGGATTTTATGGATATACCTAAGACATATCCAGGCTGAATATATATAGAATTCTGTATCACATTAGCTTTTGGCACTATGTGTATGTAGTAGATTCTTATGAGGAATTCTCTACATTTTTTGTAGTTCATACACAATATCAAAAGCTGTTTGTTTGTTTTTTAATCCTTCAACAGATATATGAAGTTACCATTTTATAGATAAAGAAATTGAGCTATGTAATTTGGGACAAATTATTTACTTCTTCCCTCTTCCTACCCCCACCTATCATAAGTTTTTAGTTTTCATAGCTATGATGTGATGTAGCTCTTTAAGTTTCTCCCAGTTTTCTCTTCAAAATCTTCCTATTTTCAGGTGTAGCTGACAATTAAGTGTGTTTCTGGTCAAATCTGAGGGAGAAAGGAAGAAAATTCATTGCATATGCTGCAGCAAAATTCTTGAAAACAAGACCATGCCTGGCACAGAGTTAGTACATCAGAGAGCCATGAATGTGTGCTAGGTACCCTCTGCTGGGTAGGCTAAATGCACAAACCCATTTATTTTCCCTGCTCAAGAAGAATTAAGGACACATATATATATTTTTTAAAAGTACAGTTTTTTTTAATGCAAATGAGAAAAAAGGTGTATTCATTTTGTGTTGCTACCATAAACTACCACACCCTTAGTAGCTCAAACAACACAACTTTATCTTACAGTTCTGAAGTTCTACATAAGTTCATGTACATATCAAAAGTATGACAGGTGTCTCACCAGGCTAATGTCAAGGTTTTAGCAGGGCTGGGTTCCCTTGTGGAGGGTCCTTGCTCATTCATGATATTGGTAGAATATTGGTTCCTTGCAGCTGTAGGGCTGATGATTCCATTTTTTTGGCTGTCATCTGATGGCTGTTCCCCACTTTCTAGAGTCCACCCAAATACCCACATTCTTTGGCATGTGACTCCCTTTCTCCATCTTCAAAGTTAACAACAAGGACTCAAGTCCTTCTAGTGTCAGATCTGTCTGACTCATCGCATCTCTCTTACTGAAGCTGGAAAAGGTTTTCTGCTTTTAAAGACTCGATTAAATTGGGTTTGTCTGGATAATCCAGATAATATCATCTCAAAGTCTGTAATCTTAATCACATCTGCAAAGTCCCTTTGCCTCCTAGGGCAACATAGTCACAGGTTCTGGGGATTAGGCATGTATATCTTTGTGTGGTGATAGTAGGGGCTGGGGAGGACAACATTATTTTGCCTACTACAGAGGGCGTGGGAGAAACACAAGATACAGTAAGTTGAAGTCAGAAGCAGCATTAATACTTGACAGTGACTGTTGTGTACACCTTTTAGGTTGTGTATTTTTTGTGTTAACTTTTATTGATTGAGAAAGAGTAAGAGAGAAACATTGATTTGTTGTTCCACTTATTTGCATTCATTGGCTGATGCTTGTATGTGCCCTGACTGGGGATCGAACCTGCAACCTTGGGGTATCAGGACAACGCTTTGTGTAACTGATCTACCTGGCCAGCGCCATGTGTACACCTTTTAGAAGTGGGCACTGTATTTAGCACTAAGCAGTGTAAACAGAAAACCCTGCTCATTTTCCCTAATTATATTATCTGTTGCTTTTTTAAGTATGTGCATTCATGTACTTAATTATAATGGGTCTTAACATAGTGTAATGTAATGAAGAATGTAAATAGACAACTGGTATATTTTATACTACAAATAATGGCCTTTTATAATAGTCCAACTCATTGAATCTTAACAGTAATATCCACAGGAAGGCTACATGTTAGGAATGAGGAAAGGGAGACTAATCACATCACACAGCTAGTAGCTGACCAAGCTGGAATTTGAGACTCGGTCTTTCTGACTCCAAAGTCCATCTCTCTCTTCCATATCATACATATCTCTTGATTCCCTCAAATTCCATATCAGACCTCGTCTATTGGCTTACTGCTGCTTTGTCAGTTCCCTTTACTAAAACAGATAACCACCTCCACTCATGCAAAATAGGGTTAAAGTCCTGTAACACAGGATAAGGTCCTTTCTCTGCTCCTTAGTAGCTGTGTGAGCCTGAGCAACCTCTTGAATCTCCCTGACTCTCAGTGTCCTCATCTGGAAACATGGAATGAATGCATGAGATAATGTGTAGCACTTGTCATGAATAAGAAATGGTTAATATTTCATCTTTACTTTTTGTCCTGCTTCTTTTAAAAAATATACTTTTTATTGATTTCAGAGAAAAAGTGTGAGAGAGAGAAAATCAATGATGAGAATCATTGATCGACTGCCTCCTGCACTCCCCCTACTGGGGATCGAGCCCAAAACATGGGACTGCTCGTGCTCTGACTGGGAATTGAACTGTGACCTCTTGGTTCATAGGTTGATGTTCAACCAGCTCAACCACTGAGAAAAACCGGTAGGGCCATCCTGCTCCTTTGAATGTTTCTATACTTTCTCCATATGCATTTAAAAAACTAACCTATACTTGATCAGTATTGTATAGTAATGCTGTTCGTAGCAAAAATTATTTCTTTTGCCCTCCGTGTGTCCTAATGTTGATTTCCACTCTCCCTCTGCCTCCCATCCCTGCTTACCTTGCTTACTTGGAGCCAGCTGCTACTTTGAGGAATCTGCTATACTTGACTCTAATTGTTTCCTAGCTTATGTTGGTGTTTTCTTGTATTAGCATGTTTGTTTGCATCTAGATGTTTTATGGGAAGTTCTGTAGTTTATCGGCATTTTTTAACAAGAATCAGAATTGTTTATCAAGATTTCTTTTATTCTAGGTATACATATGCAGCATTGCTTTATTTAGTCTAAATGACCATCCATCTCCACTAAGGAGTTAGAAAGACTGTAGGATAAAAAAAAATAATTAGCCCAGCCGACATGGCTCAGTGGTTGTGTTGACTTATGTATGAATCAGGAGGTCATGGTTTGATTCCTGGTCAGGGCACATGCCTGGTTTTCGGGCTCCATCACCAGTGGGGGGCATGCAGGAGGCAGCCGATTAATGATTCTGTCTCATCATTGATGTTTCTATCCCCGTCTCCCTCTCCCTTCCTCTCTGAAATCAATTAAAAATATTAAAAAATATAAATATATATTTTTTAAAAATTAAAAATGCAAAGCCTCTAGGGATTTATCTAGGAAGGACCTGTTTTATTATAAGGAACAGAAACCTATTCCAACTAGCTCACAAAAAGAGTTTTTTTGTGGGGTTTTTTTTATTTGTTTTTAAGTGAAAGAGAGTTTATTAGTGAAACTGAGACTGAGAGAGTGGCTCCTTCACAGGCATAGCAGCCATGAAAAAAGGTTTTGATAATAATTTAAAGAGTTCAAAGGAACCCCGGGGTGGGGGGGGGGACACCTGTAAACAAATCTTGGGGAACTGGCCACTCTGAACTCTTTGTTTTCTTCTCAGAGCTTCTCTTTCAACCCTAAGGTAATTAGGACTGTGTGTTTTGGGTTTTAAGCATTCTTTCTGTGGGTTTTTTTTTTTGTCTATTTTTATTGATTTCAGAGAGAAAAGGAGAGGGAGCGAGAAATAGAAACATCAGTGATGAGAGAGAAACATCGATCGTCTTCCTCCTGCATGCCCCCCACTGGGGATTGAGCCGCAACCCGGGCATGTGCCCTTGAACAGAATCGAACCTGGGACCCTTCAGTCCAGTCCGCAGGCTGACGTTCTATCCACTGAGACAAACTAGCTAGGGCTCCTTTCTTTTTTATTTAATTTTTTAGACAATCTTTTTATTAATGATTTCTGATTTTATGTCATTTAGGTATGAGAACATAGACTATGTGTATTGATTCTTCAGTATTTGAGAGTAATTTTGTAGCCAAGTACTTGGTGTTCGTTTATACTTATTCCATGTATGCTTGAAAAGTGTTTTGTGTACATGCAGGGTTCCATACATGTCCTTTAGATTAGACTTGCTATTTGTGTGTCATGTCTTCTATATTAATAGTCTTGAGTTTGGGGGTTAGATATTGACATCTATTATGATTATGGATTTTTTTGGTTAGTTTTGTCATATTGAA
>NW_006294681.1:3176022-3177172 GCF_000327345.1 Myotis davidii | reverse complement strand
GATTTTTTACAGAGAGGAAGGGAGAGAGATAGAGAGTTAGAAACATCGATGAGAGAGAAATATCAACCAGCTGCCTCCAGCACACTCCCCACTGGGGATGTGCCCGCAACCAAGGTACATGCCCTTGACCGGAATCGAACCTGGGACCCTTGAGTCCGCAGGCTGACGCTCTATCCGCAGAGCCAAACCAGTTAGGGCAAGAGTTATTCTTTTATTACTGAGTTACCTTGCATTTTTTATATATTTGGTAGTATAGTTTCTGGTATTCCGGTGTTAATATTACTTTTTGAATATTAACTTTTGGTTCATATTTGCCTAATAGTATGTACTTTTTTCTTTTAATCCTCACCCAACGATATGTTTTTATTGATTTGAGAGAGAGAGGAAGGGAGAGGAAGAGAGAGAAACATCAATTGCCTCCCATATACATTATGACTGGGGATTGAACCCGAGACCTTTCAGTGTACTCTCCAACTGAGACAAATCAGCCAGGGTGCCTAGCATGTATGTTTTCATCCTCTCCTTTTTTCTTAGAATCAGGTGTGGGGTTTTTTGTTTTTTTATTTTGTTTGTTTTGTTTTGTTTTAGGAAACAAAAATTACAGATACATTTGAAGCCCCTTATATACTCTTTTACCTTTCACCTCTTCATCCCTGGAGGTAGCCCTCTCCTGAATTTGGTATTTATTATTCCTATGAAAGTTTCCAAATGATTACTACATATGCATGTATTTGTAAACAATGTACAATATTTTATGTAATTTATTTCAATTTTATGTTAATGGAATTGTGCTTGCTCTGAAACTTTTTTGTTCAACATTATTTTCAGGGATTTATCTGTATTAATATGTTTTGCTCAGTTTTGTTGATATTAGTTATTGGATTGGTTTAATTTTAATTATGCTCTATTTTCTGGCTATACTATAATTTTCCCATTCTTTTTACTTAAGGAAATTTTAGCGTGGGTTGTTTGTTGTATTGTAAAAGACGGTATTGCAGGGATTATTCATGTGCCTGCCTACTTGAACACATATGCTAGAGTTCTAGAGGTATATCTTGAAGTGGAATTGTGGGTGGAAAGTATACACATCTTCAGTGTTACCAGCTAATCTGAATCATTTTCTAGAGTAATTATCAGTTAACTTTCATTC
>NW_006294681.1:3155156-3172262 GCF_000327345.1 Myotis davidii | reverse complement strand
CCCCCCCCCCCCCGCCCCTTTTTAAGGCCTGCACTTTTTATATAGCCCATTACTGTATTTTTTAAAAATTCAATATAACAGGCTGTCTTTTACCAGGGGAATTTAATTATAGATAAATTTGAATTTCTGTCAGGTATAGCCTTGGTTCAATCACATGGGGAGGGATCAAGGCATGGATTACAGGTACGTCCATTTGCCATGGCTTTTGGGTAAGGCAGGCACACAGCAATATAGTGGTCATGTTTCCCAAGTATATATAATGTCACCTGTTCTTTGTAGGACAATGTAGAAAGACTAATGGAAAAAAGATATCTTCTCCTAACTCTTGTTTTTTTGAAAATTATCAATTAATTTAAATCCCTAAGTTTTCTATTTATAAAATGTGTATAGTACTAGCCCTTTGCGGTCGTTTGTCTACTCTCAGCCACCAAAGCTTTTTTACCGTTCCGGTAGTATGTCTGCTCTCAGCCACCACAGCAAGGAACCGTACGAATCTTAACTCTATTCATTCATGTATCAGTTCATAATTTCTCTGAAAGCTGTTAAGTGTCTAAGTGACCTTGTCACGAACCAAAACATTGCCCTGACAAATCGGAGATATCGAAACTCAATATGAACAAACGCGGTCGTTCCACACTCGCCATGCAAAACACCGCGGCGAGTCAGTCGCCTTTTGAGAGTGAAGAAACCGACAAGCTTCGGAGATACTTCGCAGAATTTCTACTAGTAGTGACGTAATTCCAAAAAAGAATTAATAAATCTTGTTTATCCTTCATAATCTTGCATGTTATGTATCACTGCTCTTTCAATGGAAATTAATTCCGTCCAGTACGACACCCATGTCCAAATTTAATACGGCTGCAAAGGACTAGTATAGTGCTCCCTATAGGGTTATTCATCAGTTAGGTTCTTTTTGGTTATTGCAGCTTAGCACACTTGAAAATTTTCCAACAGCCTTCTATTTGTAATTAGAATATCTTGATTAGTGTGGTGGCTGCTCTGCTTACTTGTTACTTTGGTAAAGTTCAAATCACTTCAACTTCCATTTTCTCATCTAGAAAAAAAGCAGTAGAAATGCCTGGCTTATCTTAACTCAGAATTTTTGTGAGTTTGAAGTAAGCAATGTATGCAGGTGCCTTCTAAGCTGCAAAGGATATGCTTATTGATTTTAGGGAGAGGGCAAGGGAGAGACAGACAGGCAGACTCATTTATGTGAGAGAGAACATTAATTGGTTGCCTTTTGTATGTGCCCCAACGGGCAATCAAACCCACAACCTTTAGGTATATGGGACAGTGCTCCAACCAACTGAACTCTATATTTACTTTTAAAAACAACCATACAAATACAAGATAGAGGTCAGCTGATTAAATAGCACATTTTCTAAAAACTTAGTTTGACATGACATGGTTCAATTTGAGTCAGATGAGTGATAAAGCTAACAAAGAAATAATTGTGCTACTGGGTTGTTAAAAGTAAATCATTCAGACAAGGCAGGTAATAGTTCTATTCTTGTCAGGACTCAACTATAAGTCAGTTATGGAAACACTTCAAAAAAAGTTTTTTAATACGTTTTCATTTATTTTTTTAGAGAGGGAGAGAAGATAGAAATAGGAACATTGCCCTGGCCAGTTTGGTTCAGTGGATAGAGCGTTGGTCTGCAACTGAAGGGTCCCGGGTTCGATTCTGGTCAAGGCCACATGCCCAGGTTGCGTACTTGATCCCCAGTGGGGCCGTGCAGGAGGCAACTGATCAATGATTCTCACTTATCATTGATGTTTCTATCTCTCTCTCCCTCTCCCTTCCTCTCTGAAATAAATAAAAATATATTAAAAAAAAATAGAACATTGATCAGCTGCTTCCTGCACGCCCCCTACTGGGTTTAGATGCCACAACCAGGGCATATGCCCAGGACGAGGCTCAGTCCACTGAGCCATGCCAGCCAAGCAGTTATGGAAACTTGTTACACATTGGAGTCTATGCTCAGGAGACTGGTCAGGGTGGTGTATGAAAGCTCTAGCAACCATGACATTTTAGTAACAGGTGAAATAATGGAAACATTTTAACCTAAAGAAGACTTAAAGAATATAATAGTTAATAATGACTTATAAATACTTAGGTGACTGTCATATAAAAGAGGGCTTAAACAGCCTTTTGTGGGTTTTCACTGACAGAACTAGGACCATGAGTAGAAAAGAGATAGATTTGGACCCCCTATGAAATGGAAAGAGCTTGTTAAATGGTGAGTTGGTTTGTTACTGGAGCTGTTCTAGCAGGGGTTTGATTGATTTGTTTTGGGGCTTGGGTGATGGAATGTTTGCAAAGAGTAGATGATTGGATTGAGTTTTTATTGTTGTTTTGTTTTTTGAGAAAGAGAGAGAGGAAGTGGGGAGGGTAGAGAGTAATGTGAGAAACATCAATTGATTGGCCTCCTGTATGCACCTGGCCTGGGGATTAACTGGGGATGGAACCCAAAACCTGGGTATGTGCCCTGACTGGAGATCAAACCCAAGACTCTTCAGTGCTTGGACGACACTCCAACCAATTGAACCATACCGGCCAAGGCAGATTTTTTTTTTTTTTTTTTTTTAAGTTTAAGGTGCCCTGACTGGTTTGGCTCAGGTCCCTAGTTGGATTCCAGCCAAGGGCACATCCTCAGTGCGGGGGTGTGCAAGAGGCAGCTGATTGATGTTTCTCTCTCCCATCGATGTTTCTAACTCTACCTCTCCCTTCCTCTCTGTAAATAATCAATAAAATATATTTAAAAAAAAAGAAGTTTAAGGTACTGTTTGGGCAGTCCCTGTGGTGGAGTTAGAAAAATGAATAAGACTTTAGTACCCTAAAGGGAAAACCAGTTTGCTGCAGTAATTACAAGGCAATGTAACAGAGATATGTACAAGTAGTAAGGAAGCCTGAAAAGGATTAATTGTAACTGGAGTGAATGGCTCAGAACAGATTCATATTTTCGGCAAGCATTTATTGAGCACCTACTGTAGAGTGCTGTGATCTGACTTTCATATGTGTTCTTAAAGAGCATTATATGGCATAGAGAATCCCATGTTTAGCCTCTGGATAACTTCAAAGAAATAGCCTTATTTCCCATCTCTAAACAGGATAATTTTCTACCCTTAACTCATTTTTCTGACATTAATTAATGAGCCCCTTCCACTATTTAACCCTTCTTTCTTGACCTCCCGGCTACCCCAATCCTTTCTGGCTTAACATTTTCCTTCTTGGAGAATTGACCCAAGAAATAGAAAAATGTTGGATTTGAGTGTGAATATGTGAATTTTCAGCCTTAGTCATGAGTAAGTCTGATCCTTTAGTGGTTTTTAGGGTTTTAAAAAGGAAACCAAAGCCTTTTATTTCACAACTCATTATTTTACTTGCAGGCTTCCTTGTAATTTTCTTACCACACCAACATTTAGTGTAACTATTTTTGGTCACACTATAAGTTTTGCTAGTTATTTAAATACCACGTACTATGGAGGTTGTTGGATGAGGCCCTAAAAGTATTGCTTACATAGTGTTTGATCGTTAAATAGATCATTATATATATATATATATATACACACACACACATACATATACATATATATGGAAATAAAATGGTGAAAGTGGTAAGTGCTCATGATAAAAAATGAAGATTAAATTCTCTACCACTTTACATAAATATGCTAAACAATGGGTTGTGTATCCTTCCAGAAATTTTCTATACATCTGTCTTTGTGCGTGTGTGTTCCAATCCCACCAGTAGGGATTATACAATTAGTACTGTTTGTCCTATGCATTTGTTTTTTCACTTAAGGATGAATCTTGGGTGTATTAAAATATCACATATAAAACCTCTCTCATTGTTTTTAAGCACCTGCATAGCTGAACCACAGTTTAATCAGTTCTGATTCTGTTAGTCTTGGTCTGTGGTTCCAAATAGTAGAAATCTACTATAGCTAAATTAAGCATAAGGTTTTATTGGGATGATTAGAAGTCCATAGAATTGATAGGAAGGCAGTATTATCAAGCTTGAAAATGGCAAAACCAAGGAAGGCACAAGGCACAGCCAAATTTCTGCTATCAGTCTGAAGAAGATGCTGGGCACATGCCAATATCTCTCACCTCCACTGTCGCTACCATGGAGTCTCTGATACTGGAGCACTTCTTCAAGAATCTAGATTATGGACAATTAGCATCTGATTGGCTCATCTTATGTCACATGTCTATGCCCTAGCTGCCGGGGAGTTCAAAGAAGGGTTCTGTGATGCTAGGTTGCCAAAACCCACAAATGTCCAGGACACTTTTTGATAAATATTATACACAGTTCTGTGGTATGCATTCTTGTGCATTTGTGTAACAAAATTTGTTACTCAAATAGGATATACATTTTACATTTTGATTTATCAAAATCACTGCCAAATCACTTTCCATTAAACATAAATATTTAATTTTGAGCTTGCTATATATTTCATGTACTTAAATTCAGCAGGCTACTCTCAATATTGTGTTGACTGATGCTTCGTCTACTAGTATGTTTGGGAGTTTAACAGTTTGACTTAGTTACTGTTAACATGTACTGGTTACTTCTTGGGCTCTTATTAGTTTAATCTGGCACCTTCATAAAATAGTTCTTTTTGCTTACAGCCTTAACTTTGATCCCATTTCTATCATAACATACTACTTAGACATCATGTACAGTAAATTTTTTTCACAATTATTATAATGTACATTTAAGCTCCTTCTTTCCGTAGTATTCTGAAAAAAATATTCTCTTCAAGCTACTTCATTCAGATATATTTCTGAGATGTGCACTTCTTAATTGGCATCTTTGCTTTTGAAGAAAACTTGGAAATTCTCAGATTAGTGTACATTTAATATACCTGTTATTAACTGGATCATTGGGATAAAGTCAGTATCAAAGAAATAGTATTCATTTTTTAAAACTTCATTAAATTTCTGCCCTGTTCGGGTCATTTAGCTTCTGAATATTGTCTCCTCCTTCTTAATATTGCTACTAATACCTGGAAAATGTGATAACATTCTTTTTAGTTAAGAGAGATATTGGATGCAAATAGTAATATGTATCTAAGAAGAACAAATTTAGGAGGTTGGGTGGTGTTATGGAATATATGATTTAGAATCAAAACACCCAATTTTGATTTTCAATTCTGCCTCTTATTTTATTAACTTTAGACATAACACTTGCCTGAGTTTCTTCATCTTTAAAATAAGGTTGTTATTCCAACGTTACTGATTTCATTGACTTACTGTTAATGGTGAGATAAGATTGTGGTAGAAGAGGGAGCGTATTTTCACCTTCTTATTGTCAAAAGGCCATGCAGATATTTTACTAGTAAATAACACAAGTACATTAGTATAAACTTGGTTTATAGGGCTTCATAGATACAATAAAAAGAAATGTTCACATTGAAGTGGTTCTTTGAATATTTGGCAGATAGCATGTAGTCCAGCTATTTTAAACTGGGTAATTGCCAAAGATATAAGTCGAAACGAAAATCATGTTTTAAACTTAATCTGTATTATGGTGAAATATATCTCCAGCATTTTCAGTTATTTATCTGTTACACTTAGCATGTAGTAGCTTCAGATTGGTTGTAGTTGGAAAACTAAACTGAAAAGGATTGGACACTGAAACTACTAGCATTTTATTTATCATTTATTATTGTTTTTTCACTGTGAAGAAACTATTAGCATTTTAGTTGGATGTGTCTAGGGTAGTGGTCCTCAAACTTGACTGTACATCAGAATCACCTGGAGAGCTTGGTAAACCACAGTTTGTGATTTAGTAAGTCTGGGATGGTGCTAATTGCATTCTAACAAGTTTCCAGATAATGCTGATACTCCTGGGTAGGTGTTTTAGGGACACCATATAATTTATATCTTCCAAGCTGATCCATACTTTATCAGAACAAGAGGAATAACTGAGCCTGTCCCTAGTAAACCAGGATAATATAAGGTCATCCTAATTTTACCTAATGGAAAAATCGTTTTACAAAGAGGTTTATGTAATAGAATTGTCACCTAGTGGATGACTCATGTCACCCAAGTTGTATTTTTTATGTTAAATTGCCAACAGATGATTCAGTCAGATTTCTCCCTTGATTCCTGTCCTTATAAATGTTAGTTAGAAGATAATACAAGTATTCTAGATTCTTTAGCTAATTTATTTTGCCATGAATACTAGCAAAATTATTGTAGATGAGTTCTTTCATTAGATGTGTGGCTAGATTAGATACTAGAAAGTAATTTCCAAGTTTGTTTTTGTTAATCCTCGCCCAAAGATATTTTTTCCATTGATTTTTTTTTAAGAGAGTGAAAGGAAGGGAACGAGAAAAACATCTAAGTAAGAGAGATACATCGATCGTTTGCCTCCTGCATGCACCTAGACCAGGCGAGGAATGAGCCTGCAACACAGGTATATACCCTTGACCAGAATGGAACCCAAGACCCTTCAGTCTGCGGGCAAACCTCTAACCACTTAGCAAAACCGACCAGGGCCCAAGTTTGTTTTTTATAAGCCCCAATGATAGATACATATTATGTTGCAACCCAGTGTTCGTATATGTTCTAAAACAAAAGTTTCCAAAACAGTACTATCCTAATCTCGTATAGTACTAGTATATACAGTCTAATATTTATTACCAGAGGCCCGGTGCACGAAATTCATGCATGGGGTGGGGGGGAAGTCCCCTCAGCCCTGCCTGCACTGTCTCCAATCCAGGACCCCTCAAGGGATGTCTGACAGCCTCTCGCAATCTGGGACCGCTGGCTCCTAACTGCTCGCCTGTCTGCCTGCCTGACCACCCCTAACTGCTCCCCTGCTAGCCTGATCGCTCCTAACCACCTCTGCCTTGCTCCACACCCGGGACCCAGGATTACCTCCTCTGGCCGGTTGTAGGCACCCAGGACCCACGTTTCCCTCCCTCTAGCCAGCCACAGGCACACAGGACCCGGGCCAGCTTTGCTCGGGCTGCAGCCGCAGGCGCTGGCTCCAAGGACCACGGGGCGGGTGGCTGGTCCTCTCCTGGGCTGCAGCCCCAGCCACTGGCACCCAGGCCACAGGCACAGGTGCAGCCATTGGCGCCTGGGACTGCGGGGTGGGCAGCTTGTCCCTCTCCCTGGCTGCAGGTGCAGATGCAGCCACTGGTGCCTGGAACCATGGAGCATGTGGCTTGGCCCGTTCCCGGGCTGCAGCTTGGTTGGTCCCCATTCTTCTCTTGCAAGCTCATTTGTGTCTGGCTGGTCCCCATTCCTCTCGCAAGCTCATTTGTGCCTGGCTGGTCCCCATTCTTCTGTCCCCAGTGTTGAGTGTCTGAGCCATTACAACGTTAGGGCATGAGGGTGTGATGACCATTTGCATATTAGCTCTTTATTATATAGGATATATAGGATTTTGTTCTAGTCATTTTTTAATGCTCGTTGTGACCTAACTGGTTATAGCCTACTGTTTAAAAATCACTGCACAGCCAGACTGGTATGGTTTAGGTTGAGCATCTACTCAGGAACAAAGAGATCACTGGTTTGATTTCCAGTCAGGACACATGCCAGGTTTGTGGGCTCAATCCCCAGGGAGGATCGTGTAGGAGACAGCTGATAGATCAGGGGTCCTCAAACTTTTTAAACAGGGGGCCAGTTCACTGTCCCTCAGACCGTTGGAGGGCCGGACTATAGTTTAAAAAAAAACTATGAACAAATTCCTATGCACACTGCACATAATCTTATTTTGAAGTAAAAAAACAAAATGGGAACAAATACAATATTCGTATTTGCATGTGGCCCGCGGGCCGTGGTTTGAGGACCCCTGTGATAGATGATGTTTCTTTCTCATCGATGTTTCTATCTCACTATCACTCTCCCTTCTTCTCTCTCGAAAAATTATAAAAACATTTTAAAAAGTCACTGCGCAAAGGACCTCTGATTTCAACAAACTGTGACATTCTAAGATTCTGAAAGGTAGGTAGTTATACTTCGCTTTTCTCTACTCTGATTCTTAAACATTCTAGCCATTCTCCACCATTACAATAAACTAATAAGAGAAGATCTCAGGAGTTGGGAAAGAAAGGAAAAGGATGCTATTTTTACCACATTCTGCTACCTGTCTTGCTATTAGCTTTAATAGTCTGTCAATCCCTATGAAAATTGACATGTGCTCCATTTTATTTTCTAATTTTTAAAAATTTAAATTGCATCTAGCTTTGTATTTGTGAAAATATTGCACTAAAAAAAGGCAAGTGAGGTCTTTGCTAAGAAAATTTAAGCTCAGCTTATATTCAGAAACCTTCAACTTCACCAAAATAAATTTGACTTATCTTAATAAAGGATGTATTAATCATACTAGTTGTATCAGGCAGTGTCCAGCTAGGAGACAGAAACCACTCAGGAGTTTGAACAGGGAAAGTCTAATGTAAAGAATCATTAACTATAATGTGGAATTAGAGTAATGAAAAATTGATTAAGAAGTAAAGAGAACACTAAAGAATACACTGACAGCAGATAGAGGGCATAGCTACTGCCCGTAAGACTGAGGCAGAGCATGGAAGGAAGGAACAAATCTGGCATCCAGACCTCCTTGGAGGGGCATGGTTGAGGCCCACTGGATGGCAGCGAATTTCACTGAGAGGCCAAAAATACTACATGGAAAATTCCGGAGAGAATTCAGTAAACAATTCATAAATTTTAAATTGTATGCAGATCTGAGTAGTGTGATGATATCTCATGCTGTCCCACTGTATCCTGCCCAGACATGAATCATCCCTTTGTCCAGTGTCTCCACATTGTAGACACTTGCCGCCAATTTGTCCCTCAGTAGCCATCTGGACTATCAGATCAGCTGTGGTGGCATTGCAGTGCTTGTGTTCAGGTCACCTTATTTTACTTACTAATGGCCCCAAAGCGCAAGAGTAGTGATGCTGACAATTTGGATATGCCACAAAGAAGCCATAAAGTGTTTTCTTTTATTTCTTCTTTTTTTTAAAATATATTCTATTGATTTCCTACAGAGAGGAAGGGAGAGAGATAAAGAGTCAGAAACATCGATGAGAGAGAAACATCGATCAGCCGCCTCCTGCGCACCCCCCACCGGGGATGTGCCCGCAACCGAGGCACATGCCCTTGACCGGAATCGAACCCGGGACCCCTCAGTTCGCAGGCCAACGCTCTATCCACCGAGCCAAACCGGCTCCGGCAAAAGTGTTTTCTTTAAGTGAAATGTGAGCATTCTGGACTTAATACGGGGAAAAAAAATCATATTCTGAGGTTGCTAAGATCTGTGGTAAGAACAAATCTATCTGTGAAGTTGTGAAATGTGAAAGTCATGCTAGTTTTGCTCTGCCTCAAACTGTGTTAAGTTATAGGTGCAGTTCATAAGTGCTTAGTTAATGTAGAAAAGGCATTAAGTTTGTGGACGGAAGATATGAACAGAAAATGCGTTCCTATTGACAGCAGTGTGTTACACCAGAAAGCATTGTGCCTTTAGGAAGATTTCAGCAAGGGATCGTCTAAAACAGCCGTTGGCAAACTACGGCCCGCGGGCCGGATCCGGCTGTTTGAAATGAATAAAACTAAAAAAAAAAAAAAAAAAAGACCGCGCCCTTTTAGGTAATGATGTTTACTTTGAATTTATATTAGTTCACACAAACACTCCATCCATGCTTTTGTTCCGGCCCTCCGGTCCAGTTTAAGAACCCATTGTGGCTCTCGAGTCAAAAAGTTTGCCACCCCTGGTCTAAAATGAGTGATCACGTTCAGATAACCTTTATTCCAGTATGTTATTACAGTGTTTCTATTTATTATTTATTGCTAATTTCTTACTCTGCCTAATTTATAAATTAAACTTTATCATAGGTATGTACATATAGGAAAAATCATAGTATAAATGGGGTTTAGTACTATCTGCAGTTTCAGGCATTCACTGAGGGTCTTAGTATACCCCCCAGATAAGGGAGACTGCTATGCAAAAAGGTGAATGTTACTGCTTTTAAAGAAGGAAGATGGATGTATGAACTGACAAAGTATAATATGATACGTGCTTAATAATGTTTAGAATATTCTGGCCTTGGCATGGGATAAAGTGTTAGCCTGCCTTTAGGCATTGGGGAACAAAAAAGAAGCAGATATAGTATCTCTCTTATTCTCCACATGCTAGCTCTTGTATTCCTTACAATACCCTTATGAATAAGGTAGGTGGTAGTATGATAACCATCTATATAATAAAAGCCTAAACGACCATTACGGCAGAATGACCAGAATGACTGGTTGCTATGATGCGCACCGGAGCTGCCCCCTGGTGGTCAGTGTACTCCCACGGAGGGAGCCTGGTCAGCCAGAAGCCGGGCTCATGGCTGGTGAGCGCAGTGGGCGGTGGGAGGAGCCTCTCTTGTCCACAGCAGCACTAAGGAGCAGCAAAAAGGCGGGCGATAAGGAGCAAGGGGTCCCGGATTGTGAGAGGGTGCAGGCCAGGCTGAGGGGACAACCCCCACCCCCAGTGCATGAATTTTGTGCACCGGGCCTCTAGTTACATAAATAAGCAGACAAGGCCTAGAGATCCAAACAACTTTTTCTACCAGTATCATACACAGGATTCAAATTTAATCCAGTATATTTGTTATCTCTTAAATTGGTGTTGTACTTTGAAATGCAGAAAGCTACAATAGTAAAAGTTGACCAAATGTAAAGCACAGGACTAGGTATTACTATGAGGGATTTAAAAAGTGGCGCCAGCTGGTGTGGCTCAGTGGTTGAACATCTACCTATAAACAAGAGGTCACAGTTAGATTCCTGGCCAGGGCACATGCCTGGGTTGTGGGCTCAATCCCCAGTAGGTGGCATGCAGGAGGTAGCTGATGTTTCTCTTTCTCCCTCTCTCTTCCTCTCTCTAAAATCAATAAAAACCTATTTTAAACAAAAATAAAACACTGGAAGGGCAGAAGATTGGGTGTTGTGGATGGGGCTGAAAGATGACATCACAAAAAGAAACAAACAGTTCAAGGGAAAAGGAGAGGTTAAAACTTAGGTAAGGTCCTCTACCCAAAGGATTGGGCTACACAGTGACTTCCTTCAAAGAGTATATATGTGATATATAGAAAGGGAAGGAAAAAAAGTTATTTTGTGGTAGAGAAACTTGGCAAGCTACCTCAGCCAGGTGATCAAGGTTAACATCAGTAGTAATTAGTCAGTTGATAGTATATTATTTTGATGTGATAAAAATTGTACACTGTGATCTTCCCCCCAAACACCCATAATTACAGTTAATCATTGGAGAGAAAAATCAGACAAAACCCAATTAAGGGACATTCTACAATATACCTGACCAATACTCCTTAAAACTGTTAAGGTCATCAGAAACAAAGAAAGTGAGAAACTATCACAGCCAAGAGGAACCTAAGGACACATGACATTCAAATGTAATGTGGTATCCTGGTTGGGATCATGGCAGAAAAGGGGCATTAGGTAAAAACAAAGAGGTTTCCTAAAGAATACAGGTTAAGTAATGAACTACTCAAGTTAAGGCTTCTCCACTCACTGCTGTGTCTATAGGTGCTCAGCAAATAATAAAAAGAGAACTCATTAAAAATGTTAAAAACTCTAAGTGATAGAACCATCAGATCTAAATGGTAGAGTTAGAAAGGAATAACTATCATCATTTCTGGCTCAATTCTCAGCACATTTAGTACAAATCAAATTGGTAATCTCTCTCAGGCAGCTATCTTCCTGAGGTAGTGGGAAAAATTCAGAATTAGCTATATGTGCAAATTTACTCTTTTTTAAAATTTTGTATAAGAGTTTATTTAGGCCAAACTGATGGCAATGTCCAGGAAGCAAGATCTCAAATGTTTTTCTCTCCTTTTTTAATGGATAGCTAAGACAATTTTTGTAGTAAGATAGGAAGGAAAGAAAGAGACTTTATAACACTTGCTTTGTATCCATATGTGCTGGAGATACATTCTTGAATGTGGCCTCTATCTTAATGGAGCTTGTGTTCTGTTGGTGGTCACATTCTGTTGTGGGAGAGCCAATCATTCAGCATAATTAAGTGACTTATCTCTCATAAGACAGCAAGTGACAAGATGTTCATTGTCCTTCTCTCATGAGTTTATAATCTAGAAGACATTGAACAACTTAGTTTAAGTGTCACTTCCTCAGAAAGACCTCTGTCCCTTCAGTCTAAATTAAGTCTCTTCTGTTACTCTAATAACACTTTATTCTCTTCTTTCAAATGGTGATTATTATAATTATTTCAAATTACAACTCATACAAATTATTTGGGCATTCATCGTGTTTAATTTCTCTACCTGTATTAGACTGTAAGGATGGAAGCATAACAGTTCTCCACACAATTGTATTTTCAAGTCCCTGGTGCAGTGCATAGTTAGCATTCAACAAAGACTTTTTGAGTGAATGAATGAATGAATGAATGAATGGAAATGAATGAATGATGACTGCCTTTAGTGTTTTGTAGAAGTGCAGGATGCTATCAAGTAAGCAGACTTGGTCTAGTGTGAGGATAAGTACCTGGAAATGAATAGGAAGATGGTGGTATTGATGTTCAATATATAATTCTGATTAGAAGGCAAGTAGGACGAATATAGAAAATAGGCCTTCAATTTAGGAATGTAGGAGTTATTTATAACCGTAATGCAGTGAAATTTGGAGGTAGAGTGAAGGAATGCAATTCAGATTAGAGTTCATCCTGAAATGAATTAGTCAGAAGATACAAGAGCTTTTTCCAGAAAAGTTGATCCAAACATGCTAGCTTACTTATTTACTAGAGGCCCGGTGCACGAATTTGTGCATGGGTGGGGTCCCTTGGGGTGGCCTGTGGGGATTGGGCCCTAGCTCGCACCCCCAGCCTTGCCGCCCCCTAACCTCACCTGGCACCCCACTGTGGCCTGGCGCCACCCGCTCACCTGCTCCACCATCCTGCCATGATCCTGCTCTCTCAGCTGCCTCCACCTGCTGCCTGCACCATGTCGCCAACGCCCGCCATGTTCTATGCTGCCCCCTGGTGGTCAGTCCACATCATAGCAAGCGGTCGAACTTGCAGTTGAACAATTTGCATATTTAGGGTAGAAAAGAAGATATACTACAAAAAGAGGAAATTGTTTTTAGATATTTTTACTATTACACAAAAAAGGAAACGTGAACACTTAATAACATGAGTACTATGGTAGAGGCTACTGGGAGGATCTCAGTTATCCTCTGGGAGTTATGCCCACTTTCATCTTTCATATGAAATGTTGAATGAATAAGAAAGTCTAAAAGGATGTTTTGGATTGGTTAACATCTTCCATCTAAATTCTCAGTCCTCTAATTTCTTTCTTTCTTTCTTTTTTTTAATCCTTACCTGAGGATATTTTTCTGTTGCTTTTTAGAGAGAGTGGGAAGAGAGAGGGAAACACAAGAGAAATATCGATGCGAGAGAAACACATCGATTGGCTGCCTCCTGCACAAGGCCCAACCAGGGTTCAGGCCAGGGAGGAACCTGCAATTGAGATACTTGCCCTTTATTGAAATCAAACCCGGGACCCATTGGTCTGCAGGCCAACGCTCTATAGCCCTCTACTCTCTTAGGAAATGAGAGCACTGAGAAATCATGGTAGATTGTTCACAGAGCACCAGAAACCCTGGCTGCCTCTTTTCCATGTGCTTTTATAAAATTTCTTAATTTCTGTGAGTTTGGTGTCTTAATGTTGTTGTTTTTTTAACTTTCAGGTGTTGGTAAATCATGTTTATTGCTGCAGTTTACAGACAAGAGGTTTCAACCAGTGCATGACCTTACTATTGGTAAGTTTTATAAAAGAGATGAGAAGCATTCGAAAGTTTTGAGTAGTGGAAATGGAAGATGCTTTCAGTTGCGATCAACTAGGGTCTAATTAAATAGCTATGAGTCAACAAAAAATCAGTGAAACTTGATTTGTTGCTGTGCAGAGTTCAGTCTCCATCACTTTTTAAAAATATAATAAATAATAATGCTAATTTTGTAAAAGTGATTGAAATGCAGCAGGACATTAATACTTGTTTTTTTAACTATTGTTGAAAGTATTACATATATCCCTCTTTTTCCCCCATTGACCCCTTCTAACCTTCTCCTGCCCCCCACCCCAGGCCTTCCCCACACTATTCTCTGTGTACATGGGTTATGCATATATGCATACAAGTTTTTTGGTTGGTCTCTTCCCACCCACCCAAGACATTAATAATATTTTTTATTGTATTTAATGATTAAACAAATGAGAAACAATATAGCATAGGGGTCAGAAGCATCTTTGAGCCCTGGAAACAGCACCTGTACAGTGGTCCTGCAGCAGAGGTGGTTTTAGCCAGTCAGTTTCAGTATCTTCATCCCTCTACCCCAGATGTCAGTCCCAGAGAAGCAGCGTCTGCCTGCCTTGTCTGGCCACCCTTGATAACAGTAAAGGGCCTGTTTCTAGTTTGTAGTTGTTTTTTGTCAAATTTAACATTGTGCATTGGATTAAAGAAATCTTTTTTTAAAAAATATATTTTTATTGATTTCAGAGAGAAAGGGAGAGGGAGAGAGAGAGAGAAACATCAGTGATGAGAGAGAATCATTGATTGGCTGCCTCCTGCACCCCGCTACTGGGGATTGAGTCTGCAACCCAGGCATGTGCTCTTGACTGGAATCGAACCCAGAACTCTTCAGTCCATGGGCCGATGCTCTGTCCACTGAGCCAAGCTGGCTAGGGTGGATTAAAGAAATCATGAATTCCAAGGGCATTGCACTTTTTTCTTTTTTTATTGTGGTTAAAAGCCCATTTATGACAATAGATTCATGAAAAGGCTTCAATTTTGTCAAATATCAGTGATATATAGTATTTTGTACTGTTGTACATTCTTTTTAAATATATTTCCTAGAACATTTGTACCACTTTTTTCCCTCAACTCCTCTCATTTTTATGTCATTAATGGTAAGCTGATGATGGTTATGTTGTGTGACCTCTCACCTCGTAACATAGGATATATATGACTATATATATACACAAATATAGTGTGTCCCCCCAAAATGTATACACACTTTAACATCTGATAACTCAAATTTAAAAATGAAATGTATTTTAATAAACACTACTCTTCTGAAATCATCTCCTTTTTTTCTCCTTACCTTTTGATAATTAAATGAATACTTTCAAACATGATGATAAATGCAAGGAGAAAGACCAAGTAGTAAACTTGTAAGTGTAAAGTTTGTATTCCCTTTCACTTGCAATTTGCCTAAAATCATAATCATAAGTTGAAAATGTACACAGAAAAGTTTCATATTTATTATTGGCAAAGATATTTGCCATGGAATAAAGTTTATGACATATTGACTGAAAAGCAAATGCAGAACAGCATTTATATGTTCTCATTTACATAAAACTATATACTTATTCTGTGCATATATATATTCATAGAGCAGTGTCTGGAAATATGTTTTAACAGTGGTTATCTCTAGTTGATAGCAATTACTGGGAACCAAGTCTATGATGTTGAAATTCTTCTATCCCTTTCAGTGATTTTTATATGACATTAGTCATTTTTAAGAAATGTTAATATTCGTTACTAATAATTGTGGTGTTTTTTAAAATATATTTTTATTGATTTCAGAGAGATAGAAACATCAGTGATGAGAAAGAATCATTGATTGGCTGCCTCCTGCACGTCCCCTACTGGGGATTGAGCCTGCAACCCCGGCATATGTCCTGGATAGGGATCGAACCCAGGACGCTTCAGTCCGCAGGCCAACACTCTATTCACTGAGCCAAACCGGCCAGGGCAGCTTAAGTCTTATTAGCACCTCTACCTTAGCTTATATGTTTACTAAGGATAGGAGCTGTATTTGTAAATATTCATCTGTATATCACCTGGCATAGCATGTCCTCCAACTAAATGTCTTTTTTTTTATCCTTAAATGTGAAATAGATTCCCACTATATTATGTAACAAATCGTTTTCTACTCTATTCAGGTGTAGAGTTCGGTGCTCGAATGATAACTATTGATGGGAAACAAATAAAACTTCAGATATGGGATACGGTAAGTATAGCAAAAATACATTGTATGACTTCAGAAAAGTTGTTCTATAAAAGTACATTGTATGTTTATTTTGTTTTCATGTTATTTTATGCCTGTTATGATTTGTTAAACACACACACACCCCTACAGCCATGAGATGAAATGTGGTACCAAGAAAGATTAGTTTTTCTTCTTTTTTTTTTAATCCTCACCTGAGAATATGTTTGTTTATTTTAGAGAGGGGGGAATATAGAGGGAGGGAAAGTGCGAGAGAAACATCCACGTTAGAGAGAAACATTGATCGGTTGCCTCCCATACATGCCCTGACTAGGAATCAAACCCTTAACCTTTCAACCCACTAAGCCACACTGGCCAGGGCAAGATTAGTTATGCATTATTTTCAACAGGTGTACCCCAGCTATTAGATGTTGGTGAACATGAATGCTCAGGCTGTGGTCTAAACATAAATACTACAGAAACTATGTTTTTAAGAAAAACAAGCAGCATGTCTGAAATACACATGTAAGGTAAAATATGAATGCCAACACTGTAGAATCTTGATCTGACAGTGTATTAATTTTACAAGTTTGATTTAGTCCCAACCACTTGAAGCCACCTTGCTTTCAATCCTAATTCTATCATTTACATTTACTGACTGCCTATTACTTCCTATATAATTTTTAAAAACCTTTTTATTGAATTTATTGGAGTGACATCCTTATCTAATAAAAGAGAAACATGGTAATTGGCGTACAACCGCTACCCTTCCCATTGGCTAATCAGCAAGATATGCAAATTAACTTCCAGCCAAGATGGCGGCCAGCAGCCAGGCAGCTTAAACTGAACATGAGGCTTGCTTGCTTCAGTGACGGAGGACTCCAACATTCCCCGCCTGCCGCTCCAGGCCTCTGAGCTGCAATTCTAAGCAACTATGTAACAAATATAGAAGCTAAACAAAACCCCAGAAACCAGCTTTAGTCCACCAGGCTTCAGCCATCAGGATCGCAACATTGTAAACAAAGGCCAGAAACCTACTTTCAGCAGCAGAGGCCTAAGAGCTGGAGCCCAGCCTCAAAGCTAATGG
>NW_006294681.1:3144183-3154668 GCF_000327345.1 Myotis davidii | reverse complement strand
AGGGTCGCGGGTTCAATTCTGGTCGGGGGCATGTGCCTGGGTTGCGGGCACATCCCCAATAGGAGGTGTGCAGGAGGCAGCTGATCGATGTTTCTCTCTCATCGATGTTTCTAACTCTATCTCTCTCCCTTCCTCTCTGTAAAAAATCAATAAAATATATTTTTTAAAAAAAAGAGTAGAAAAGCCCAACTGGTGTGGTTCAGTGGTTGAGCGTTGACCGATGAACCAGGAGGTCACGGTTCGATTCCAGGTCAGGGCATATGCCCAGGTTGAGGGTTCGATTCCCAGTAGTGGGTGTGCAGGAGGCAGCTGATTAATGATTCTCTCTCATTATTGGTGTTTCTATCTATCCTTTTCCCTTCCTCTCTGAAATTAATAAAAATATATTTTTAAAAATTATATATTTTCAGGTGTGCAATTTTATAATACACCATCTGTATATTGTATTGTTTTTACCACCACGAGTCACATCTCCTTTCATCACCATTTATCTTTCTCTTTACCCTCTTCTAACCTTCCCAAGCCCCCTTTTCCCTCTGGTAATCACCATACTGTTGTCTGTGTCTATCACCATACTGTTGTTTTCCCTTTGCTTAATCTCCTTGACCTTTTTCATCTAGCCCCTCTCCTCTGATAGCTGTTAGTCTGTTGTTCTTTGTATCTATGAGTCTGTTTTCTATTTTGCTTGTTAGTTTACTTTGTTCAGTAGATTCCACATGTAAGTGAAATCTTAAGGTATTTGTCTTTCTCTGGTTGGCTTATTTCACTTAGCATAATACTTTCCAGGTCTATTCATGTTGTCACAAAAGGGAAAGATTTCCTTTTTTTTGGGTCCGATTTCATTGTGTAAGTGTACCACAGCTTTTTTATCCACTCACTTATTGATGGACGCTTGGACTTTTCCAAATCTTGGCTATTGTAAATAACGCTGCAATGAACATAAGGGTGCATATATTCTTTCGAATTAATATATTGGGTTTCTTCCGTGTATTCACAGAAGTGGAATTGCTGGGTCATAAGGGAGTTCCATTTTTAATTTTTTGAGGTAACTCCATACTGCTTTCCATAATGTCTGCACCAATCTGCATTCCCACCAACAGTACACAAAGGTTTCCTTTTCTCCACATCCTGGCCAACACTTGTTTATTGATTTTTTGATGATAGTCATTCTGTGAGGTGCTATCTCATGTGGTTTTAATTTGCAACTCTGATGATTAGTGACATTGAGCATCTTTTCATATGTCCATTGGCCATCTATAGGTCCTCTTTGTAGAAGTGTCTATTCAGGTCCTTTGCCCATTTTTTAATTGGATTGTTTACCTTCCTGGTGTTGAGTTTTATAAGTTCTTTATAAATTTTGGATATTGGTTAGCAAATATATTCTCCCATTCAGTGGGTTTTCATTTGTTGATGGTTTCCTTTGCTGTGCAAAAACTTTTTAGATAGATGTAGTTCTATTTGTTTATTTTTTCTTTTGTTTCCCTTGCCTAAGGCTAAGTATCAGAAAAATTAAGTGGTAGTTTTCTTTCCTGTGTCTAAAAGGGTGGTGCCTTTGAAGACATCATGACCCCGCTCCCCCAAAGAAATCCAGGGCTTTCACCTGGAGGGTGCTAGGACCCAGTGGCTTGATCCAGAACTTAAGGAATGGTTAAAAAAACTTCTTTTAAAAGTTGTTTTCTGAATAGATTTTTCTCTTATTGTCATTGGTTTTCTTCCTTTCATACCTGATTTCCAAAACTCTTTACTGTATGTTATCTGACAAAGATTAAGGTTGGTTCCACACTTAGTTTATATCTGAGTGAAACAATTTCCCATATTGTTGTTTTGTAGTTTCTTTATACCTTGGATAGGAAGCTGCACTTTAAGTAAGAATCATGTCTATTCCTGGCCCAAGACATTTACAAAATTATTCTAGAATCCTTCAGGGAAAATTTTTCTAAATCTTATGGTTAATTGTATCAGCTTTAAAGAAATGATTCCCCCCCCCCATGACTAAGTCTCAATATCTTAATATATTTGTCATCCATTGTGTATTCATTTCCAGTTTCAAAAATAAAAGTAAGGCATTTTCCTTGAAAATATCCACATCTGCCATCTATGCTTTCTTTTGAAAATAGTTAAGTCCAGCTACCAGCAGATACCTCTGGAGGCCTTGCTGGCAGCAGATCACTGCCTCCCTTAAAGCACTCTTCCTTGGCCCTGTGCCACTTTTTATCTTTTATCAGAAGTCAGATGTGTGATATTCTTTGTCTCTGTTACAGTAAGTCAATGAAGGAACAGAAGTTGCACCCAGTTCCTATTCATTTACCCGTGGCAGAAGGGCTCAAGAAGGCTTAGTCTCACTATTAGACCCTCATCTAGCCTTTATCCACCCATTTTTCTATTCTTACTCATCATTTGCTTGTTGTCAGTTTTTCATTCACCTTCCAAGTAAATTTTATTCTCACCCAAAATTTGTAATATGGATGTTTTAAGTCTGTATATCTACTCAATTTCCCTAGAAATATTTTTATTTTATATTTACAAATATGTTTACATCATGTAAAAGTTTGTGAAACTATGTAAAAAAATCATGTGAAATGTACACGCTAAAAATACCTTTTCAGAAAATCACAGACATTTTTTTCACTCCTTTATAAAATATGTCAGTTTATACCCAGCTCCTCACCGCGAAAAATGAATATTTTTGTATATCAATGAACCAGTAAGAATGGATGATCAGAATTCTGTGGGGCTTAGGCAAAGGGCCTGGAACCAAGCACTGGGAACAATCCTGCCTCTGTCACTCCTGTCTGCTCCCATCCCCCCATCTCCCAGAACTGAGAGGCTTTGGGAGGCCCAACTATTTGGCCTCCTTCCGCAGCTGTTCATCAACTTTTTCTTGATGTTTCTCTCTGTGAAATCAATAGAAATATTTTAAAAAATAACATCTCAGCCTCTCCCTCCAAGGAGCATGCTTTTCCCTTCCCCCTCCTTTCCTTTTCCCTTCCCCCTTCCTCTCCCCATGGGGGGGGGGGGGGTAGGGGGGGGGGGGGGGGGCGGATAATATCTCTAGTGGGCTTCAGTGTCAATATGACCAAGTCCAAGAACCACACCAAAAGAAAATGGCACAGAAATGGTATCAAGAAACCCTGACCACAAAGATAATCTCTTACGAGTGTAGACCCCAGGTTCCTAAGGAACAAGTACAGTAAGAAGGGCCTGAAGAAGATGCAGGCCAACAACACCAAGGCCATGAGTGCACCTGCCAAGGTTATCAAGGCCCTTATAAAGCCCAAGAAGGTCAAGCCCAAGATCCCAGCAGCTGCAAGCTCAGCCAGCTTACCTGCATTGCTCACCCTAAGCTTGGAAAATGTGCTTATGCCCGCGTTGCCAAGGGTCTCAGGTTCTGCCAGCCAAAGTCCAAGGACAAGGCTCAAACCAAGCGCCAGGCTGCTGCTGCAGCATAGGCTCCAGCTCAGACTCCCAAAGGTACCCAGGCCCCCACGAAGGCTCCACAGTAGAGGCCTTTGTCAATGTGAGGACAGAAGGACTGTTGTGACTCCTGGGCTGCTGTCTGCATGGAGTTGGTTTCCCCCTGTGTACATTTATTGTGCAAATAAATCTAAGGCAGAGGGGGAAAAAAATCTCTATTTCCTAAGTTGGTATTCTTTTTCATTTAAAACACTATAGGTCAATCACAGTTTGGACAAGTTTATATAAGTGTTTTTTTAAAACTAGATTACGTAACCATTGGGCTAGCTTTATGCAGTTAGCTGTTGCTTGTTTATAGTTGGACTAGAGGCCCGGTGCACAAAATTTGTACACTCGGGGAAGGGGGGGCGTGCTCAGCCTGGCCTGCGCCCTCTCGCACTCCGGGACCCCTCACTTCTTACCGCCTGGCTGCCGCCACCACTGCGCTCACCAGCCATGAGCCCGGCTTCTGGCTGAGCAGTGCTCCCCCTGTGGGAGTGCACTAACCACCAGGGGCAGCTCCTGCATTGAGCATCTGCCCCCTGGTGGTCAGTGCGCATAATAGTGACCCGTCGTTCTGCTATTTGGTCGACTTGCATATTAGGGTTTTATTATATAGGATAAGCCATAGTAAAACACTTACTTGAGCAAAATCTTTTTTGGCTACTAGTGCCATTAACTAGGCCAGAGTGTAGGGTATTTTCCTACAAGTCAGCTCTCAAGAATTTGGAAACTATCCTGAATACTGGTCTTTGCTTATTATGTAATCAGAGATTTTTAAGATACATTTGACATTCATAGTCCTCACTTGGAATTGTGAGGGGTTTTAATTGCATTTTGTTTGATTTTTATAATGGTGGGCAAAGTCCTGATTCAGTGGATTCAGTATAAGGTGTGTATATGTTATTTCCATATTGCAACATGTTTGTTTTTGGTAAAATAATTAGGGAGGAATGGGAATAGTATATGGATGTGTGCTTTTCTCCTTTTCCTGAACTATTTTCCCTTTTATTATTTCTTATCTGGGCTGTAAACACGGAAGTTTTAGATCTGTAGTGGTGTTCCTCTAGTAGTATATTTATGTTAACTCGTCCCACCGAATGTTCCAGCAAGATTGTTTTAAAGGACTTTCACCTTACTCAGTGTTTAGGTGTGGCAGATACAAGAACTCTAAAACTGATTTTTATTTTAAACTAATAAAACGTTTATCTTTTTTTGTGTTGTTTACCACAGACTTGGTACATATAATTCACGGTGAAATGAATCTCTTAAAAATCTAGTCCTTAGTTTTTCCATGCTAAACAATTAAAGGAGAAATTCCCATAATGCTTGCAATTTTGAACTTGAATTTGAAAGGTCTTTTTTGAAAGATACATCCCAATAAATTATATTAATATAATTGTAATTAATTTCATGCTTCCATCTAGTAACAGCTAGTGTTTTTACCTCAATCTATGTGAAATGAGTTGGCTATTTTTACAGCCCTTTTATCTGTGGCTTTCTCAGTATCTAATTTAGCGTGACATTATTCTAAGTGCCAGAATTGCGCATGAGGGTCTAATCTTTAGTTTACACATAGAAGTTATTTTACTGAATCTTAGCATGCTATGATTTACTGGCATGTATAATTATTTAGGTGGGATGCACTATGACACCAGGATTCATTCTTTCACTCAACAGGCTTTGTCTGAATGTTGTTGTGTGCCAGATCCGGGCTGGGCACTGGGTGTGGGGGCATGGGAAGGAGGGAGTATGGTGGGAGGACCAAGAAGAACAAGGAATTATAAAGTATTGAGTGTTAGAACAGGGCAGAACTTGAGTTGTCTGTGTGCTTACTGAGAGTAAGAAGGGCTTAATATTCGCCTTAGAACATCAGAATTCAGAACATGCAAACATAAATATGTTTCAAGAAGTTAGTAGGTTTTGAATACAAAAATTCTGAAAACTGGCTTTATGTTTACTTAATTTACATATTTTTCTCAAAGGTAGAAAAAGTATTTTTGGTAAGAACTGTCTCAATTTTAATCTTAAAGGAAATAGGTATATTCCTTACCATCCTTTCTTGAAAAACAACATTAGTGCCAACAGTAAAAGAGAAATTAACTAATTTTACATAATCTCTGAAGTCTGTTTTCACAAGTGGATATAAAGATGACTTTTACATCCTGTTGCCTTTTGACAGCATTATATATCAAATACAGAGAAAATTGATTAAGTGTGGAGAAAAATTATATAAATTAAATTCAGAACCATTTTCTGTTTTTCATAATAAAATGATTGCTCAAAGAATTCCATCTGATGACTGTTGAAAGCTCACTGCAGTTTGTGATATAACTGATAAAATCTGCATCCTTGGCCTTCCAACAACCTTTATACCAGCAGATGGTGGGCGTAAAGATGTCATTCATCATTTATTTACAATGGACTTTATTTATTCTAGTGTCAACAGCTGCCCCAGGGAGTGGGTTATTGAATTCAAATGTGAGGCTCTGGGTTATTTGCTTCCTTTCAAATTTGTCTTCAGAGCTTAGTTGCTAGGAGTCCATTCTGTGCTCTAATAATGATTCATGTATTGTGAAGCCATTCAGTAAATTGGGTTGTCAGGGATTGCCAAAGAGGTCTTGGGGGTAGGGAGGTTGCATGTGCATCTGGTTGTCTGGTTGACTTGAGCAATAGTAGTAGTATGTGACTTTTTCCTAAGATTGGTGAAGTTAGGTTCCCTTCTTTCCTTTATGCACTCATTCCCTACCTGCCCATATTGTACATATGAATAATAAGGAAATGAAGAGGACAATTTATTAAAGGAAACTCTCAACCTTTTCTTTCCTCACAGGCAGGGCAAGAGTCCTTTCGTTCCATCACAAGGTCATATTACAGAGGTGCAGCGGGGGCTTTACTAGTATATGACATTACAAGGTGAGAACTTAGAAATTTTTCAGTTCAGTGGTCAATGCAAAGAATTCTTCTAAATAAATGTCGTTACAGTAATAAAAGTATAGCATTGCCTTTATGCCCTGGCTATTTGCCTTTAAACTTGTATGTCTTAATTGAAATATAAATTTACTACAAAAATTTGTAACTAAATTATTTTCTTATATAAAAAAGTACCCCAGATTGATCAATTTGGTAATATTATTTATATATTGAAACTTAATAAAGTGCTACTATACTTAATTTCTAAACGGAACTGTAATCACTGGATTTTAAATCCAAATATGTATTTGAAATCTGTTGTCATTACGTAAGTGGATGTGGCTAAAAATAATTATCTTTAATAAGTGTTCATTGTACACTGTGAGGGGAAATCCTTTGACAGTAGTAATAAAATTATCATTTATATTTAGGAGAGATACATTCAACCACTTGACAACCTGGTTAGAAGATGCCCGCCAGCATTCCAATTCCAACATGGTCATTATGCTTATTGGAAATAAAAGGTAAAGGGAATAATTTAAAGCTTTTTTGTATTAATTATGAAGACTGTGGATAGTTGTTTATGTGATCACTGTTGAAGTGCTTATCTTGTACATTTGTCCAAATGTAAGTCAGTGGTTTCTTAAATTATAAAATTTTGAAAATCCTAAGATGTTTTCTTTTAATTAAAATGAGGTGACATTGTTTAATAGGATCATATAAGTTTCAAGTGTATGTTTTTATGATACATGATCTGTATATTGCGTTGTGTGCCCACCACCCAGCGTCAAATCATCTTTCATCACCATATATTTGACCCCCTTTACTACCCTTATCCCCATTCCCTTCCCTCTGGTAACCACCATGCTGTTGTCTGTGTGTATGAATTTCAGTTTTATATTCCACATATAAGTGAAAAAATTTAGTTTTTAAAATACAGAAAATAAACTTGCGTGGAAATTATTATTTCAAGTAGTTTTTTGTTCTTAAAAATCCTGAAACACTTTTAAAATTGTTTAGTAGATATTACATTAGTACTTTTAAACTTACCTGTAAGGCTTTATATTGGTGTCATATTAATGTTTTTTTCTTCCAAACTTTATATTTCTAGGGAGCATTATCTGCAACAAATGTCCTTGTGCTTTACATTTAAAAAGGTAGTACATGGGAAAATGTTCTGTCCCGTAGTTTCTGTAAACTTGCAAGAGTGTGGGAAAGTTACCCTAATTTTAGTAGAAAATGAAATTAGTATTTCTAAAATGGTAGACACAGCTCATTCGTTCTTTAGGTTTATAAAGTAGTGTTAAAAGTTCATGTTTTTAGAAAGATAAAATCATGATTCTCAAATGATAATGAACACAGCAAAGCTTTTATTTATTTCATTGATTAATAAGGGAACCAGTAAGCTATTACAGTTTATTTAAAAGAGAACACGGAGTACCATATTAATATTCAAATAAGGAATGCCTACATGAATTTACAGATGGATACAAAACTGAACAATTTCCATAGGATGATAATATCCATAGGATGATATTTCATAGAGGCATAGTCTGAATTGCTATGAACCACATTATTTGCAATATTATCTGCTTTACAGAAGTTATTTTCTATCTTTTGCAATCTTTGAAAATTTGTGGGATGCAGTAAAAGCAGTGCTTAAAGGGAGATTATAACTAATACTTACATTAGGAAAATGTTTCAAATCAATAACCTGAATTTTCACTTTAAGACTAAAAACTAAAACAATAAGAGCAGATTAAACCCAAGATAAGAAAAAAAGGAAGTAATAAAAAACCCAATGAAATCAAAAGTTAGTTCTTGAGAAGATAAATAAAATAATATTGATTATGAAAAAGACACATTACCAATATCAGGAAGTGCTTATCTTCTACAGATACCATTACAGATACTTCAGATATTATAGGGGTAATAAGAGAATATTGTAAACAAAATCAACAGATTGGGGAGATGTTGGTCAAAGGTTGCAAATTTATAATTAGAAAATGAATGAGTTCTGGAGATCTAATGCACAGCATTATGATTGTGGTTACCAATTATATACTTCAAAGATCCTAAGAGACTAGATCAGTGATGGTGAACCTATGACACGTGTGTCAGAGGTGACACGAACTCATTTTTTTGGTTGATTTTTTTTTGTTTAATGGCATTTAAATATATAAAATAAATATCAAAAATATAAATCTTTGTTTTACTGTGGTTGCAAATATCAAAAAATTTCTATATGTGACAACACCAGAGTTAAGTTAGGGTTTTTCAAAATGCTGACACGCCGAGCTCAAAAGGTTTGCCATCACGGACTAGAGCTAAGATAATGCAGCAGATCTTAAATGTTTTTAACACAGAATGAAATAATGTGTGACATGGTGGAGGTGTTAGTTAATGTTATGTTGGTAGTCATACTGTGATGTAAATGTATCAATAAGATTATACACCTTAAACTTAAACTGAATACTGTGATGTAAATGTATCAATAAGATTATACACCTTAAACTTACACCGATTATATGTCAGTTATATCTCAACCAAAAATAAATGATTCCTAAATAATTTTTTAAGAACTATTTTCTTCATAGCTATTTGATTTCTAAATTCAAAGCTATAGTTACTTTAGTCTTCCTAAAATTCCTATATTAGATGACTACATCTTTAGAGTTCTTAAGTCCAAAAAAAAAAACCAAACAAACAAAAAAAACACCCCTAAATAAATGGAGAGAGAGAGACTGTGTTTGTGGATAGAAAACTAAATATTTTTAAGATTGATTTAAAGACTCATTGTAATCACAAGATGCATCAAAATTTTTTTTAGGAGGTAGAAATTGGCCAGCTAATTTTACTTTTATTTTTTTGTTAATACTCACCCGAGGATATCTTTCCATTGATTTTTAAAGAGAGTGGAAGGGAGAGGGAGAGACATAGAGAGAGAAAAACATTGATGTGAGAGACACACATTAATTGGTTGCCTTTAGCACATGTCCCCACCAGGGTCAAGGAACGAGCCTGCAACTGAAATAAGTGCCCTTGACTGTAATCAACCCAGGATCCTTCAGTCCGTGGGCCAATGCTCTATCCACCGAGCCAAACCAATTTTAAAGTTTATATGAAAATAAAAATTGATTTTAAAATTTGTATGAAAATAAAATTTGGAGGATTCACTGGTTTCACTAATATTGATTTCAAGATTTATTATGCTACTATAATCAGTTTAGTCTGATAATGGCATTCACAGACAAATCAGTGGAACAGAGGGAGAGGTCCAGACGTAGATCCATACATTATATGGCCAAGTAATTTTTTTACTAAGGTGCTAAGGCAGTTCAGTGGGGGAAAGGATAATCAATCTTTTCATCATATGGTGGTGTAACACTTGAATAGCTATGTGCCAAAAAATGAACCCTGGACCCTTACCTCATACCATATATACAAATTAAGTCATAGACCTAAATGTAAGAGCTAAAAGTATAAAAAGTGTTTAAAAATTCTAGAAGAAAACAAAATTTTAGTGTCTCAAGTATTGTGAAACATTTGTTAAATAGCACAGAAAAAAGGCATAGGGGGGGGAAATAAATTATACTTCAACAAAATTTAAAATTTCTCTTCAAAGATAGTTACAAAAATGAAAAGGCATGCTATCTGGTAGAATGAAATATATGCAGAACATATATCTGACAAAAAGATTTGAATCTAGAATAAATGTAGAATTCTTACAATCTAATATATAAAAACCCAGGGTCCATAACAACGGAAGGCTTGACTGACCCGAAGATCAGGCCCAGAGAGAGGCCCGAAGAGAGAGGCAGGGTCTGATCCACAGCCTCCGTGGCAGCTGTTGGTCAGCCATTGCCTCTCTCTCTCCAGGCTTTGCCAGCAGCCGCACCTCCCTTTCTTTCTTGGGCCTCCATGGGGGGCTGCTAATCACCCCCGCCCCTCTGATTAGTCTCAGAGATAGGCCCAGAGATGCTGACTGGCATGGAAACCGACCAATCAGAACCAAATCTGGGTGAAGTGTGAGGAGCCAATGGCTGCCTAGGAGGCGGAGATTTTGATGCTGACTGGCATAGAAACCGACCAATCAGAACCTCATCTGGCTGAACTGCG
>NW_006294681.1:3125693-3144100 GCF_000327345.1 Myotis davidii | reverse complement strand
TGTGGGAAAATGCTTTTCCCCTCCATTTAAGCAATCCTATCCTATATAATCTATCTATACTAATAAAAGGGTAATATGCTAATTAGACCAGTTCGACCGGCCATCTTCTAGACGTCCAACTTCCTTCCGGACAAAGCCACGGTGGTGGGGGGCCGAGGCAGAGAGGCCAGTTGGCGGCGAGATCAGGCCAGCAGGGGAGGGCAGTTGGGGGCGAGATCAGGCTGGCAGGGGAGGGCAGTTAGGAGTGATCAGGCAGGCAGAGGCAGTTAGGGCCTAAATCGGCAGTCGGACATCCTTCAAGGGGTTCCCAATTGGAGAGGGTGCAGGCTGGGCTGAGTGAACCCCCCACCCCCATGCACAAATTTTGTGCACCAGGCCACTAGTTCATTAATAAAAAGACAACCCAGTTTTTAAAAAGATCTGAACTAGCACTTCACCAAAGAAGACATACATAAGGCAAGTAAGCACATGAAAAATATTTAACACTACTAATCATGAGGGAAATGCAGATCAAAACCTCAATGATACACTATTGCACACTCACTGAAATGGCTAAAATTAAAAAGATTGACATAGTAAGTGTTAGCAAAGATGTAAAGGCACTGCAACTCATATACAGCTGGTGGGAGTATAAAGTGATACAACTTTTAAAACAATTTGGTAGTTCCCTTACAAAGTAAACATGCATCTGCCATACCAACTAGCCATTTCACTCCTAGGTTTTTACCCCATATACACATTTCATATGTCCACACAAAAAAAATTATACTCCAGTTTTCATAGCAGCTTTATTTGTAGCAGCCCAAAACTGGAAACAACCTACATTTTTAATTAACTGGTGAATGAATAAAGCCATATAATGAATACCATGTAGTAATGAAGAATGGGCTATTGGTATGTACAACAAAGTAGATGAATCTCAACGTGATTATGCTGAGTGAAAAACAGACAAAAAAGAAGACCTAGTGTGTGAGCCTATTTATATAACCTAGAAAATGCGGACTAATCTATAGTGGCAGAAAGCAGATCATTAGTTGCTTAGGGTACAGGTGGAAGAGAGGATATATTACAATGGGGTATGAGGAAACATTGGGGAAGCTGATGGCTTCACAGGTATACATATGTCAAACTATATTAAATGTACAGTTTTTTTTATATTGTGCTGTTAAAAAGAAAGATAACAAATAAAGGATATTGTATAGATTTGATTGTAGAAAGTATTGTTTTATAGAAATCTAGGTTTGCTGTTAAAATATTTACTTAAGCAATATACTTAAGCAATACTTCCATTGTAAAAGGCTAATTTTTTATATTGTAACTAGATGTATGTATTATCTTGGCTTTCACTCAAGGGCTTTCTTGCTTATCCTTTCCTCATTTAAATCGCCTCACTAAACCATTTAAGATTAAGATTATTGGAAGGAAGTTTTAATCTTTGTAATATGGAAGTATTTATACTGTCATTCTATGGTGATGTATGAAATAATATTCGGAATATTGGAGAAGAAAGGGAATTTTTATATATTTATCTCCAGTGTTTTCCTTGCATCTGAAACATGATGGGTGGCTTAAGTTTGGTTGCTGCCCATGATGAGCTTATAGTATATACAATAGGTGTTTCTAATGACTATGGATGGGTGGCCCATATAATTAGGGATATAGTAGCTGTGGAAAGTCATTTTAAGGAAGAAGCTAGAAGAAAGGAAAAAAGAATGTATGACATGCAAAGAGTGAATGGGAATGAGCAGAGATAAATGAGGTGATTATTATTAGATGAGATGAATTGGGGTAGACATGGAAACAGGGAATAAGCAATTTTTGAATTAGATGCATTAAGCACTAGGGAGCCAATGAAGAGATTTGAGAAGGGCAGTGACCTAGTCAGAGTGACAGATAACACTGATTTTTCTTACTGTGGCATTTTAAATTGGTTATACAAGAAATAGAAAGTAAAATCTACAAAGATGGAAGTTTTTAATAGCTAAAGGATTAGCATACAAACCTTAAACAAAAAGAGGGCATAGTAAGAGAATGATTTAGGAAAGAAAGATTTAAGTAATGAAAGCTATTTAAATGGGACTAATGGGGATGAAAAGTCAAAGACAATATGATTTTAAGCCTGGAAAACTGAGGAAGTGACCAGAGTAGAATGATAAAACAGAAGAAGACCATGAATAGTAAAATGTTGCTTCCTCTTTGAATAATCCTTCAAACGTCCAGGTTCTTAACCCTCTTTGCTAAGATAACATTTCAAAACATAATCAGATACTGGTAGTGGAAAACTGGGTGTAACTTTAAATATCCCCATAATAAGAGATTGTTTCAACAAAACATGGCATATGTATAAAATGGGGGAAAGGGTACTAAGGGAGAGGTATTTTCTTAAAGATTTCGTGTAATTCAAAGCCAATTATCCCTTAAGAATGATTGTAAGATAAATGGGCTGAATTCAGAAGCATGTATCCCTGCCCCCATCACTTCTTCCCCACCCCCAAGTTTTTAATTCCTACTAGAGCAGTGGTTACCAACCACTGTAGGCTGGCAACCACTGTACTAGAGTGTAAGCTCCATGAGTCTGGGGGAGGGGGGAGGGTGTTGGATTTTTGTCTATTTTGTTGAGTAATTTGTTCTGGGATCCAGGAAGAGTCTTGACTCACAGGAGGCCCTCAGATTATAGTTGGATAAATTATCCTTGCCTACTTAATGCTATAATATTTGCAAACTTAATTTGCCTGTTTTTTAAGTTCTCATCTTACCATTAATATTTTATAGTACAGTCACTTTTATGCTTGCTGTTATCTTTATAGTATCTTGCTAGAGGCCTGGAGCATGAAATTCGTGTGCGGGTACAGTCCCTAGGCCTGGCCTGTGATCAGGGCCATCTTCCCCAGCTGCCCGCAGCCGGCCCCATTGGGCATCGGGTGATTGGTGCCTGACGACTGGGGAAAGGGACCGAGAGGTTAGCTGTTCCCACGCACTCGCCAGCCCCGCCCCCACCATGGGTGGCGATCAGGTGATCGGAGCCTGCCAGCCAGGAAAAGGGACCAAGAGGTGATCAGTGTTGTATTATATATATTGACTGGTCCTCATAGTAACTGGTCCAGCAGTTGTTCTGGTCGTTCTGCTGTTAGGGTCAATTTGCATATTACCCTTTTATTATATAGGATATCACACCTTCCAGCATTTCAGGTGTGTGTATGTGTTGCTTAAAACAACACAAGTTTATAATCTGACAGTTGTGGGCAGAAGTCTGAAATGAATTTTATGGGGCTAAAATCAAGATGTTAAAAAAACTGTTTCTCTCTGGAGACTAGGGGGAAATCCATTTGTTGTCTCAGGTTCTAAGGGCTGCCTACATTCCTTGGCTTAGCGCTGCATCACTTCCCTCTCTGCTTCCGTCATCACATTGCCTTCTTCTATTTCTGATTTTTAGGAGTGTTTTATCAGCACTTGTTATACTGAATGAATGCTTAGATGGCATTTAATAAATCATGAAGTATTTCTAAAGGGTAACAACTGGTAAAGGTTACAAAAGAGTCACCAGAATCACTCACAGAAGTTGCAATCACAGAAACGACAGTGACTGATAATGGCAACTTTGTAAGCATGATGGACAGCTTACCCAGCCAGCCAGTTCAGCCAGCCAGCTTTGAGGTTATGAATTTTCTCCTGAATTTTTTTAAAGTTGAAACACTGACATTGCTTAACATTAGGTGAATGAGACTTTAACATCTTTGTTTTGTTTGTATTATTCTTGTGCAATGTAAATTTGCATAAAATATACTGCCAATCTTTACTGTGTACTTGGTAAAAATAATATTGTAAAAGACTGCAGAAATGACATGGGAAAATGATCCACGATGTATTCAATGAGAAAAAGTCAAATTACAATGAATAGTGAATACTAGTATATTCTGGTAGGGAAAACCAAAATGAGTTATATGGAATTGTATTCACCAAGATGTTAGTTACTTGGGGAAAGTAAAATTATGGCTATTTTCTTTCTTTGTATTTTTCCTTATTTGACAAAAGTTCTTCAGTATAATTTGTTATCAGAAAAGGTAATCATTAAAAATTGTTCTAATGATGTAATATAAATATAGCGCAGGGGTCTGGATGCAATCACTCTACTAGCTCCTTCTAGAGTGTGAGCTTGGATGTTTTACTTAACCCCTTTTGTGCCTCAGTCCCCTGATTGTCAAGTGAATTAAATGAAATTTAAATAACTATGTCAGTGGAGAATTAAAAATGAATTGTTGCATGCATTCAGTAGAATATATATAATACAACAGTAAAAAATTAAGAAACTAGACCTACATACATTATGTATATAAATCTGAAAAACATAATATTGACCAAAATTAACAAGTTATAGAATGATAGCTGCATCTAAATTTTTAAAAAATATATAAAAACAAAAACAAACAAAAAATCCTTCTTTACATGAGTATAAATATAAAAGTACCCTGAGAATTAAAATGCCAAATATAGAGTGCTGGTTACTTTTTGAGGTAAGAGAGAAGATAATAAGAACAGGAACAGACAGACACATGGGAGGCAGTTGAGCTGTGTAACTACTGATTTTACTTCTCAACAGAAAAACTGATATAAATCCATCAAAATACTGTGTCAAGGCTAAATGGATATATTATTCTCTATACTTTTCTATGTGCTTAAAATATTTTATAATAGTAAAGTTTTAAAGTTTTTACAGTAGAACACACTTGAAGTAGACTGACTTTCCCCCTCTGCCTTACTAATACAGTTCCAGTATGATAAAAATGAATACTATGCTTTTGTCCCAGATTTCTAGCTTAGACTTTTGTTTCTCTTTTTCTATTAACAGCTTTACTGGGAATTAGGCCAACATGGATTAATAATCTAATTAATATATTTTCTTAGTACTTTGGATTTTATTAAGCAATTTCCTTTAGCTTCTGAGAATTGTGTGACTTATTTTTAATCACGTTCATAGAAAGTCAGTCTGGCTGAAGGATGAAGAAACTAGTGTAGTTCTGCTTTCAAATTATTACTTGAATAAAATGGTTCCTTCTTTGGGAATCCACTATACTCAAAGGCAGGGTGTTGGGCTAGATGTTCCCTTAGATTTCTCTTAGTTTTGGCATTATAGGGCTGTAATTCAGAATCTTCTGTTTGACCATTAGTTCTTTGAAACTAAGCAGTGTTTCTAAACACTTTGACTCTCATAATACCCAGCATAATTCAGTTGCTTATTATGTATTAAAAATTAATTGAAAGAATGGTCAGTACAACTTTGAAACTCTTGGTACATTTTCTGCAGATGCCTCTATTTGTCCTGTGTTCATTAATAACAGTGCTTTCTTTCTTGTGTTTAGTGATTTAGAATCTAGAAGAGAAGTAAAAAAAGAAGAAGGTGAAGCTTTTGCACGAGAACATGGACTTATCTTCATGGAAACTTCTGCTAAGACTGCTTCCAATGTAGAAGAGGTAAATAAGGGGTCCTTTTAAATGTTTATTATCTTTTTGCTTAATATACTTGTTTTATATACTTTAATATTTATTAGTATGTCTTCCATAAGCTTTTTAATCACTGATAGTCTTTGAATATCATAAAGTAGGAAAATTTCTTTCCTTTGAAATGCCTTGTAACATTCATCTTAGATCAGACTTTTGACTTATATTCTGAGCCTTCTCTTAAAGCCACAATGCTTTAACACATCTTTGTATACATTTTCCCTAAAATCATTTTTTATGTTGCATGAGAGGGAGAAAAAGGGACACTAATGAAGTTTGGAAATGTTCCAAGACGCTGAACATTTGTAGCTTATTTATAGCCACTTTTGATTAAATAGGTAAAGAGTTACATTACTGCTGTATAATATTATACAAAGCATGGGAATTCTGCCATCTTTAATAGATAAAATTTGCAGTATCTCAATTATTTCCATTAATCAACTTAAACTCTTGGAAGTTATCTGAACATATTTTCTTTTATGCTGTATGTGTCTGAATATGGTGTTGGTATAGTGTACATAGATGAGTAGACAGCTAAGCCTCTAGTCCAGCGGTTCTCAACCTGGGGGTCGCGACCCCTTTGGCGGTTGAACGACCCTTTCACAGGGGTCGCCTAAGACCTTCCTGCATATCAGATATTTACATTACGATTCATAACAGTAGCAACATTACAGTTATAAAGTAGCAACGAAAATAATTTTATGGTTGGGTCACAACATGAGGAACTGTATTTAAAAGGCCAGAAGGTTGAGAACCACTGCTCTAGTCTATACGGTGTATATGTTGCTACATTCTATTTTAGAAGAAGTCGGAATGAGGCTAAAAAATAAGTAGTTTGCCTAGAATAATGCTATAGTTCCACCTTCTGGGTAAGACTTTTAACACATTGAGCACCAGTAGTTTTATTACCAGCTTTACCCAGTGGCCAGATAAGTTTCTATTGAATGAGTACAAAAAATGTTTTACATAAATGTTAAAGGCATGCTTTAAAATTAAATACCCATTGCATTTTGAAGTTATTTATTACATGTTCTTATCAGCTAATATCTTCTTAAAGTATGATTGCCATAAGACTTAGAACAGAAAACACGAGAATCCATCCCCAGTGTGTTAAAATCAACTGCCAGAAGGGATTCTAGAAAACAAATGATTAAAGAATCTCATTGTTGCCGAAACTGGTTTGGCTCAGTGGATAGAGCGTCGGCCTGCGGACTGAAGGGTCCCGGGTTCGATTCCGGTCAAGGGCATGTACCTTGGTTGCGGGCACATCCCCAGTGGGGAGTGTGCAGGAGGCAGCTGGTTGATGTTTCTCTCTCATCGATGTTTCTAACTCTCTATCTCTCTCCTTTCCTCTCTGTAAAAAAAAAAAACAACTCCATAAAATATATTTTAAAAAAAAGAATCTCATTGTTCTAAGGATAGTAGAGGATGAGGTCATAGGCAGCACTTAGCACTGTGCCTTTGACATAGTAAACAGTGAGTAAATATTTATTAAGAATGATACTTGGAGTTCTCATTAACCCTTGAACCCAGAAATTTACTATAGTAATTGAACCGCATTGGTATTCACTGAAGAATTCTTTCTTAGGTAAGATATTATACTTATCTATACTTGATGAAATGCTCTTGATTGTCCTTATTGCATTTCCCATGCCTATTGCATAGGCACCAACTAATGCTTTACCTGTTATTGCCAATAATTTCAGCTTGATAACATACAAGAGCAATGTCTCACTTCATACAGCAAATCCAGAGAGAAATCTGTTCCATCCCTTTGTTCAACTTATAATAGACATGTAAACCTACCTGCTTCAGAAAGGGACTCCTTTATTACAGGTGTTGTATTTGAAACCATAGGGCCAACATGTTATAGGAGTTTCAAGAAATATGAAACATGTCCTTATTAATTATTAACAATGGATTTTGTTGATTTTGCAAACCACATGGAAAATTGTGTGCATTTTAATATGGTACCATACTATGGAGTCAGATAACAAGGTGTCAGCTACCTATAATAAAGCATAATATGCAAATTGAACGGCCGAACAGCAGAACGACTATCTGGACGACCACGCTATGACACCCACTGGCGCCAGGCCAACCAAGGTGGGTGTGATGCGATTGGTCGGGGGCCCAGCCATCGCCCCATGATCACCCTGCAGAGGAAGGCCCAGGCCACCAGCTGGCGGGGCGATCAATTGGGGGGCTCCACGATTGCCCCAAAGAGGGAGGCCCAGGCTACCTGGCCGTTGGTGGCACTGCGGCAGGTGGGTGGGGCCTCCCTCTGCAGAGCGATTGATCATGGGGCCCCTGGACTGTGAGAGGGTGCAGGCCAGGCTGAGGGGACCCTCCGACCCCATGCACGAGCTTCGTGCACCGGTCCTCTAGTTGGAAAGTAATCCTAGATTTCTAGTTCTATCTCTAATGCCTTTGTGTTCATTTCTCTTACTCTTAACAAGTAATAGGAGGTGTTTGTTTATAAGTAGCAAATTACTGTTGTCATTTAAATGAAATACAGGTATCCCCTCCACTTTCAATAGTACCCAATACATCACTTTGCTTTATTGTACTAATGTAAATCTTTGGTAAAAGCAAAGTGACATAATGTGAACTTTCAAGAAAGTAGAGGATGATACGCTTCACTTTGTGCCATTTCAGCTTAGGAAAGGTTTCATAGGAACACTGTACTTCAGTTAATGGTAGAAACCTGGTTATTCCATTGATGTTTTGGCAGCACTTGTTACAAACATTCTGTATCTGTGGTTAATAATAAAAATAATTGTTTAAATTTGATCTGGGCAGGAATTCCTCATACTCATGAGAGAACAACATTTTATTTATTCATGTAAATTAATTTGCCTCAGAAGCTAAGAATTTAAGAAATAATCTTTTTAATTTTTTTCTTTAATATATTTTTATTGATTTCAGAGAGGAAGAGAGAAGGGAGAGAGAGGGAAATATCAATGAGAGAAAATCATTGGCCAGCTGCCTCCTGCACACCCCCTACTGGGGATCGAACCCACAGCCCAGGTATGTGCCGTGACTGGAAATCGAACCATGACCTCCTATTCCAGTGATGGCGAACCTATGACACGCGTGTCAGAGGTGACATGCGAACTCATTTATTTGGTTGGTTTTTCTTTGTTAAATAGCATTTAAATATATAAAATAAATATCAAAAATGTAAGTCTTTGTTTTACTATGGTTGCAAATATAAAAAAATTTCTATATGTGACACGACACCAGAGTTAAGTTAGAGTTTTTCAAAATGCTGACACGCCGAGCTCAAAAGGTTTGCCATCACTGTTCTAGTCCATAGGTGGACGCTCAACTGAGCCACAACGGTTGGGCAGAAATAATCTTTATAAATCTATTTTTAAAGGAATCATAGATAAGCATTACGTAATAAAATCATCCCTGAAATTTTACCTAAAAGCTGAAAATATTTTATGATAAAGTGTTAAGAAGATGGTGGATTATACAAAAGGGTGAAAACAAACCTGAATCTCCTTACACAATTTAGGAACTGACTGAACATGAAAATAGTAACCAGAGACTTCTGCATCTTGAAAGATGGAGTAGACTTACTTTCACCTGTTCCTCCTGCTAAGTACAACTAAAACTGTAAACATTATATACAAAACAATTATAAGACAACTTTTAAAGGTGGAGGAAAGAAAGGTGACCAGTTAGAAACCTTGGGACCTGAGAAATGAGACAACAGTGATTTCCCTTGGTTTTCTTTTTGCCTCATATATCTCAGATTTGGGTGCTAGAGAAACTGATGATCTAGGAAAGTTAACAGGTGCAGGGGAGCGGAAAGCTTATTCTGTAGCCAAAGGATCAGGAAAGGCACTGAATAGCAAGACAGAAAGCTTTTAGAAAAGCGGTCAACTGCCCAGCTGGCATGGCTCAGTGGTTGAGCGCCAACCTATGAGCCAAGAGGTCAAGGTTCGATTCCCGGTCCAGGCACATGCCTGGGATCCCCAATAGGGTGTGCAGGAGGCAGCCGATCAATGATTCTCTCTCATCATTGATGTTTCTATCTGTCTCCCTTTCTTTCTGAAATCAGTAAAACTATATTTTTTTTTTAAAAAAAGGAATATCGTTCTACAGCTAAACAGAAAAAAATGAATGCTGCTTTCACTATCAGCTGACTGTAATGACGTTCTTCCGTGCTCATCGTTTCCCCGTGGGAGCAGTGTCAGAAGAAGCCATATAAAGTATAGATTTAAAAAGACCAGTGGCAATTAAACAGTACTCAAAATGTCAAATTTTCAATAAGAAGTCACTCTTCCCATCTAAGAACCAGGAAGATCTCAAACTAAATGGAAAAAAAAAAGGTAAATAGATGCCAACAACAAGATGACAGATGTTAGAATTATCTTACAAAGATTTATTTTGTTTTTAGACAGCCATTATAACAGTGCTCACCAAAGAATTAGAAGCTTGCTTGAAACACATGAAAAAGAAATAAAAGGTAGAAAGAAGAACCAAATAGAAATTTTAAAACTGGAAAATATAATAATTGAAATTAAAAACTCCATGGATGAGATCAGCCTGCAGAATGAAGGGTCCTGGGTTTGATTCCGGTCAAGGGCACGTGCCTGGGTTGGAGGCTTAATCCCCAGTAAGGGGCATGCAAGAGGCAGCTGATCAATGGTTCCCTCTCATCATTGATCTTTCTGTCTCTCTCTGTCTTCCTTCCTCTCTGAAATCAGTAAAAATGTATTTTTTAAAAAAAAAGAAAGAGAAAGGAATAGAGGAAAGAAATAGTGAACTGGATGATAGAAACAACTCAGTCTAAACTACAGAGAGAAAATAGATGGAAAAATTTACAGTACCCCAGAGACAGTAACAAATGCTCTAACATTGTGTTATCAGAAATCTAAAAGGGGAGAGAAAGAAGATATTTCTGAGAAAGAACTCACAGAAATAATGATTGTGATAAGTTTTATGTTTACAATTTAATACCTGGAGCAACTTAAAATATTCAGTGAGATAAACTAAAAAACCAACAGATAAATCAATATAGAATTCTAAAAAATGTTCAGCTGTCCCTCAGAAAGCAGAAAAGCAGGGAGGAAAACCAAAAAATAGCACATAAAAATAAAATGGCAGTTATAAGCCCTAATAATTACATGACATGGAAATGATCTAACTACAACGAAAGATAGAGATTGGCAAAGAGGTGTCTGCAAGAAACTCACTTCAAATATAAACAATATAGGCAAGTTGAAAATAAAATGGTAAAAGACATATCACACAATAATCAAAAGAAAGCAGGATTGGCTCTAGTAGTATAACATAAAGTAGTCTTAAGAGCAAAGAAAATTGCCAGAGACAGTAAGACATAAAATAAAAGAAGAATCCATCAGGAAGGCCTAGCAATCTTAAATTTGTATACACCAAAGAGCTGAAAGATATGTGAAGCAAGAACCAATAGAATTAAACTAGACAGTGGAATTAAACTAGAAATCAGAGACAGTCTCTAATGATAATTATGATTTTGTCTAATTCTCCTTTCAGCTCTCTTGGTTCCATTTATTAATAACAGATAATTGGAAAAGTTTCCAGAGACTTGGGAACTAGACAGTACACTTCTAAATAATATAGGTGTCAAAGGGGAAGTCTCAAATGAAATTTTAAAAACATTGAACTTCATGAAAATGAAAATACAATGTATCAGAATTTGTGGGAAACACAAAATGCAGAGAGGGAAATTTATAGCATTAAATGCATACATTGGAAAGAAGAAAAGTCTCCAATGAATATAGTAATCTTAGTTCCTAAGTCAAGAACCCAAAGCAAATACAAGGCATGAAATAATAAAGATAAGAGCAGAAATCGGCAAAATTGAAAACAGGAAAGCAATAGAGAAAATTAATAAGAACAGAAGCTAGGTTTTATTTCGTTTTTAACATTTTTTTTATTTTAAAGAAGAAGGGAGAGGAGAGAGAGAGAGAGAAACATCAGTGGTGAAAGAGAATCATTGATTGGCTGCTTCTTGCAAGCCTCTTACTCTGGGGATTGAGCCCAGAACCCTGAGCATGTGCCCTTGATCAGAATTGAACCCGTCAGTCTGCAGGCCGGCACTCTATCCACTGAGCCAAACCAGCTAGGGCAGAAGCTAGTTTTTTAAAGGCCGCTAAAATTGACAGATTTTTGACAAAACTGACAAAGAGAGAAGGCACATATTACCACTATCATGAAGAAAACAAGATACAGCTGGACCCTGCAGACATCAAAGGAATAATACATAAATATGATAAATTAGATAAAATAGACCAAAAACCCCACAAACTGCCACATCTCACCTAGTGTGGAACAGATTATTTGGAAGAGTCCTATAACTAGTAAGGAAATTGAATTAATAATTTTTAAATTTTCCCAAAAGACATCTCTAGGCTTCGATAGTTTCACTTGAGTTTACCAAACATTTAAAGAAAAATTGAGCAGCAATTCTACACTGTCTTTTCCAGAAAGTAGAAGAGATAGAACATTTACTAATTTATTTTATGAAGCTAATATTATCCAGATACCAAGACCAAAGGAAGTACAAAAAACAGAAAGTACAGACTGATAGCTTTTATTAATATATAAACAAAAATTCTCAGCAAAACATAGCAGATAGAATTCCAGTAATAAATGAAATAATATACAGGCACATAAAAGATGTGCATCGTGGCCAAATGAGATTTGTGTCAGACGTGCCAGGCTCGTTCAGTATTCCAAAACCAGGCCATATAACCCACCGTTTTAACCGGGTAAAGGAGACACCACATTATAGCAGTCAGTGCTGAAAAAGCATTTGACAAATTAAACACATAGTTCTAAAATTCTCAAAAAAGCGGGGGGTGGGGGGGGATGAAAAGGACTTACTCAGCTTCTTAAAGAGCATCTACAAGAAGTCTACAGCTGACATTATATTTAATGGTGAGAGGCTGAATGCTTTAGCCTTAAGATCAGGAACAAGACTAGAATGTCTGCTCTCACCATTTATTTAACATATTGGTGCAAGTCCTAGCCAGTGCAATAAAGCAAGTAAATAAAGGCACACAACTCAGAAAGGAAGAGATAAAACTGTATCTGTGTATGATACGATTGGCTCTATAGGAAATCCTAAGGAATACACACACACACACACACACACACACACACTGAAAAGTGGGTTCAGCAAAGTTACAGACTACAAGACAAATACAGTCAAACCTTGTTTCTCAAACATCTCCCATCTTGAACAGTTCAGTTCTCAATCAAGTGTTCACAGAAAAAATGTCTCAGGTTTTCGACCTGAAAACCTTTTCATGCTGATATCTCACATGACAAAAAACATCTCTCAAGCAATAAACAAAGGAGAGAATGCTCTTGTTGCTTGAGAAATATATGATAAGCACCATTTTAAAACATAAAGAGGCCCTCAAGAGTGCTAATGTTGCTAAGGGTGTGAAAGAAACAATGATCACAGGCAATTGAAGAGGTAGAAAAACTTGTTGATTTGAATAAACAAAAAGCAGTTAGCCTGTGACATAGCTAAAACTAGATCTTACAGAGATAAGAGTTTCTGAGACAAGTTCTATTGATAGTTTTATGTTTATAAAATTATATAACATTAATACCACCCACACACATATATGCACATAAAAACATTTATCATATACAAACACAACTCTTTATTCATATAAAACCTCTGTCTTAGCAAAGTAATATGGTACATAAGTGTTATGTTTAAGTATATTTGTTTTCACACTATAACGTTATCATTTCCAAATTATAAGTTATAATAAGGGAAATCATTCTTTTTATGAAGTGAATTTGAGTCAATTTTATACAACTTTGATGGCTCCAAATGTGCTGTTTATTATCATTTGTCCTTTTTATAACTCAGAGGAAATATACTCATAAATGTGATAAAGTACACCCTAGAGTTCATCTCCTAAATGTCGATGAAATTAAAAAGCCAATTTTAACCGAATAGTCTTGCCTATATGGTATTCCCATAGTAATTGGAGATCAAAACTGATATTTTCCATTTTCAATTTCCATTCTGACTTTTCAAACATAATATTTGGATGCTATACACATTTGAGTGCATAGTATATGGGGGGAAACCCTTTATTTAGTTGCCTATCACTTACTCAACTAATATTTATGCTGAATATGCAGAACATTTATATTGTCATCACTTTTTATATTAGGAAAATGAGGTTTAGGCTCTTTACCTCTAGTTGAAAAAAATTATTTTGAACTTCATTTTACTAAAGATTTTGCTGATTAGCAAATAAGAATCGACTGTGTGACCAGCAGTATTGAGGACACTAAGACATCATGTCTGCTGGTAACTGTCCTGGCTTCCCATCAGGTTCACAGCTCCTCACCCGCTGGCAGTTCATTCCAGAACCACAACTTTGTTTAGTGTCCTGCTCTGTAGGGCTCCAGGGAGATCTGACCCTGTGGTGTCTCCTGTGACAGACTGAGGAGGTGGTATGAAGATGACGAGCCCCTTCTCCTGTCCCTGGAACCCAGTGATCTGTATTGCACACGCTGTTACCAGCATTTAGAAGAGTGGAACATTTCTTTCAGAAGTGTTTTCAAATGATTGAAACATGTCAAGTAGCTGAAATAATAATGCTGTTGTATATTTGTACAGCACATTGTCAAAGTTCTTTTACGTACGTTATCTCCATTTTCTCTAGAGGACTCAGCCCCAGGAGTTTCAGTTCCCCATCCATTCCCCTTTATGTTGTGCTGCACAGTGGGGAGCAGCAGGACTGAAGGTTATTCTCTCCTTTGAGGAGTGTTCATTAAAATGATCACTTCTACATAGTCAAACCAGTTTAGGAGGAGCTGGATATACCTTCCCCCTTTTAAAAAATACAAAACAGGATTTACAACAGTATATTAGTCTTTGAGAACCCATTGTTGAGAAACTTGTTGACTTTTATGTAACCCGGAGATTTCTAAGTGTGATTTAGTCATTCCCCGCCTCCCCCCCCCCAAAAAAAAATAAAGAAATTAGGGGTGGGGACACACAACATATAAGGGATTAGTGTCTCTTTTATTTTGCTTATTCTCTTCAGGGTAACATACAGATTGCAGTGGAGGATGTGGACACTATTTTGAAGCTCAGAATATATTGTAAAAAAAATTTTCCCAAATAAGTTGTATTTGGAGCAGTCCTTCTCAAGCATTAATATGCATTCAAGTCACCAAGGAATCCTGTTACAATGCAGATTATGATGCAGTAGGTCTGTGATGTGGCCTGAAAGTCTGCTTTTGGATCCAGTTCTCAAGTGATGTTGATGCTGCTGATCATGGATTCACTCTGAGGAGTATGGAAACTGTGGAATCTGGCAGAGTCCTTTCCCATCTCCTCAGAGACATTCCTTCAAAATGTCTCATCATCTTCATCCTCTCTTTTTCTACTGGTTCTTGGCTCTCAGTGTGTAGTTACATAATCACCTTTAGCTATCTTAAAAATCTGTCATTTTCAGTTCTGGATATGTTCTCTTCTAGCTTGTAGTAAGACCCGTGTCCATTTCCTCATTCTGCTTCACATCTCAGTGACTTCCTCTGCCATGCATGGCCAAGGTCACACTGGAACTCCTAATTGCTTCACCTGACAAATGCTTTTCTGTTCTTACTTTAATCCCTTGGGGGTTTTTTGACTTCTCTTCTATAAACTTTTTCCTTAGCTCCAGTACCATTTTCTCCTCTTTGTGCCTTTTAGTCTTCCCAGACCCTTTTCCAGCTTCTCTTTCATGTTGAAATGTCCCCTAGATCCATGATTTCTAACACCCTTCTTAGGGTGTGTGTTCAGCTCCACATTGATCACTGCTACCTGGACATCTCTGCATGAGTGGAACTGATAACCCTTCTCCGGTCTGCAGATCTTCGGTATCCTAGAGCAGTCCCTTTCTCCAACCACTTGAGTCATTTATTCAGTCACCATGTATCATTTTCCACTTGTGTCTTGTTATTTCTACCTGTTAAATATCTCTCTAAATTGTCCTCTTCCTTCAAATGAGGCGTCCCACATTCCTCATTTATTTGGCCTTTGTTAGCCTTTGAGTTTGACATGCTTGCTCTCCACTGTTGCCTGTGAGATCTTTCTAAAAATGAAAATTGAATGTCACACCCCAGTTTTATTAAATCATGTGTGGTTCCCCACAGCTTCAGAGTCAACGTCCTTTGCTTATAATACAAGCCTCTTTTTCTGCCAACTCCCCACAATGTGTTCTCCATATTAAACTAAGAGCCAGCAGCTGGGTAGTGCTCTTGACCCTCCACAGAAAGTGTTCTCTGTACTTGAAATGCCCTTCTTTCCTGCTTGATCCTTCAAAGATATAGTCAAGTCTGATGCCTCCTCTGGGAATGATACATAGCTTCACTTCCCTGTTCCCCTACACCACCACACACAAGCACACAGAATCAGGATTTATATGCTCTTTTCTCTGCATTCATTCATCATCCTGAGCATGAATTTATTTTAGCACTCTATGACAATGTGTGTGGTGTGTGCCTGTGAAAAATTGAGGCAAAAGTCTTGTAATTAAAAATACCTTAAAACTGTTGAAAAATCAGCACTGGAGATTCTTGGCTTAGCTGTTAAAGTGCTAAAGATAGAGCTGAGATGAAAATCCAGCCAGCTGACCCTGAGACAGATTGCAGAAACCTGCCAGGCCATCTAAACTGACATCAGATAGGTGGATTTCTATGTCAGGGGAAAACGCATGACTTGATAAGACTTCAGTAACTAAGAAGACTAATTTCAAGGTCCCTTGCTAAGACTTGTGTCCTGTTCCTGTACTTGAAAATCCACAGACTTAATTTGATTGAGGACACATCCTACTTGCCCTGGGCTGTGTTGTCAGGACTTTCCACTCGAAATCTGACCTGACTCTCTATCAGGCTTGAGGAGAGTTTAGTTTAATAAATATTTACTACTCTCACACAAATTGGAAGATTTTGCTAACTAGCATCAGCTTCTCTATCCTTATTTAGCCATCACCCTAGGGAACTTTAAGGATGATCCAAAGCACACTAACTTAAGAAAGTTACATTCATCTTCTCTACTTTTAAACCAGGATAGCTAAACTTTACTGAAGAAAATCATGCTGATGTGTGCCGATCACACACTTATACACGCGCACATTGATCTGTAGTATATATTCATAGGCTCACAGTTTATAGATAGATCACCAACTACCAAGATTTTCCCACCTATATATGACATAAGCATTAGAATTCCATGTATAAAATAACTCTTCATTCCATCCTTGAAACCTGATTTTCTTCCTTTTTTATTCACAGCATAGCCTTCCATCTCAGTCACTTAAGCCAAAAGTGGAGTCCTCCTTAAACACCTTACCATTCTTACCCTACTTAAGAAGTCCTGCTAATTTCTCCAAAATAGATACTAAGTGACTCCTTACTGGTCTCCCTCTTGCCAGTTATACTTCCTTATAATTCATCCTTTAACTAGGGGGTGGGGGGACCTTTATTCTGTCAAGGGCCATTTGGATATTTATAACATCGTTCATGAGCCACACAAAATATCAACCTAAAAATTAGCCTTCTAGGTCCTAGCCAGTTTGGCTTAGTGGATAGAGCGTCAGCCTGTGGACTAAAGGTTCCCCGTTTCAATTCTGGTCAAGGGCACATGTCCATGTTGGGGGCTTGATCCCCAGTAAGGGGTGTGTAGGAGGCAGCCAATCGATGATTCTCTCTCATCATTGATGTTTCTATCTATCTCTCCCTCTCCCTTGCTCTCTCTCAAATCAATAAAAATGTGTGTTTTTTTAAATTAGCTTGCTATATTTGTTCAAACATTTCATTAACTCCTAATTCCTTGGCAGGCCAGACCAAATGCTTTCATGAGCCTTATATGGCCCACGGGTTGGACGTTCCCCACCCCTGCTAAACTATCCTCTGAAGCTGTCTCCCACCTGTTTCCTACCTTTTCAGGGTTTCTTGATGTCTAGTGGGCCACTTCTAGACATGTCCGTCTGACCTCAGCTTCCAACTGAGCTTAAAATCCACCCCTCTGTCCAGAATGCTCTTTCCTCCCCTCAGTTTTCCTAATAAATGAATAGGAGCTTGCTTATTGCTCAGGCCTTCACTCACAGGGCTTTTTCTCTTGACAGTGTTTTCCATCAGTTGTTCATGCCACATTTTCCCTGTTGTGGAAGTTTCCACGCTGTTTCAGTTTTGAATTACATCTATCCTGTATCGTACCCTTGAGGTTAAAGATACTCATAATTTACCTGAGTATGCTCGGTGCTTGGTACTAATCAAGTACTCAGTAAATGCCTGTTTAATGGAAGAAATAAATTACTAAGGAGTTAAACATATCTGTGTGTTGTCTCTGACAGAAAATAGGAATAGGAAATTCTTAAATACTATAATCTCCCAAACCCTTCTAACATAAATATTCCAGTTCCTTCCCACCTTTATTTTCCTGGTCAAGATTTGTTTAGGCCACCTCCTATCATCCTTAATAAATATTTACTGGTGCTGTTAATTTTTGTAAAGGGAAGGAAAGATACGAAGGATGAAAATAATCACAAATATTAAGTACTTTCCAAAATAATCCTAGAAATCCAAAATAATTTTTAACTAGAAGCTTTTTAAAGGATGTGAGAAGTGTGTGGTTTTTTTGTTTTTTGTGTTTTTTTTTATTATTAAGGTATTACAAATGTGTCCTCATCCCCCCCATTAAGCCCCAACCTCCTCCCCCCCTCGCCCCGCACACTCATGCTCCCATCCCCCTGTTGTCCATGTCCATTGGTTTGGCTTATACACATGTATACAAGTCCTTCGGTTGATCTCTTCCCCTTACCCCCGCCCTCCCCTACTTTCCTTCTGGGGATTGATAGCCTGATCGCTGTTTCTCGGTCTTTGGATCTGTC
>NW_006294681.1:3117073-3125381 GCF_000327345.1 Myotis davidii | reverse complement strand
TTTGAAAAGTGTCTATCTAGGTCCGTTGCCCATTTTTTTATTGGATTGTTTATCTTCCTTTTGTTAAGTTTCATGAGATCCCTGTAAATATTGGAAATTAAACCCTTAACGGTGGTATCATTGGCAAATATGTTCTCCCATGTAGTGGATCTTGTTGTTGTTTTGTTGATGGTTTCCTTTGCTGTGCAAAAGCTTTTTATTTTGATGTAGTCCCATTTGTTTGTGAGAAGTGTGTTTTTTAAATCAAATATAGCAATGGTCCTCTTTTAATGGAACACAAGAAACTCAGTATGAAAAAAATAAAAGTAGACTGTGTTTGCTTTGGAATTGGAGATGGGATGCTGTGGGTAATGAGCAGGGAAAATGAGAAAATGGTTTCCCTTCACTGGGCTCTGCCTACTTCCTACCTTATCCCCAAGGGTGGCCCTTGCAGAATTTCCATGAAATACAATTTGAAAGCTACTATATTGGATGATGTATGTATGTATGAGTCCTCTCCCACTGAAGCTAAGCCAAATAAAGTCAGAACATTTTAAAGTAGCAGAATTTGAAGGAGTTCTATATTTAAACTGCCCAATCTTGAATTCTATCTAATGTCCTTTTCCCAAAACTTTCCTATCTTTAAGTCTGATCTCAATATATTTTATTCTTTAGGGTTCACTGAACACATTATGTGTTGCTAATTTACTTTTTAAGTGTTTAGCTTTTTAAAATATATATATATTTTTATTGATTTCAGAGAGGAAGGGAGAAGGTGAGAGAAATAGAAACATCAATGATGAGAATCATTGATTGGCTGCCTCCTGTACGCCCCCTACTGGGGATCAAGCCCACAACCAGGCATGTGCCCTTGACCGGAATCGAACCCGGGACCCTTCAGTCCACAGGCCCACCCTCTATCCACTGAGCCAAACCGGCCAGGGCTTAAGTGTTTAGCTTTATTTAATCAAGAACTACTTTCAATTCACTGAAGAGCATTGATCACTGTTTCTCTCCTTTAATCTACAGTGTTTCAGGGAACATTCACATCTAGCACCTGTGCCCTCTTCTGTCATTCCCCACATGTCACCACACTCAAATATTCATGATGAGAAAAGCTAGTGTGCATCAAGTGCTACATGGCAAGCACTGTTTTCATTGTGTTATATTCATGAATGTGTTACATTCATCCTCGCAACAATTAATATGAAATAGGCACCATTATTATCCTGTTTACAGGAAGGTTAAGCAGTGAGTCCAAAGCAACACACGAGGTTTGAACCTAGAAAGTCTGGTTCTAGAGCCCCACTCTTAACCATTCTGCTAATCTTATAGTAGGTATAAATACCTTCATCCCACAAACGGATTTTCTTTTATTTTTTTTAAAATATATTTTTATTGATTTCAGAAAGGAAGGGAGAGGAAGACAGAAACATTAATGATGAGAGAGAATCATTGATTGGCTGCCTCCTGCACACCCCCTACTGAGGATCCAGCCCACAACTTGGGCATGTGCCCTTGACTGGAATTGAACCCAGGACCCATCAATCCACAGGCCCACGCTCTTTCCACTGAGCCAAACCAGCTAGGGCACAACCATATCTTCTTGAAAGCAAATAAAAGAAAATTAATTTCCTTATTTTTATACATACTTTGACTTTTTCTTCAGAAATAATAAACACCTGTATAAATCATTTAGAATAGTGACTGGCCTATAGTAAGCACTTAGTCAATACTGGTTGTAATTAGCTTCGGCAAATGGACACCTGTAACATCTGTAGCATTGTGAGCAATTGAGAAGAAAAGTAAACAGCAGTTTAGTTATCTTGTGTTTTCTTCTAGGACATGGTTCTCAACCTTGGCTACACATTAGAATCACCAGTGAATCTTTTTGAAATCCTTATTTCCGGGCCTCATCCTCCAGAAATTCTGTTTCTTTGTTACTAATGTTGTGGCCCCATCCCATAACAAAGAAACAGAATTTCCAGAGGATGAGGCCCAGAAATCGGGATTTTATAAAGATTCCCAGGTGATTCTAATGAGCAGCCAAGGTTGAGAACCACTGCTCTAGGAGAAAACTAAGGGGGTCGCTTGTTTTACAGGGTACTTTGTCTCTAGCATTTGTTCAAGATGTTTAAATAAAACAGATATTTTGATTTATTTTGAATTCTTACCTAACAGGCACTGTAATTTTTATCTTTCCACCAGGTGGCAGCATGTTACATAAGGAAATAATTTAAGTGTTAATCTGTTGTAGAGAATTTATTTTCAGTATTTTGCCTTTAAAACTGTTAAACCATAATAAAAATATAGTTATGCCTTTATTCTCTCTCGTCAGCTGTGAAGGCCCTCTTAGCACATTGTGCACGGCCTGCAGCCAAACCTGCCTCAGTCCTGCCCTGCACACGTTCTCCCTATGCCACTCAGCACAGAACGTTTCTTTTTCCCGAATCTTCAACAGATTTAAGCCTTGTGCTTAGATTCTCCCAACTAAATTGTTTATTTCAGCAACCACAGGAACTACATCCCCTTCCTGTATCTTCCATAGTGCCTACAGAAGTGTTGACCTATGGTAACAATATAATAGATGCCCATGGGTAAATGACAAATGTTAAAGGTAGGGTTGTTAGTGGGTTTGCTGAATAGGTATTTGAATCATAATGCATTTATAGTTTTGCTGTACATTTACTTTGATTTGTGCTATAAAAGTCCCTGAAAATTTACTTAACACACTGAGCACCAGTAGTTTTATTGCCAGCTTTACCCAGTGGCCAGATAAGTTTCTATTGAACAAGCACAAAAAGTGTTTTTACAAAGTATCATACTTTAAAAAGAGGTTAGCTTGTAAAAACATGTAATAATAACTTTAAAATACAATGGGCATTTAATTTTAAGGCGTGCCTTTAACATTTGTGTAAAACACTGTATAATATGAAAAAATGAGAATGCTCGCCCGTGATGTGTTAAGTTTAGATATTATCAGGACCATTCAGATAATACTGCCAAGGGTTGAAAGATTAGTGTATGAGGTGGAAGGCAATTAATGGCTAATGAAGGTAAAGGACTGAACATGGCAGTTAATCAAAGTAGGGCAAAGGGGGGAGAGCTAATGGTAAAATGAAGAGAGTCAGGCTCCTGATACTGAAGTGGAGCATTGCATGGGAGAGCAAGAGGCTCGCCAAATTAAGTTGGCTGCAAGGAAATCTGTTTATACTTCATCATCATGGATCTGCCTAGATGATGTTTGTTTCACAGGGTTGATAATGCAATCCTTTGACACGAGTTTCTCAGCAAATACTTTTTCCTGTTCTGTAACCTGTTACTATTTGGATGAACTATATGTGAAATGTGAAGTATATATGAACATAATGTTCTTACTTATGTGTCACAAAACCTGTAATGATCTTTAAGATGTCATGTTTCACAAGTATAGTGTTAACTAATGTTAAAATTTTTCTGTAGGTATGCCATCAGCTTGCTCATTTTTCTGATATTAAGGAAATAAGTGTTCCACATAGATTTTTAATCTCACCCTTGTAAACATCAAGCTTGTAAGAATAATGATAAAAGTTCTTAAAAACATATTTTCTATTTCTTATGTTAAACGGGAAATACTGAGCCTCCCTCTCCTGGATGACTTGGACCATCGTCATTAACACTTGTACTCTGCCGTCAGGAGCTATCTGCACAAGTCTGTTGCTGCCACAGCTGCTGTGGAGTGCAAGTCCCCCCCGTACCCTTTCCCCTAATGCTACACATGCTCATCCCCACTTACCAGGTGCCCAGACACACCCCTCACGCCTGCTCTCTTTATTTCTTCTCCCCCCGCCTCAGAATTTGCTTCTATAGCCTGGGAAATAGAAAAGGTAAAACTGGTTAAAATTCTAAAATTGAAAGGAATTTTAAGTTAAGGCTATCTTGTTAAAGCATGAGGTTTTAAAGTAAAGCCTTTGTATTATCTATTTAACTTGTTGCTAATTTCCTCATTTTTTTTTTCTGTGTCCTAAAGATATTTCAGAATGTTACATTTCTACCTTGAAAAATATATATGGGGCTTGATTTTTAGTGACCAGAGTGAAATGAGAAATTAAAGAAAATGTTGGCCAATTATTGCAATAATTATGTATCTCTTGTCTTCCCAAGTTCTTGAGATGCTTTGCAGCTTTAGTGGACAGATACTGTCTGTGACACCCAAGACTCTTACTTTAAAAGTTTCATTTGAGCTCTAAGCCTTAATGTTCATTGTATTTAGGAACTGGATAATTTCCGTTTACAGCAACACATTTTTAAAGCAGGTACACTAATGTCTACATTTGTCACATTGGGTTTTAAACTCTGAGGACTCATTAAAATTGATCAGTAATTAATCACTTAATAATATTATATTTTTCACTGTGATATAGATAAACAATCCACTTATCTAGTATCTGCTCTATAATAAGTACTATTTAGCAATAGAATTAGTGATTAGGAAATTTTATGTAGCGTAGCTTTCTTAAGGTACGTTTTATTTATTTTTTTCTTAAGGCAGTTTTTAAAGTGATTCATCAACTCCTTAGCAAAAAGTCAATTTGTTAAATTGCACATTTAATATTGACTTTTATAACGTAAGTGTTTATATAAAGTTATAACTCACTTATAGGACCTTGTAGCTCTGTGTAACGTTCTAGTGAAATGTACACATATGGGTGCCCCTGTAAGGAATTCCAGCCCTGTGAATTTATGAATCTGTTGACTTCAGTATTTAGTCAGCCTGGTTTCTGAAGCCATCACCATAATTGCCATGTTATTGGGAATAAAGTTAAATTTTTTCTGATTTATCAGGATAACTTCAATTTTGAGGAATATAAATCAATTCACAGCTGGCTGAAAGCCCGTTTCTCCTTCCCTTTAACTCCAGCACACACATGAAAGGTGCACTCACTTCCCAAGTGCCTTATGAATCTGCAGTGATTAATTCTTCTCATTATTTTGCTGCAAATTCTCATGACCCTCTCTGATGATTCGATCAGCCACTTAAAGTTTATGCATATTCATATCTCTCTGCTCCTGCCGCAGTCGTTCATGTCTCCTTCCCTGACTGGTGTGTTCTTGGTGCAGTAATTGAGCTGCAGTAGATTGATTACTCTGGGGAGCTGTAAGGCCTTTAAAGGTGAAAACATATCAGTCCTGTTAATTAGGAAACAAAAGCTCTGGTGGCAAGTTCAGCAGTCAGATATTTCCAGTGTGGAAAAGACGAAAGGTGTGATTTGTTCCTCTCTATGAACGCTGTTTACTTTTCAAAATTTGAATTAAGTCTGTCTCAGTGGTAGTAAAGAAAAGATATCTTTATGAATTTTTATAGAATGCTAAAGAGGACCTGTTGTCTTAATACTGTTTTTTGTGATCTCTCAGATCTTATAATTTAGACACACCTTCCATAGCTTTGGCAATGCTTGCATACAATGTTTCAATATTTTGCATAACTATAGGATGTTTGTGGATTAATGTTGGTATTTAGTAGTGTGCTGTATGAAAAAAGCGTGAAACTTGGTTCAACATGGCATGAGCTGCCTTTTCATCTCTGTATGATAAGCATACTTTGATTTTTCTGTCTCTAACTGAATATTAAGTAATACATTGTCCTGGCCAAAAGGATGTTGTGTGGAACAGTAACCTCCAAAAGTAAGCTAGTTTCAACATGGATGTAATGTCGTTTATATAGTTGACATGTTTTTCTCCTGTGTGCTGTTAAAGGGTACAATTCAATGGGTTTTAGCATATTCACAAAGTTGCGCAACCATTACCACTAATTTCAGAAGTTTCATCACCCTAACCTGAACCCCATATTCGTTAGCAGTTGTTCTCCATTTCCCCCTTCTCTTAACCCCTAACAACCAATAATCCACTTTCTCTCTCTCTTGATTGACCTCTCGAACATTTCATATATATGGAATCAAATTAAATGTGTTCTTTTATGTCTGACTTCTTTTACTTGGCATAATGTTTTTAAGTTTCATCCATATTTAGCATGAAGCAGTACTTCATTTTTTATGGCGGAATACAATTCCATTATATGGCTATACCACATTTTGGGCTTCATTCGTCAGTCGAACATTTGTGTTGTTTTCACCTTTTGGCTATTGCTGCTAATAATACTAATGAATGTTCATATACATTTTTTGCTCTGTTCTTTTTTAAAAATGTATTTTTATTGATTTCAGAGAGGAAGGGAGAGAGAGATAGAAACATCAGTGATGAGAGAATCATTGATTGGCTGCCTACTGAATGCCCCCTAATTGGGGATGGAGCCCACAACCCAGGCATGTGCCTTGACCAGGAATCGAACCGTGACCTGGTTCATAGATCAACACTCAACCACTGAAGCACACTAGCTGGGCTCTTGATCTGTTGTTGATCCTAGGGAGAAAGCTTTCAACCTTCTCCACTGGATACAGTGTTAGTTATCGGTTTTTCTTAGATGCTGTTTATCAGGTTAAGGAATTTCCCTCCTAGTCCTACTTCTTTGAATGTTTTTACCATGAAAGACTGTTGGATTTTGTCAAATGCTTCTTCTGCATCTATTGACATTAGTATATGATTTTTGTCCTTTATTCTATTACTGTAATGTATGACTAATTGGTTGATTTTCTTATGTTGAACTTTATGATATTCTATATAGCTTTTATATAATAACCTTTTTCTATGTGGTTTTTAAATAATTTGAACCAATTTTTCTACCTTATATTTCAGGCATTTATTAATACAGCAAAAGAAATTTATGAAAAAATCCAAGAAGGAGTCTTTGACATTAATAATGAGGTATATACATATTAAAATTATTGGCTAATATTAATTTGTGTGTGTGGTGTTTTTTTTCAAGTATAGTCTACATTTACTGTTTGTATTAGTTTCAGGTGTACAGCATAGTGGTTAGATAATCATATACTTAAATTAATTTAAAACTGAATTTTAATTACTACTTGGATTTATGATTTTATATTTTTTAATTCCTAAAATGGATATGTGGTGCCATTTAATACTGTAGTTTATAATCATATAACTGAAAATTGCTGGATATTGTAAAATAGTTAAATGTTTGTGTTCTAGTAGAGCATCACTCTATATGCGGAAATGGATTAAAATTAGTGACCCTATCCATTTGTTGTAAACAATGCAAAATAATATAAATCCTCCAAAGAGAGAAGAAAATCCACTTTCATCCACATGTCCATATGGTGTCATCTGCTTTGGGGACTAATTTTCTAGTTGTGTAAATGCATGTACTATGTCACTAATGCTAGATGATGCTCTCCCTGTTGTTTGATATGAAAGTGTTAAATACCTAACTTCGAAATTATTTTTAGTATAGCATAACATATTTTCAGAAAACTAAATATATGTAATTGGCCATTGGCAGTGGTTTTTTTTCCTGGGGGGTTTGTGTTTGTTTTTTATTCAACGTGATTAGGATAAAATGTAAAGCTATGAAGCATATAATTCAGAGTGTTTACAAAAGGTCTTCATTTTGACCTAAATCCCCACTTTATGGCTCTAGCAAATTATTTACTGTTACATAAACATATTTGCCATTCTATATGAAGACTTTTTGTTTCCACGCGAGAAACTCTTATTCCTCACCCAGATACAGATAAGAAAGCGCTATACTAGAAAGCCATTGCATATGTGTCTCTTGGCCTATACATAAATGAGGCTCTTTATTATTTGCCTCAGTATTCCTTGCTGAAACCACAGTTTACCTAAATTTTCTAAAAAGTACTTGATTTTCTCATTTGTTTTAATTTGGAGTATTATGGTTCCTAAATCCTATCTTCTAGGTTTATATGGCAATAGATCTTGTGTTAATTTAAAGGCAACACCATTCAGAGACTAATGCCATATAAATTGAACAGTAATTGAGCCTCTCTGTAAAAGTGCACATTCATTGTTTCTGTCTGGTTTCATATAGTAGCTGACTGCTGCACTGTGCCTGGTGCAGCTTTGATTGTAATGTGCTGTCAGGAGCCAACAGGCCATGCGATTTATTTGGCTAAATGCCAAATCTGACTCCTTGATTCCTCAAGAAGTTGCTACCAGCCCAGAGGGGGCAAAACCAATGAGCCATAGGGCATGCTTTTTATTAAAGAGGAGTCAAAAGAGCGAAAAGAAACCACATCAGCTGCTGTCAATATGAGCTAGTGGCCAGAAACCCCAAGGCTACTACTGTTGCAGAACAACTGCCAAGCACTATAAATCTGAGATTTACTGTGACGTAAAGTTTCCTTAAGAGCTTAATTTCTGAAGCTACTGTATTACTTTTCTCAAAGTGTTGTATTTTTAGGTCAAATCC
>NW_006294681.1:3113639-3116939 GCF_000327345.1 Myotis davidii | reverse complement strand
TCGTTGTCTTTTATTTCAGGCAAATGGCATTAAAATTGGCCCTCAGCATGCTGCTACCAACGCCACGCTTGCAGGCAATCAGGGAGGACAGCAGGCCGGAGGAGGCTGCTGTTGAGTCTGTTTTTACCGTCGCGCTGCCCAAATGGGGCTACTCACTGCTCCTTTCACCCTCTCCTACTCAGCTGCGACATGAAACTATTTGAAATGGCTTTATGTCACAGAAGACTTTACTCTTTCAAATTCTTGTATAACTTTGAATAAATGGTTAATGTTCACTTAAAAAGACAGATTTTGGAGATTGTATTCATATCTATTTGCATTTGATTTCTAGGTCAATTGATGTGATTATTTTTGTTAAATGTTGTCTTGTGCCCTACGAACTGAATTGTATTAAACACTACAAAGTCATCTTGAGTATTTTAAATCAGTTTGTGTAGTTAGGTTTCCCAACACCTGTGGTTACCTAATGCTTAATATTAATAGAACTGCCCTCAAAAAGTTTGTCAACTTTCAAGGCTATAAGGAAAAACAGAAGGATTCTTTTAATTCTATATTTATCAGTTACTTTCTGTATATATAACATGCAGAAAGTAAATTATAAAGGCTATGTATGTGTTAACCTGTTTTAATGCCAAAAGTTTGCTGTTTGTCCACAATTTCTTTAAGACCTCCTCAGAAAAGGATTTGTTTGCCTTAATGAATGCTGTTGGGTAAAAACACAGTATAATGAGTGAAATGGGCAGAAGCAAGAACTTCATACACCTAAGCGACTCCAAGAAGAATGAATGTCCACATTTAGGTGGCACATTATGAGGACTTCAATTTTTCCTTAACCACAATAACTTTTCTTTTATTCACATGATTTCTAAGTATATTGTCCATGCAGGATAGTTTTTCAACCTTGATGTACAGTGACTGTGTAAAATTTTTCTTTTAGGTGTAACCTATAATCTTTTAAATATGGTAATTCTTGTCTGTTTTGAAGGGGATATGACAATAAATCTACCAGATGGAAGATCCCTGTTAAAAAGTAGAAAAGCTTTAGTAACTTACTCAGTGTGATGGTTTTATCCTTTTTTTTCTTTTCTTCCCTAGTCTATAATGAAATTGTTATAGCAGTGCAAAATAAAATCCTATGTATAAAAGTGTTCTTTTTTTATTATGACCACATCAGTTTTTAAAAATCTATTTTTTTAGTCCATCCACAGCTTTTACATGTATCTAAGCATATTTTTTAAAGGGTCAGAATGTTTAATGCCCTTTTTAAAAAATGTGCTAAAATGTAAAAAAAACTCTTCACAATATTGAAATTCTTTTGGTTATTGATGATGTAAGCAATATTTTCTTCTCAACCAGCACAAAAGCACATTTAAACTACAAGAAATACTTATAAACAAGTTCTAAATATGAAACTTAACCTTCAGTTCACTCATGATTTCATCTTTTTTTCTAGGTCTTCCCTGAATGTTCAGCAATGCCCTGTTAAAACTATAGTATTACTCTTGGGGGATGTCACCTATCTTAGTTTTGTTTTAACCAGCTCCTGGAGGGCAGGGCTAAGGGAAGAGGACATGGAGTTTCTTGAGTATTTTTATTGCAAACTATTTTTCCCTAAAAGTGGTCATACCCAGAATCATTGATTGTACCGTTCTGTCTCTCTAGTGATGAGGGAAAAAGTTAAGGCAACTAGGAATTGTTCCACTCCATACCAAGAAGAGGATCATTCTTTGGATATTATTTTTAAAATTGCTGTGAGGTTCTCAGAAGTTTAATGTGTTTCTTTTTCATGCTGTCTAGACTAATTCTTTTATAAATCAAGTATAAGAGAGCAACTAATGGTTAAGTAAATAAAAGCAGCACATGTACTTTAAAACCCTAAGAAAAGATACAGCCCTCAAATACAGCTCCTACCACAGCAACCTTAACCTGCCTCAGGCCTGGGCTGCAGAGGTGAGTAGTGAGTGGACTTCTCTAGTTCATTACCACTTTCTCTGTATCTCACCTACTTAGTCAATTGATAAAGTAATGTTACTGTCTGCTTTCTACTCTTTGCTCATTTTATCATCCCTATCATAAGTAATGTAATAGTGGCACCTGTAATTGAATCTTTAATCTTTGATTAGTTTTTATAGCATCCTATGGACCTGTTTTAAGAGCTAGAAAATCAGTCACTAAAAAGATAAATACAACGTTTAAAGTCTCAACATGTAACATTCCAAAATTGCAATCTTCATAAAGGTAGTGTTACTATTTCTCTTCTGAATTTAAGACAACTGAATGGAGAGCAATTTTTGGAAGAGTAGCATAAATTGGGCATATGATTCAACAACACAAGGTGGAGCAAAAGTAGGTTTACAGTTGTGAGCATGGGAAACAGGTTATTCCTGTATTATTTTCTATACAACTGTAAAGCTACTTTTGCCACAGTTTGTGTATGGGAACTAAAGTGAATCTTCATACAGTTTTTGTGTGTGTGTATGTGTGTTTTAATTTTAATATACCCTATTAACTGGAAAATTGTCTCTATCTCCTAATAGTCAGTAGGGTAGGAGTGTAAATGATACCAAAATATGTCTAATTACTCAAAAAATAATTTATATCTGGCTTTGGAACATTAAATACTGACTTTTCTCATAAGTGAAGCTCCATCTGAGCTAAGTAATAAAGTTGGCAGAATAGGGTTTGACTATATGAGCTAAAAAATATAAGAAGAAAACTTTAATAATGAAAGAAGATAACCCTGTTTCATAATAAGAATTGACTATACAGCCGAAACCGGCTTGGCTCAGTGGATAGAGCGGCGGCTTGCGGACTGAAGGGTCCCGGGTTCGATTCCGGTCAAGGGCATGTACCTGGGTTGCGGGCGCATCCCCAGTGGGAGATGTGCAGGAGGCGGCTGATCGATGTTTCTCATTGATGTTTCTAACTATCTCTCTCCCTTCCTCTCTGTAAAAAATCAATAAAATATATTAAAAAAAAAAAAAGAATTGACTATACAAATAGACAAACCGACATATCTACTTGTATTCCTTAGAGTTTACATGTGCTTGGGGGTTCAAATGAAAATAGGACCTAACTTATATTTTTATATATATATACACACACACACACACACACACGATGGTACCTACTTGGTTGAAGTCATGATGGGAAACGTTAAAGTGCCAGTGTATATATTCAGTGTTCATTAGCTTTACAAAATCATGAGGCTAACTCAAAAATTTAAGGGCAAAGGACCGAACACCTGATAGAAAAACAGAAAAAGACAGTAGATTAACAAAAAAGAGCTATAAAATATAT
>NW_006294681.1:3112907-3113608 GCF_000327345.1 Myotis davidii | reverse complement strand
TTTTAAAAACATATTTGGAGAAATGCAAATTAAGACAAATACCAAAATATATTTTCACTGGGAGACATGTTTTTACTGATTTTTAGAGAGGAATGGAGAGAGAAAAATCAATCAGTTGCCTCTCCATGGCTGCCCTGACTCAAGACCAAACCTGCAACTCAGGTATGTGCCCTTGACTGAGAATCGAGCCTACAACCTCTTGATATACAGGCCAGTGCTCCAAGCAACTGAGCCACCTGGCGGGATTCTTGCCAAAATATATAGCCTCAACTAATCATTAGGAAACCTCAGACAACCCCAAATTGAACATCCTGCAAAGTAAGTGGCTAGTGCTCGTCAAAAATATCAAGGCTATAAAAGATAAAGAATGGGGAACTCCCCTGGCTGGGTAGCTCAGTTGATTAGAGCATTGTCCCAATACGCCATGGTTGCAGGTTCAATTCCCTTTCAGGGCACATGCAAGCATCAACCAGTGAATGCATAAGTAAGTGGAACAACAAACTGATGTCTCTCCCACCTCCCTCTCTCTAAAATCAATAAATAAAAATTTTTGAAAAGAATGAGGAACACATGGGAGGAGACAGGGTGGCATGACAACTAAATCAATGTGGGATGCAGGGTGGATCTAGAGGAGGGTTTTGATGAAGGAAGGGCACCCGGGCCTTCCCTGGTAGCAACAGTGGGGGTTACATGGGTATTTG
>NW_006294681.1:3112099-3112367 GCF_000327345.1 Myotis davidii | reverse complement strand
CTGTCATGCACAGAGCAGGGCCCATCAGGGGGTTGGGGAGCTCCTTCCTGTCACTCACAGAGTAGGGCCGATAGAGGAGTTAGGGCACCGCCCCATGTCACACACAGAGCATTGTGGATCAGGGGGTTGGGGGGCTGCCCTCTATCAGCCATAGAGCAGGGCCAATCAGGGGGTTGGGGCGCTGCCACTGTCACACTCAGGGCAGGGCCGATGGGGAGGTCATGGCTCTACCCCATCACACACAGAGCAGGGCCCATGGTAGCGGGGT
>NW_006294681.1:3108333-3111907 GCF_000327345.1 Myotis davidii | reverse complement strand
CACAATTACCATGTTTCTCTTTTATTAGATAGGACTAGAGGCCTGGTGCACAAAATACGCACACTGGGGAGGGTCCCTCAGTCAGGCCTGTGCCCTCTCGCAGTCCAGGAGCCCTTGGGGGATGTCCGACTGACAGCGCTGCTGCGGAGGCGGGAGAGGCTCCTGCTACCGCCGCTGCACTCGCCAGCCATGAGCCAGACTTCTGGCTGAACAGTGCCCCCCTGTTAGATAGGACTAGAGGCCTGGTGCACAAAATACGCACACTGGGGAGGGTCCCTCAGTCAGGCCTGTGCCCTCTCGCAGTCCAGGAGCCCTTGGGGGATGTCCGACTGACAGCGCTGCTGCGGAGGCGGGAGAGGCTCCTGCTACCGCCGCTGCACTCGCCAGCCATGAGCCAGACTTCTGGCTGAACAGTGCCCCCCTGTAGGAGCTCACTGACACTAGGGGGCAGCTCCTGCATTGAGCATCTGCCCCCTGGTAGTCAGTACACATCATAGCAACTGGTCGACTGCCCCCTGGTGGTCATTGTACATCATAGCGAGCGGTTGAGCAGCCTTAGCATATCATTAGCATGTTATCCTTTGTTTGAACAGATGACCATATGACCGTACTAGCATATTAAGGCCTTTATTATATAGGATGCACATTTGCTTTATGCACTTTCTTGTAAATAGGATTTTGTCTCCATTAAACAAAAATGCTGCCTTATGAATTGCCCTCAAAATTTAAGTGTGTGGCCAAGCCAGTGTGGTTGAGTGTTGACCCATGAACCAATAGGTCACCGGTTCGATTCCCAGCCTGGGTTATGGGCTCGATCCCCAGGAGAGGGCATGCAGGAGGCAGGCAATCGATGATGTTTCTCTCACCGATGTTTTTCTCCCTCCTTTTCTCTCTAAAAATAAAAACTAAAAAAGTAAATAAATAAATATGTGAAGTTTACCTTACTCCCTTGATATGAGTTGAATTGTGATTCTCCCTCCCCATGAAAAAAAAAAAATGCTGATGTCCTAACCCAGGATCTCAGAATTTGTCTTTATTTGGAAATAGGACTGTTGCAGATGTGATCAGTTAAGATGAAGTCCTATTGATGTCCTAAGAAGACAGCAGGTGAAGACAGACACGCCGGGAGGCCACGTGACAACAAAATCAGAGCTTGACATTAGGCAGCCTCAACCAAGGACACCAAAGATGGCCAGCAAGCCACCAGAGAGGATGAGGCAAGGAAAGAGTCACCTACAGGTTCAGAGGGAGTCGGGCCTGCTGACCTCTGGACTTCAATCTTTTAGCCTTCAAAACTGAATAAGTTTCTGTTGTTTTAAGCCACCCAGTTTTTTTTTTGGCACTTTGTTACAATCACCCTAGAAAGTGACTATATCCCTTCTAGTCTCTGGATGAAGACATTTTTTTATACGTTGTCTGTATCTTCAGTGAAAGGTCGTGCTGAAGCCATGGGTTTAAGGAAGGGTAACAGCTGCTTCACTGCTCAGCACATTTGAGCTAGCTCATCCTGAGAGAAGCGAAATTAATCTCTAGAAATACTATGTTTACATCTTCCTGCTTCAGAGTAATTTAATTTATACATCAGGATGACATTCAGAATATGACATTTTTTTATGTAGAGATTTCATGAGAAATAGATGCTGCACATAGGACCTTCTGGATATGACATTAAAAATAAGATTTTTAGAATTCGGTTTAAAATTGAAACATGTGTCAAATGTATACAAAGTGTGATCTTATGATGAAAATGAAAGTGAAGATATAACAAATGCTAGGAATGGTGTCCCTCCTGTTGTGGAAGTAAGAAAGTAGGGACAATGAAAAAGTAGAGCAAGCTGACCACGAGGGGTTATGTTTGGGTTTGAAATAATTTATGATCATTTATGAGTATAATGCTAAGCAAGTCCAGAGCATGAGGACAAGAGTGAAGGCGACCAGCTGGTGGGTAAGGGAATCACTAGGGAGGAAGCCATGGCAATCTTCTGTTGACAATTACTTTTGCACTAAAATGGTCACATTCCAGTTCCCATGAGCTGCTGCGGCACAGAAGCTGCGTGTACAAGAACGTGGTACACAAACACAAAGCCTGCCCTCCGCTGCGTCTTTTCCTAAGTGCCTGTGTACTCTATTTTCATAAATGATGGCATTACAGAACAAATACGGGGGCATGGGGTATATGGCAACCTGATTTGTGATGAACCTAAAATTACTCTTAAAAATAAAGTCTATTTGTTGGCCCTGGCCAGGTAGTTCAGTTGGTTAGAGTATTGTCCTGCTACATCAAGGTTGCAGGTTCAATCCCTAGTCAGGGCACATGCACGAATCAACCAATGAACACCTAAGTGAAAAAACTCTCTTTCTCTCTCTCTGCAATCAATAATTTTTAAAAATTATTTTTATTGATTTTTTTGAGGGGGGGGAGGGAGGAGAGAGAAACATTTGATCGGCTGCCTCCTCCATGCCCTGATTGAGCCCACAACCTGGGTATGTGCCCTGACTGGGAATTGAACCATTAACTTTTTGGTGCATGGGCAATGCCCAACCAACTGAGACACACTGGCCAGGGCAATTTTTTTTTTTTAAGATTATGTCCTTCCTACTTCTTTGGTGCTAAATGGCTTTTCTCAAATAGTCATGGTTGCCTCTGTGGGAGGGACATTTACTTTCACTGTCATCCTTCCTACCTTTTGGTATTACATATCCAAAAATAAACAAATGCATATTTAAAATAAAACAATTTCAGTCCTTGCTTTTATGATGGCAATTTTTAAATGTCCATAACTGGAAAAATAAGTTTTAAATTATCTTATATTAATTTCCTAAAGTTATTTAAAATATATTTTTTTACTAATAGCAATACCCCAAATCCCAAAGCACTGAGTACAGTGTCTTGCATATACTTGGCACTCAAGTATTTGATGAATGAATGAAGCATGTTTAGTTTTTTGTTGATTTCAAAGAGGAAGGGAGAGGGAGAGATAGAAACATCAATGATGAGAATCATTGATCAGCTGCCTCCTGCACGCCCCCTAGTGGAGATCGAGCCTGCAACCCGGGCATTGCCCTTGACTGGAATTGAACCCGGGACCCTCCAGTCTGCTGCAGGCTGACGCTTTATCCACTGAGCCAAACCAGCTAGGGCAAAGCATCTCTAGTTTTAAACACTTGAGCTTAGTGTATGAACTTTACAAATTAAAAAAAAAGTCTCCTTGACGTCGTTAAGGGCCCTTATCACCTGTCACTGTATTCTAACAACGAACTCCTCTAACTGCTTCCTCCAGGACTCATTTCCCACTCCCCCTATTGTCTATCTGCAAGCACATGTGAGGGCCAGGCAGGGTGAGGGTGAAGGCTGGGAGGGGTGGGGACTTCCAAGGGCTCCTGATGCCGACCCAGGTGGGTTTCAAGTGAGGCTGTGTGTGCATCAGGAGCTCATCGGGCTTGTTACAAACACAGATCCCAGGGCCACCGAATGTAAATGAAAGTGGGGGTGGGAGGGTAGCCTGAAGTCTGGTTGGAAAGACACCTTGTGAGACCCTCCTGCAGCCCTACCCTCCTCTCCTGTCCCGACCTC
>NW_006294681.1:3096916-3108291 GCF_000327345.1 Myotis davidii | reverse complement strand
CCTCCTCCTCCTCCTCCTCCCCCTCCTCCTGCTTCTCTGGCATCCCGGGGTCTAGCAGAATGTGACCTTATATGGAAGTAATATCGTTGCAGGTGAGGTCATACTAGAGTTGGAGGAGAGGGGACCTAATCCAATATGACTGGTTTCCCCACAGGAAGAAAAAAACAGCTTGTTGGAGGGGGACACCCAAGGACAGTGCCATGTGTCCAACCAGGACCGAGCCTGGAGCACGGCAGCTGCTGGCCAGGGACTGCCAGGAGCCAGGAAGAGGAGGGAAGGATGCGTCTCAGAGGGACCATGGCCCTGCCTACACCTGGATTCTGGACTTCTAGCCTCCAGAACGAGAGAATACATTTCTGTTGTCACTTAGTGTGTACTTCTTTGGTACAGCAGCCCTAAGAAAGAACTATTTTAAGGGTAATGCTGGCCCACTGAGTGGCACTCTCACCCACCACCGGTTTTTGTTTTGTTTTTATCTTAAAGGTGATAATATAAATTGAGTGGTATGTATTGATCGAGCTCTGTGAGATAAGGATTCCCTTTTTATCCACACGCCCCCCCCCAAGTCTTTCCATTCCCCAGAAACACAGGCTAAAATGACATACATGACATAAAGAGGGTCCCACTTCCACAGCTGTGGCCACTCTGGGTTCATCCCCACTCAGGTATGTTCTAGGTCTGGCTTATCACCGTGATGCGGCCATGGCCCCCCAAGGATCTGGTTAAGCACAGATTTGGATTCTGAAAGCGCAGGGGACAGCCTGGGCTTCTGCATTGCCTAGCAGGTCTTCGGTCCTAAGAGGCTACTGGACCTCAGACATGTGTGGAGCAGCAAGACTTTTAGTTCACAGCACATTCACATCCGGGGACACCTTTTATTTTAATTTTCTTTTTTTAAAGTATTTTATATTTATCAATTTCAGAGCAGAAGGGAGAGAGAGAGAGAGAGAGAGATCAATGATGAGAGAATCATTGATTGGCTGCCTCCTGCACACTCCCTACTGGGGATGGAGCCCACAACCCAGGCTTGTGCCTTGACCCAGAATTGAATCATGACCTCCTGGTGCCTGGGTCAATGCTCAACCACTGAGCCACCCTGAGCAGGCGGTGGGCACCTTTTAGAGGATAGCAAGGGCTGACCTGGGAAAAGGACAAAGCAGGTTTCTCAAATAGGGGTGTGATTCTGGGGAGAGAGTCCTGCCAGTTCGGGATGCCCACGCCAACAGTGATGCAGGCAGGGCACAGCATCCCTTTACCAGGGTTCTTTATTTTTATTGCCAAGGACTTTTCTTTTTTTTTTTAATAGGATTTATCTTTTGGATTCCAATTTACTGATGGAAAAATGGTTAAAATACTTTGCATGAAATCATAGAGACTTTGTTATCAGCTCAGTTTCCTGCTTGTCAGTGCCTCTGATTTCTCTCTGGAATTTTTAAGTTCTTCATAAATCCAGATGCCCTGAACACTTAAAGGTGCTTTAGTGGTTCCAGTCAAGATGGCAGTGTAGGTAAATGTCATCCTGGAATCCTCCCACAACCACATCAAAATTACAACTAAACTACAGAACAAACATCATTCAGAACTGTCTGCTATCTAGCTGAACAGAAGTCCTATAATGAAGTATATAAAGAAAAAGCCATATTGAGACTAGCAAGAGGGGTGGAGAAGTGGACTGGGCTGGATAAAAATCAGGAGGGATATCTCAGCTGCAGAGGACCCCAGTGAGGAGGGAGTGGGCCCAGCCCCACACCAGTCCCCCAAGCCCAGGGTTCCGGTGCTAGGAAGAGAAGTCCCCATAACTTCTGGCCATAAAAACCCGTGTGGATTGAAGCTGAGGGAGACAGGCTGCTGGAGTCCCAGAAAGTTCCTCTTAAAGGACTTACTCAGACTCATTCCCTCTTAGCTTCAGCACTGGGAATGCAGGTCAAAGGCACCAGGGACATATAGGGAGGAACTGAATTGCCCAGCATCAGGGTGAGATCTGAAAGGGCAGATTTCTCCTAGACAGAAGTACTGTCAGGGGCCATTGTTCCTTTTCTGAGACCTCTTCACACTCACAGAGCAGGGAGGTGGGCAACATACCTGAGTCTCCATCAAGCTGACTCACACTATTTGCCCTGCTCTAGTAATTCCCCAAGACTCTGGCACACTCAACTTGCAGGCCCACCCAAGCTATTTCCAGTATTTTTTTCATATGACTGTCCTGTCTTTGCTCATGCTTCAGATTTTTCTAAAATTCCTCAAACAAGCAGCATCTGCCCTTGCTGTTCCCCATACCTCTCACTAAGTGTCCCCAGGCCTGGCACTAGTGGCAGAGAGCCTTGGTTCATAGGTTGGCCTCCCCTGGGCACCTCCAAGCCCAGCACAGGTAACAGCCATCTGCAGATTACACTGTAGCTCATTCCATTTGGCTCCAGGAAGTGCACCCAGTGGACAGGATCAGATCATATTGAAGCACCACCCAATCTCCTCTACAAGGGACCCACCCAAATGGCAGACACAGCAGGCATCAGAGCCCTGCTGAAATAAGTACTGTTCCATGGGGTCAGCCCCTGCAAGCTGATTCTCCACAGTGGTTGCAGCCAGTCTGTGCAACCAATCAACTTGGGGGGTAAATCCCTCCCATTCAGGTGCCAACAGCAATCAAGGCTCAACTACAACAGGAGAGTATACAAGGTCACATGGGGGCACAGCTCACATGGAGTGCTGATTGGGGAGGCTGTGTAGCTGGATCCCACAGGAACCTACTACATAAGGCCACTCTATGAAGCCAGGGGACACAGCAGCTCTACCTAATACTTGGAAACAAACACAGGGAGGCAGCCAAAATGAAGAGACAAAGAAACATATCTAAAAAAAAAAAAGAACAAAATTCCAGAAAAAGAACTAAACAAAATGGAGACAATCTGCTAGATGCAGAGTTCAAAACAATGGTTATAAGTATGCTCAGTGAACTTAGAACTTCAACAAAGAGATAAGAAACATAAAAAGAACCAGTCGGAAATGAATAATACACTAACTGAAATGAAGAATACATTATAGGGAATCTGCAGTGAAGTAGATGAAGGAGAGGATCAAATCAAAGATTTGGATGATAAGGAAGCACAAAATACCCAGCCAGGATAGGAAAAAGAAAAAAGAATTTTTAAAAATGAGGATAGTTTAAGGAACCTCTGGGATAACTTCAAGTGTTCCAACATTCGCATTATGGGGGTGCTGGAAGGAGGAGAGAGAGCAAAGAATTGGAAACCTATGGGGTAGTGAACACACAATACAATATACAGATACTGTATTATAGAATTGTATCCCTGAAATCTATATAATTGCATTAACCAATATCACACCAATGAATTCAATTAAAAAGAAAGAAAGAAAGAAAAGAAAACCTAGGTGAAAAAATAATGATGGAAAACTTCCTAACCTAGTGAAGAAAATAGACATGCACGTCAAGAAGCACAGGGAGTCCCAAACAAGATGAACCCAAAGAGACTCACACCAGGACACATCATAATTAAAATACCAAAGGTTAAAGACAAAGAGAGAATCTTAAAACAGTTAGTTACCTACAAGGGAGCACCCATATGACTATCAGCTGATTTCTCAATAGAAACTTTGCAGGCCAGGAGTGGCAAGAAATATCCAAAGTGGTGAATAGCAAGGATTTACAACCAAGATTGCTCTACCCAGCAAAGCTATCATTTAGAATAGAAGGACAGATAAAGAGTTTCCCAGACAAGAAAGATCTAAAGGAGTTCATTACCACCAAGCCAGTATTACAAAAAATGTTAAAGGGTCTTCTTTTGAAAAAACAAAAAACACATTGATTTCAGAGAGAAAGGGAGAGGGAGAGATAGAAACATCAATGATGAAAGAGAATCACTGATTGGCTATCTCCTGCATGCCCCCCACTGGGAATTGAGCCCCCACAGTCTGGCATGTGCTCTGACCAGGAATCGAACCATGACCTCCTGGTTCATAGGTTGATCCTCAACCACAGAGCCACACCAGCCAGGCAAGGGTCTTCTTTAAGATAGCAAGGGGCTAGCTACACAGTGGTTCTCAACCTTGGCTACATATTAGAATCACGTGGGAATCTTTTTGAAATCCTGATTTCTGGGTCTCAACCTCCGGAAATTCCGTTTCTTTGTTACTAATGTTGTGGCCCCATGTCATAACAAAGAAACAGAATTCCTGGAGGATGAGACCCAGAAATCAGGATTTCAAAAAGATTCCCAGGTGATTCTAATGTGCAGCCAAGGTTGAGAACCACTGGGCTAGAGGGATGGGTAAAAAAGGTGAAGGGATTAAGAACTACAAATTGGTAGTTACAGAACAGTCATGGGGATGTGAAATGCAGTATAGGGAATATAGTCAATTATATTGTAATAACTATGCCTGGTGTCAGGTGGGTACTAGATTTATCGGGATGATTACTTAGTAAGTTATACAATGTCTAACCACTGGGCAGTACACCTAAAACCAATATAATATTGTATATTAACTGTAATTGAAAAATAAAAAAATTATTTAAAGAAAAAAGAGGTGCTTTAATCATCATAATTGGAACAGTAGAAATAATATTTTAAAAATATATATTCTATTGATTTTTTTACAGAGAGAAAGGGAGAGGGATAGAGAGTTAGAAACATTGATGAGAGAGAAACATCGATCAGCTGCCTCCTGCACACCCCCCATTGGAGATGTGCCTGCAACCAGGGTACATGCCCTTGACTGGAATCGAACCTGGGACCATTCAGTCCACAGGCCGACACTCTATCCACTGAGCCAAACTGGTTAGGGCTTAATATTTTAATTAAGTAATAATTTAAAAGGAAGTCTCAGTGTTTTCACTTGTTAAACATTGAGTTATTAAAGCCGAGAAATTGATTGTTGGGACCCTGTAACCACCGTCTTAGAAGTGATGGGAGGGTTGGATAAAATATAAGCTCCCATTGCCTTTTCATGTTAATGTTTGACAATGTGAGAAGTGGGTTTCATCAGATTAAGAACAGCCTTACAGTCACTCTATCAGAAGCCTATGCCCCGAATGAGTTTTTGTCCTTCTGAGGATACAGCACTGAAGTTAGCCCAACCTCCCACTTACCCTGTCCTGGGCTGGCCTCTGTGCAGGTAATTCTCACCCTCCACACAGGTCATTGCCTGCATTTCTTCAGTGGCTTTTATTACTGTGAAGAAAAACTTTTTATTTCTATCACATGATTTGACACTAAAAATTATTTAAAAGAACTTAACAAAACCAAAGCCACGATGGAAAACCAATGTGCTGTGTAGTTACCATTTTTATGCTTGGGACCAGTTTTATTGTTTTTGGAACTATTACAAGACTTCTGTTAAACATGTTGAATGTTAAGAGGAAACAGACTCCTGGCAAATGTGGAAAACCAATTACAGAAGACGTCTCTGCTAGAGCTCCAGGAACGCCGGGGAGGCCCGCGAGCTTGTCCTCCCCCTTCTCTACCCGCCCGAAACACAGGCGGAGGAGCTGCTGGGGAAAAGACGCCTGCTACAGTGTTGTCTTTGTTTTTATATTTACAGGCAGAAGACCATAAAATGGCACTTCCCAGTTAAATCTACTTATTATGGAGTACAATACAACATAGAACTGCTTTTCCTAAGCCAACTCTGATGTAAGGGAAGTAATATTTTAAAAATGATTATTTGCTATACACACACACACACACACACACACACACAGCTTCACCACCAATAAAAGAAATCAAATTACCTTAGATTTTAACCATTTGAAGCAAAAATGTTAATTCACTCACTTTTGAGCACATTATTAACTTACTCAACTTTTATTGGTAAAAGCATGCTATCATGTTAATATTCAATATTAATTAAAGATATAATTTTATCGATGTAAACACTGACAAGATTGAAATAAGTGAAACTTCAATTTTGAATCCATTACATTTTGAAAAACTAGACAGCTGATCTAGAAAAAGAATCAATAGAGGGAACAGAGCATTTTGAAATTATTTATCCCAGCTGGTGTGGCTCAGTTGGTGGAGCACTGTCCCATGCACCAGGAGGTGGCTGGTTCAAGTCCCAGTCACGGCACATGCCCGTGTTTTGGGCTTGATTCCCAGTAGGGGGTGTGCAAGAGGCAGCCAAGCAACGATTCACATCATTGACATTTCTATCTCTCCCTCTCCCTTCCTCTCTCCAAAATAAATAAATAAACAAACAAACAAAGAAACATTTAGCTATTATTTCATGATGTTATTCCATGTGTTCAGCACTGTCCTAAGCACCAAGGTTGTGTCTGACTCTGCTCAAAGCCATGTGGCCATGTGTTCTCACTAAACAGACTTACTTATTTCTATAGATATGATCATTAATCCATTTTTTAAACATATTTTCATTGATTTTTTTACAGAGAGGAAGGGAGAAGGAAGGATAGAGAGTTAGAAACATCGAAGAGAGAGAAACATTGATCAGCTGCCTCCTGCACACCCCCGACTGGGGATGGGCCTGCAACCAAGGTAAATGCCCTCGATCGGAATCCAACCTGGGACCCCTCAGTCTGCAGGCCGACTGAGCCAAACCGGCTAGGGCTGGTCATTAATCCATTTTTGATCAGATCTTTTTGACAGTTACATATTTAAATATTTTTACATTAGTCCTTGCGTGGGTAAGACATGATCTTTGATCTCAAGGAAGTTCTAGGTTTGAAAGGGGAAAGCAGTGTTTCCAATACAATGAGGTAAATGAAGTTACAGACACAGCCCACGGGGAAGGGGCCCACGGGCGTCCTCACAGACTATTCCTGACAGAAAGAACAGCATACTCGAGGGTCAAAGTGTAGGGGTAGAGGAATCTGCTACGTCAGAGAAAAAGGATGAAGAAGGGACAGGCCACCGCTCAAACTCGAGGTGTGGGTAGGCGCCAGATCATGATGGAGTCTGAGGCAGACATGATCAGAAGATGCAAGAAAGACACATTCATCGGGGCTTTTTGAAAAGCCTGTTAAGAAGTGTGGGCAGAATGAAAGGTAAGGCATGACAGCAACCGTGGGAAGCCGTCAGCACGCTGAGGCCGAGGAGTTGAAGAGAGAAGACGGCATGACCAGAATCTGGTTGTGTCCGGGGGCCCAGAAAGAGAGAGTGGCCACCGGTTGAGTGCTAGTAAGTCCTAGAACAAAGATAAATGAAACAAACAAACAAGAAAAAAGATCTGACTGAAAATATTTTTACACATTTAGAAGATGCTTTAATATTTGGATTTGAGAAATATTAAGTGATAAGAGCTCAATTACAGAATTTTGTAAAAATAAGATGAAAAGGCAGTCGCTAGCTAATAAGAGACCTGGCAGTGGTCTGTAGTTGGGCCTGCCTCTCTGGGTGTTAAGACTTGCTGAAGCCTCGCCTGCCACCCCCTGATGGCAGTGGGACTCGGTGGGTCAGGCTTGCCTGAATCTGTCCTATGCTCCATGCAGCTGTGTGCCTTGCCTGCCAATGTTTCACGGATGGAGGTGAGCTGCTTGCTGGCCAAGGACAAAGCGCTAAGTGCTAGCTCCCTGTGCGGGTGGGAGTGGGAGGACGGCTGAATGCAAGCCTTTTATCCTTCTGGGCCGCCAGAACATCAAATCCTGACGCCAATCCTTAATCACAAAAGTTAAACAGACTTAGCCGACTCAATTTTCAGTGATAATGAGCATCAGAAATCACATGGATTAATGAGTCACATATGATCCCCTTCAGAATAATTTTATTTCTGGTTCTTAACAGGCACCGTGAACAAGCAATGATGGGGACTGATTTCAGACTGACTACCCTCAGCCCCCCCACCTTTGTCAGAGCTATAGAAGACCACCTTCATGGCCACCGACTGTGGAACCAATGCCAAAAAAGACCAAGGTAAATGGGAGGGGCAGCAACCCTTTACCCTTGATTGTCATTGAAGGTGTGCCACTTCTCAGCCAAAGGTACAGAGTGAAGAAGAAAGGCAAATTATATATTTTTCCCCTGAAAGGCACAGCCCTTTGTCTCAGTTTTTTGCTATTGAACCCCCAAATCCCTGTCTTACGCTCATAACTCCTCACCCTTCTCCACTGTCGGAAGGACTGGGCAACTTGTAAGTATTCGGCCAATAACTGAATGGCTGACTGCACCAGTACCTCTTCCGGGCCTGACACCAATTAGAGGCAGTAAACACGGCCAATAGGTATTGTTGGGGTCCTATGAAGTGGTACATCTGAAAGAAGAAAAGAGAAAAAGACAGAAAAGCAGAAAGTGAGGACTTAGCCTTGTGCTTCTGTCCACGTACATACCATGTTTAAAAAAGAGCAGTAGATGCAAATTTGAGAGATGCTTATTTATTTACCTATCTAACAAATCCATTTTATTTATTTTCAGTTAAGTTTAAGCCCTTGAGGGGTACAACATTACACGGATTCTGTGTCCCCTAGCCTTAGCAGGAAGGTTGCTTTGGAATTTAGCACGAGCCATGCCACTGTTTCCATGAGCACGAGTTTCCTTCCCCAGATGCCTCTGGCTCTGTTCGGTTTGCCACCAGGAGTCACTGTGGTGTTCTTTGTTTTGTTCACATAAGCACATCTCTTGCCTAGACAGAATTCTGTTCCATCTCGAGCGTAAACACCTTCAATTTTAAGAAGAGCTGTGTGGCTCCCTCTGGTTCTGGAGACCCGTTCCCAGCAGGCCTCCACAGGGTCCAAGATGGTGGAAAAGCCAGGTGCTTCTTTAAAAAAATAGGTGATAGGGATGCTTGACTTTCTGTAGCAAAATAAACACAGATGGCAATCTTGCATCCACATGGTCACCCGACATACATGAATGAAAGGGCTATAGTAAAAATATTCAAATGCGTAACTGTCAAAAAGATCTGGCCAAAAATGGGTTAATCATCATAACCATAAAAATAAGTAAGTTTGTTTAGTGAGTGGTTGAGAACACATAGCCACACGGTTTTGAGTTGAGTCAAAAAGGATTTTAGGCCCCATTCCTGGCTCTATACCCATCAACTGTCTGACCTCGGGCAAGCTACCTAACTTCTAGAGCTTCAGTTTCCATGCTTCTAAAATGGGGATAATTGGCCCTAACAGGTTTGGCTCAGTGGATAGAGCATTGGCCTGCGGACTCAAGGGTCCCAGGTTTGATTCCGGTCAAGGGCATGTACCTTGGTTGCAGGCACATCCCCAATAGGGGGTGTGCAGGAGGCAGCTGGTTGATGTTTCTAACTCTCTATCCCTCTCCTTTCCTCTCTGTAAGAAATCAATAAAATATATTTTAAAAAATAAATAAATAAAAGGGGGATAATTGTACCTGCCCCCTAGGATTTTTGTGAGGATCCAAGAAAAAAGTTGGTTATTCTTTATTATACTATTTCATCACCTAGAAAACTTCTTTAAGATGAAAGAAAACCCTGCTCTTCACATCGACCAATAACTGAGAATGGTGTTTGGCATATCCCAAGTTCCACAAGTATGATCGCTCTACATAGATTAATATGGTTACCTATCGAATACCAAAGCAAGATTTCTAAGGAAAGGACTTGCTGGGAGTCTCAAACTTATTTGGCGAGACCTTTCGGTCTTGTAGACTGTATCCTCTTCCCTGGTGCTTGTGTTTATTACAAACATCTGAATTTCAGCTTAACCTTTAAATTTTAATCATTTGTTCAATCACTTTTAAGTGAAATTTGATTATAAAAATCAACAATTTAAATGTTAACATGTTGTCGAAACCGGTTTGGCTCGGTGGATAGAGCATCGGCCTGCAGACTCAAGGGTCCCAGGTTTGATTCTGGTCAAGGGCATGTACCTGGGCGGCGGGCACATCCCCAGTGGGGGATGTGCGGGAGGCAGCTGATCGATGTTTCTCTCTCATCGATCTTTCTAGCTCTCTACCTCTCTCCCTTCCTCTCTGTAAAAAATCAATAAAATATATTAAAAAAATAAAAAAATAAATGTTAACATTTTAAATAATCAAAACTGAATTTACTGCTGACATCCACACAGCTACCTGTTTCACTTCTGGAGAGAGCTATTCTTTACGCTGACTTCTGCTTTTTATGATGGGTGAGAGTGAGGAGCCTGGGAACAGTTGTCACCTGAGGAAGCTGCTACAATATTTTTTAAAATTTCCTTGTTTCTCTTCACTTTATAATACCAAAAAAAGAGAGGGACAAATCAAATTAGTATCATCTGTATAATAAATTTATTTAACATCAAATCTGGTTTAGTGGAAATCCTTCCATCCCTCTAATGAGGAATGAGGTCATGTCTCCTACAATAAATCATGTCCATTAAACTTATCTTCTTTTCTGGATGCTTTCCTTCTTTCATTTGTTTGTCATTTCCAAGTCTCTAATTCTTGTTGATTGCTCAGTTAAATGAAATTACTGACTTTTTTTTAATGTTGAAGAGGGTATATAACTGAAGCTACAAAATATTACCTATATCAACACAAGCCTGCTCTCCATTCTACAATAATTTTCCTCCTTCAATTTTTTAAAAGGCAAACACCAACTTAATTTTACTCAAAACTCTCCAAACATTTTCGATTTTTTTTTTGTGTGTATCTTTTATTTCATGCGTGTCTTCTCTCTTTTGACATTTTCTATTCCTTTGATACCAAGAACAAAATAGGAAAGTTGGTTATAGTTTATTATACTATTTCATTACCTGGAAAACTTATTTAAGATGAAAGAAAACCGTGGAGTAATAACTGATTGATCTCCATACACTTCTTTACTGCTCTCATTTTCCTTTACTCCAAAATTACACCCGGAAAGATTACAGCCCTGCTTAAGTAACTCCCACATATTTTCAAAGACAAGCAGAGAACTGTGATGTCCTCCAGGGCTCTTAAAAGGTCTCGTCTACTCCCAGGTCTTGAGATGGGATCCCTTACAGAGGAAATATCAGGATTCTAAGTCGAGGATCAGAATCTGAGTTATTTTAACAAATTGAGCAAACGTGGAAAGCTACCAGTCCAGGGTCGACTTTTTACACATGTGGAAACTAAGACCCAAACAGGCTGTACTGTCCAGAACAAGGCTATTTCATATATTTGCATATATATTTATACATATAATTTGCTTAAAATTCTTAAAGAATATTCAGATGCGTTATCATAGATCCTAATTAAAGAGATCTTGAAGACAAAACTACGCCGTAACAGTTGGCCTTTTTCAACGACCGCAGTACATGGAATCTTCAAGGAAGGAGATCTTTATGCCAAGCACCGTGGTTTTATTCCCTTGTTGGTAATGATTCTGTGTTTGGAAACGGCACCTCTGCGCCATTCTTAAATCTGTCGTCGCGTAAACGTTCCGCTTTCCCACCACGCTGTTCCCCACCGCGGGGCCGCCCGGCTCCGCACCCATGT
>NW_006294681.1:3094434-3095423 GCF_000327345.1 Myotis davidii | reverse complement strand
GTAGGCGCCTCCCGGAGGCCGGGAAACCGGGGATGAACGCGCCGAGCTAACGAGCTTCAGGCCAGAATCTGCCAAGAACTGTTTGCGCCGCACAGAGAACGTGAAGAACGTGTGTACTTACGGGGAGAGATATATTCTAAAATGCACCTCTGCCCGCGTTTTCTGTTGGTGGTGTTTCTAAGGGAAGTGGTTGTATATGTTTACTTTCTAGTGATATTTATTAAAATGGAAAGTTGATTACATAATTTTCTTTTTCATGGGGTTTGGGAAAAAGGAACACAAAAAGAAAACCTGTTTCTGTGACCTCCTCCTCTGCGTAACATGTGAGAGGAGTAGACGTCAGCCATCGGGTGCATTGCGTTCATGTGCAGAGTGGGGGTGGGGGCGGTCCTGGCTGGCCGCCTGGACGTCACGGTTCACCTCTAGGAACAAACCCCAAGGTCCCATTTTCCCACCTGCAACATAAGAGTAGCGAACCCCCGCGTCTGCCTCGCAGCATGCTGCGTGATGATTTGGTGATTTGGTGTGTATTTGGAGAGAAGTGGCACACCAGCTCTGCCCCGCCCCGGGGTGGGCCCCCTGGGGAGCTGTCCCGGCCACCTGCCCTGTGCACCCCGGACCGGCTGGGCCCCTCGCAGAGCTTATCCTGCTCGCAGACTAGGCTGCCCTGCAGTCCGGGCATATTTACTAGTAACTTGGGTGCCACCGAAAGCTCGTCCTCGATGTGTGTGTACTCAGCGGAGCTGCACACCTTCCCTCCAAACTTTCCGTATTTCCCGTTTTAGCAACGGCATCACGACAACTTGGCCACGGGCCCCCCCACTTCATCCTCCGGTCACTAAGCCCCGGTCCGCCCTCCTCCGTGCAACCTGTCGCCGGTGGTCGCCCCTGCGGCGCTCGGCTCCTCCTCGCGTGCAGGCCCCCAGCGTCGCCCCCTGGACAGCTGCAGGTACCAGCTCCATCACCCAGGTAACCTCTCTGCGTCGGGG
>NW_006294681.1:3069269-3094388 GCF_000327345.1 Myotis davidii | reverse complement strand
CCCCGACCCCAGCTCCATCTTTCAATCAGATTGCTTTAAAGTGAGTCAGATGGTGTTTCTCTCGTTTAAATCTTTTAGGGGATCTCTGTGGCCCTCCGGGTAAGACCCTATCTCCTTAAGTTTGCTGCATAAGGCCCTCCTAATCTCCTTTTCATTTATGTCTCCTCTCCAGCGGGCTCTCCACCGCCGGCCAGTCCTCGCACCCCTCCCCGAGCGAGTTCCAAATTCACCTGAAATGCTTTCTCTCTTCGCTCTAAACGTACCCGATCTTCCCCGCGCGGCCACACTCCCCCGTCTTGTCTCCTCCTTTCCTCAGAAGTGGCGGTCTCCCCTTCCCTCTTCTATTTATTTACCCAAAGTGAGGATTAGGGGCGCCATTGCATCCCTCCCTCTACAGGGCACCCAAAGCCTTACACGCGGTCGCCTCCCATCCTGCGCGAGTGTTAGTTACAGCCCAGCCTTGGAGCAGGGGGTGCATTCTGCTCGCCATTGTTCCCAGTTCCCAGGATGGTCCTGGCAATACAGCTCGCAGACCAATGACCCTTTTAGCACATACCCTGGTGGGCACAGGAAAGCAAAAATAACTAGTGGCCCCTAGGTATCTACGAATAGATTCATTTTATATTGCTGTATTTTTCAGTGTTGAATTCCTCCTCTCTTAGCTATTCTATAAGAATAACGTATTTATACACACACACACACACATACACACATATATATAATTAATTTTACTTAAACCAATGATGTGTTTGTCACAATTACTATAAATGTCTAATAGCAAAAATAGCGTGTGTGGATTGTGAAGTGAAATTCTGGAACACTGCCTGGCTGTTCAATGCAAGTGGGCAGAAATGTTCCTTTTAAACTCAAGACTCAAACTTCAAAACTGAGCTGAAACTAATGCCCTCATTATGATTGAGGGAAGGAGTGGAAGGAAAGACTATTAAGCTCAGAGTTCTGGTTCCTGTTTATTAGTAACTTTTAGGATAGCAATTATTGATGTTAAGAGCAGTCTGATACTGACTTTTTTTAAAAAAAAATAATCCTGATACTCTTGATATCTTTCTTTTGTTTACAGATGTCAGTGTCACAAATTGAATTTCTCATTTTCTTTGGGTTCACTCACAGCTAGCACTACTAACGTATGTGCATTTAGATCTGTACTATTTCTAAACACCGCCCTGCTACACACTTTGCAATAAAGTTAAACAAGAATTCTTTGTTAAGAGATGTAATATTTAGAGGGTAGGATAAGGAATAAATCTTAACTACTACAAATTGTTTCCCTTCAGCCCTACTCTGAAGGAGATCCTTGTTGGTTTTCTCATTACTGTACAACTGTTCTGTTGACTTTGTTACGTTTTAGTGGAAGAAAGTAGAATTTAGTAAGAAATAAAAAAATTTTAAGAGAAGAGAGGGAAAGTTTGTTTCTTTAGTATAATAAGCAAACATACATGGGATTATATATGAGTAAAAACAAGTAATGTATTTAAAGTATTTAAGTCAGAAAATATGCATTATAATTATTTACTGTTTCTATAGAAAAGTATTTTCATAATATGTATTATATCTATCTATAGGACCCACCAAATGATTATTATAAACATATTATAAGGGAAAAGTAAATGATGGAGAATAATTTTGAGTTTAGAAAACATTTTAGACACTAATTTGGCAAAAGTCCTGTAAATACATTTACATTTTAGCGAACTGTTTTTCAGTTTTTAAACCTTTTTAAAAATCTTGCCCTGGCTAGGTAGCTCAGTTGGTTAGAGCATCATATACACCACGGTTGTGGGTTTGACCCCCATTTAGGGCGCATATAAGAATCAACCAATGAATGCATAAATAGGCTGAACAACAAATCGATGTCTGTCTGTCTCTCAAATAAATTTTTAAAATTTTTAAAAATTGTATTTAAACTTTATGGAGTGGTGAAAAAAATTTAAAAATGTTGCTCTGGCCGGTGTGACCCAGTGGTTAGAACACCAGCCCATGCAATGAAGGGTCTTGAGTTCTATCCCCCGTCAGGGCATGTATGCATGTAAGTGGGTTGCAAGTTCCATCCCTGGCCTGGTTGGGGTGTGTGCAGAAGGCAACCAATTAATGCGTCTCTCTCACATCAATGTTTCTCTCCCCTCCCTTCCTCCCTTCCTACCTTCCACTCTCTCTAAAAACCAGGGGGAAAAATATCCTCAGGTGAGGATTAACAGCAACAACAATTTTTTTTAAGTTTATAGTGGCACATTTTTAAAACAACTAACTTAAGAGTATATCTACAGTGAGTACATTTCAGCCTTATTTCAGTGTTATCAAACCTAAATAGATGACCACGTGAAAGGAACATATTTAAGATTGCCATTTGCTACACTTGTTGGTTTTAGCAGTGATTTCAAGCCAATTGGGCATTAAAAATAAACTGCTGGTCCAGTGGAGATATGCCAATGGTAACGACTAGCACGAGTGTAGTGGAAAGAGGATGGGATTTGGAATGAAAAGATCAGGTCGAAGTCAGCTGAGGGGGTGACGCCTGCCTGAGTATGTCACCCTCCTCTCTGCCAGTCCACCCCTAAAGTCTCATTCTTTTGTATCCTAAAGTTTTAAATGTTCTAAAATTGCTCCTTAAAGATTAAATATCCCCGGAAGAAGTGAAGGTGGCACTTTAAGTTAACAAACACCTAAATAATCTTTTTGCTCAGCAGAGATTGTGTTTATCCTGTTGAGACCGAGAAAGGGAACAAGCCCAGCCAGCATGGTTCAGTGGTTGAGCATCGACCTTGAACCAGAAGGTCATGGTTTGGGTCTGGTCAGGGCACATACTGGGTTTGCTTTGGGTTGCGGGCTCCATTCTCAGTAGGGGGTGTGCAGGAGGCAGCCGGTCAATGATTGTCTCTCATCATTGATGTTTCTATCTCTCTCTTCCTCTCCCTTTTCCCCTGACATCCATAAAAATATATATTTAAAAAATGATTAAAACGGTACATTTTTATATTATGTATATTTTATCTCAAAAAAATATTTTAAAGCAATCTGGAAGCCCACAGTGGGACCCTGGCTGGAGACCTGTTTGTGCGACATGCCTAATGCCATGCCCTGACTTTTCTGTGACCTATCCTCAGCCCCTCCCTGCGTGAAGGGACCCCCTCCATAGTCTTCTCCAAGAATTCCCCCTCTTCCTCCCTCAGCATACACACTCCTGGACCTGGGCTGGAGTCTGCATCCCCCCAGCTCTTCTCAAGCAAAACTCTCTGCTCTGCCCCTCGGCCACCAGTCTGGAGCTGCCATTCCAACCCCAGGCCTTGTTCCCCCTCATTCAGTAGAGGCATCTCCTAGCACTGCCCAGGTCTGAAGTGTGTCCATGTGTAGCCTACACTCACAGCCTCCTTCCTCCCCCATGACTTTGATTTTATTCCATCTGCTCTTCAATCTCACCAAGACCCTGCTCCCTCAGCCTCTCCCCCAGCACCCACTCTGTCCCTCGGGGGTGGCCCACAGTTGTGTGCACTGGTGCCGCTGCACATTGGCTAATTATCTGCAACCCCAACTGAGTTCAAAGGGAAGTTGACCAGCCCTTTTCTATGAGTCTGTTAGTGACTTCCTTTTCCACTCTTTAGAACGGAACTCTCTTTAAGCCCCATTCCGCGTCGATTTAGGCCTCTCTAATGCCTTGTAATAGAGCACCGTTGTGTCATGTTCCAGCCCAGTTCTGCATGAACAACCCTCATCTTTAATTGCCCTTCCTGCAGCCCTCCAGAAGTCTATGCTCCCTCTGTTCCAAGTTTCTGTGCCGGCAGACCCCACCGCCCAGCATCTGCTTCTTTCTTCTTCTTGGTCTGCCAAACTCCTATTGGTTCTCCAGGTCTCAGGGGGACCTCAGCTCTGAGCAAGCCTTCGCTGGCCCTTTCCCCAGCTGCAGGAGTGTGTGCCAGAGCACCCTCTGCTTAGTCCTACTGTCAGCCTGAGTTACAGTTTCCCCAGGTGTGAGATACAGGAGGGCGCTGGCGCTGGCTTATTCATTACGGCATCCTTAGAGTCTGATACAGGGCCTGATAGAATACAATTAACTGCATAAGTCCCTGAATATGCTTTTAAAAACATCGTTATATATTTAGTCTCATAAATGGTAATTTGGCTTACAATTTGACTTCTGTGATTTTTTTATATTCTTATAAATACCTTTTACATAATCTTTTTTTTAAAACCAATAACTAGTTAATTGTAATACTTGTATATCCATTAGAATTAGGTTTGGCTGCACATAACAGAAAGTTCTCAAGTAACATTAGCATAAACAGAATAGAGGTTTCATCCCGATTCGGTACAAGGTCGTGTACAGACAGTGTTGGGCTGATAGGTGTCTCACTCCAAATCTGCAGGACTCAGTTTTCTTTGGCTTCACTCCCCCTCCCTGGGCTGTGCCACTGTCTTTGTGGTCCAAGATGCAGGCTAGCCTCGAACTCCAGGCAGCAGCGTGGAGGAAGGAATAAAGAAAGGGTGACGGGCACGTGCCAACTGTCTTTCTGGAAGTTCCTCAGAAGCTCACATGCAACATTTTTGCTTACATGCTGTCAGCTGACGTAAGCACACTTAGCTGCAAGGGAGGCTGAGATACACAGTCTTTATTTTGAGCAGCCATGCACCCCGCTAAAAATTCTATTGGTGTGCAAGAAAAGAAGAAATGAATATTAGGAGATAAAGAAAGAAAGTAGGCCACACCTGAGTTTAAAGGGTATGTAAATATAGTTGTCCGCCCTTATCTGTGGGGATATGTTCCAAGACCCCCAGTGGATGCCTGAAATCACTCACAGCACCGAACCCTATATATACTATACTGTTTTCCTTAAACCTCCATATCCATGATAAAGTTTAATTTCTAAATTAGGCATACTATGAGATTAAGAACAACTAATAATAAAATAAAACAATTAAAACAATACTCGCCATTAATTTTTACATTTTTTAGTCCAAACCTATTCTGAGTGTGTGTAACCATCCCTCACTTATAGTAAGTGGTGTAGTGTCCCTCATTTCAGAGGATCCCTTGCTGAAGTCCTCTTACAGGTTCGATGCTGGCTGTCAAAACACCTGTGGTCAATCAGGACATGTTTTTTGTTCATGTCTTCCACTCTCAAATGCAATGCCTTTCCCATCTTCACTGAACATTTATCACGCACTGTGGCCCTAGCTTTTGCAGTTTGAGGTGCGACAGCAAAACTAGCACACATTTCTTTTTTCCTTCTTCACAATTTCACAGAAGATTCATTCTTACAGTAGATCTTAGCAACTTCAGCATATGATTTTTTTTCTTATCAAGTTGAGACTTTCTTCTTTTCACTTGAAGGAAACAGTTAAAGCCTCTCTTCGGCATATCCGAGTTGCCAACATCACTACTCTTGCACTTGGGGGCCTTTAGTAAGTAACATAAGGGTGACTTGAACACAAGCCCTGCCATCACAAGACAGCCAATGTGATCACCAAGACAGCTGCTCAGTGACTCCCTGGTGGGGGGTAAGTACAGCGTAGAGACACTGGACAAAGGATGATTCACATCCGGGTCGGAGGGAGCAGGACTGTGTGAGACTTCATCATGCTGCTCAGAACGACTCTCACTTTAAAAGTTATGGATAGTTTGTTACTCGAATTTTCCATTTAATACTTCAGACTGCAGTTGGCCACAAGTAACTGAAACCACAAAAAGCAAAACTTTGGGTAAGGGGGGACTACTGTATGTCAACGTTATAATTCAGAAAAACCTAGATTTCAAATGTATTCTCTCTCTCTCTCTCTCTCTCTCTCTCTCTCTCTCTCTCTCTCTCTCTCTCAATGTTATTGATTTTTTAGAGAGAGAGAGAGAGACCTTGATGTGAAAGAAAAACATCAATTGGTTGCCTCCTGGGCCGGGGATCAAACTCCATCCTGGGTATGTGCCCTGACCAGTAACCGAGCCCACAACCTTTTGGTGAACAGGACGGCACTCCAACCAACTGAACCACGGTGGGAGGGGCTCTTCCTAGCTCTTAATCTCCTTTGTCGAAGGATCATGACCTTTAGACCCAGGGGTTTCACACCAAGCAAGTCACCAATTTCCAGGGTCTTTTCCCCTCTATGATCAGGTAAAAGTGTTAAAAACAAGTACCATCATCCTGTCCTCAGGATGATGTCCGAGATGGGCCGAGGCGGAGTGGAGGTGGAGGGTGTCAGTAGAGAGAAGGGCTCAGTAGTAACAAAGGGAGGATTTCACATTGTAGCAGTTTGGTGTGACCCCTATCTTGGCTTTGTCCTGGTTTTCTCCCTGGGGAGGTTCATATCTCCCCTCAAGCACCTGCAGTTCCGCCCGGGAAGCTGGAGGTCTCTATTCCACCACGGCCACTGTGCACGCAGTTTAACACCGGGTGTCAGTTGACACCCTTCTCCAGTCACCCAAGGGGAGGTGTCGTCAAAGGCCACACAACAATCTCTGGAAGAGGACAGGGTGCAGATGCTGCCAGTGAGGGACCCCACTCTGCACTCCACAAAGCTGTTCCTGCTTAATACCAGCCTTCCCTCCTTCCTTCCTCAGCCACTGGCCCAAACGTCAAGCCCTTTGCTCAACTGTTCTCTCTTTCACTCTCATTCCGGTACGTCTCTGTGCTTCTTCCTCCCCCCTCTGGTCTTTTTACCTCCCATTGTTTTCCCTCCTTCACAATCCCTCTCGTGTCCGCAGGAACCCTGATTCCTCTCGCGGCTTTGTCCTGCCTCTGTTCTCCACTGTGCCAGCTTCCGCGTCTCTGACCCTACCACAGGGGCGGCTCCATCTGCCTTCCTCAGCTGAGGACACTGCTCCCGGCCCAGCGGCCTCCAGCGCTCCCTCCAGCAAGCTCCTTCTTGTCCTGCAGACTTGCAAGGGCCCCCTTATGTGAGAAAGGGCACTCCTGTCTTTGCTGCACTATCCCTTTCCTTTCTTTCATCACCAAATAAGGAATATACAGCATCCACTGCTTCACCACCGCTTCTAACTCAATTCCTTGTCATGGAGGCTGGGGGGGGGGAGGGGGGTTGGGGGGGGAAGGGTGAAGGGGGGAAGTACCTTCAGCATCTTTTTGAAACTAACGTGTTGACATCGTCAATGACCTCCAAGTTATTCCTTGATTATAACATGACACCATTGTCATTGCCCTTTCATCTAAATTTTCTCTTAACTTCTGTCATGCTGCATGTTACGGTTCTTTTCTTATCTTTTATGAACACTCTAATGAACACATTCATTTGATTTCACCTTAAATAAGATTTTTCCACCCTAGCTGGTTTGGCTCAGTGGATAGAGCATCAGCCTGTGGACTGAAGGGTCCAAGGTTCCATTCCAGTCAAGGGCACATGCCCAGGTTGCAGGCTCGATCCCCAGTAGGGGGCATGCCGGAGGCAGCCAGTCAATGATTCTCATCGTTGATGTTTCTATCTCTTCCTCTCTGAAATCAATAAAAAATATATTTAAAAGAAATAATAAGATTTTCCTAGGATTCTGCTTTGGCCTACCTGCTCACCTGTCTGCAGGCATTTACTTTTTCAAGGAAGTATTTGACTTTCATGGGGTGAACACATTTATTTAATTATTTATTTCCTATTTATTATGGAGCATTTTAAACACACAATGATAGGGAGAATTGTGCAATGCCCCCCCGCCTCCAGGTGCCAGCATACAAGTCCAAAAACCATCTCTTTATGGCCACTCTTGTTTCATCTGTACCATAACATTCTGGGTGCTCCACCTCCACCAGATTATTCTGAAGCAAACCTCAGCCATCAGTTCATCTGGAAACATTGCAGTATATATTTTAAAAACATAAGGACTCTTTTTTGCAAAAGCCTTAACCACAATATATTAATAAGTCTAAAATTAGAGAAGAATACCTTTACATGAGCAAATAATTAGATCAAATTTCCTTAATTCTGTCATGATTTGCTTAAAGAGTTGGTTTGTTCAGATCAGGATCCAAGTCAAGTCCACAAATTGCACTTGATTGATGGGACTCTTTAAATAGCTTAATATTTAGATTCTCTTTTCCTCTCTTTTTAAAATTTATTTTAAAAAATACGTTTTTATTGATTTTAGAGAGGAAGGGAGAGGGAGAGAGAGAAACATCAATGATGAGAATCATTGATTGGCTGCCTCCTGCATGTCCCCTATTGGGGATCGAGCTCAAAACCTGGGCCTGTGTCCCAATTGAGAATCGAATGGCAACACGTTGGTGCATGGTATGACGCTCAGCCAACTGAGCCACACAGGCCAGGGCTTTAATTTTAATTTTTATTTATTGAAGGAAGAGAGAGAGAGTGTGTGAGAGAGAGAGACTTGATTTGTTGTTCTATTTATGCATTCATTGGTTGCTTCTTGTGTGCGCCCTGACAGGGGATGGAACCCACAACCTTGGTATATCGAGATGACGCTCTAACCAATTGAGCTACCTATTCAGCTTCCCTCTGTTTTGACCCCTTGCAATTTATTTGTAGAAAACACCAGCTAACTTGTCCCGTGCAATATCCCACATTCTGACTTTTGCTGATCACATTCCCATGTGTTGTTGTTTAATACCTTTGTCCCTTCACCCACCCAAATTTCCAGTAAATTGTAGTCAGATCCAAGTTCATTTTTGGCAAGAACATTTCATCGGTGAATGACATACTTTCATCAGGAATCTTATTTATTTACTTATTTATTTACATATTTATGAGAGAGAAAGGAGGGGAGAGAGTTGTTGTTCCACTATTTATGCATGTGTTGGTTGTTTCTTGTATGTACCTGACCAGGGTGTAACCTCTTGGTGCATCAGGAGGATGCTCTAACCAACTAAGCCACCTGGCCAGGGCCAGGAGTCTTACTTGTTCAGGTGGCTTCTAACTCTGTGTTCAGCTTCATTCCTTTATCTTCAGCTAACTTCTCGATCATTCCACTTAGACAGCCTGCCATCATCTCAAAAAGCAAATTTATCTTCCCACAAACACGCTTCCCTTTTGACACCTTCTCTTATTTCTGGAATTCCTATTGTCCTTCTAAATCACGTGGGCCATGATTCACTTTTCCTCAGCTCCCATATTCAGTCACAGAGACCTGCCAGTTATTTCTCTAGAGAGTGTCAGCATCCTTTCCTTTGGCTTCTCACACCACTACCATATACAGGCTTTAAAAGTATTACAATACCCTCCCCTGCTGGTCTCCTTTTCCTCAACTTCACTCCAGACACTACCACTGGATTAACCATTTATACATCGTGTGGTCCTTACTATGTATTTCCTACTCACACTCCATCAATGCGTACCCATTACTTATGGAATGAAGTCTCAACTACTGAGAGCTTTCGAACACAAACTGGTCCTAGCCTACCTTTCTAGCCTACCTGCCACAGCTCACCTGGCTTGGGTTTAGATGGTTTCCCATGGGTGTAGAAGCCACTAGAGTTGAAAATGCTTGGAGTAATGTTGAGTATAGGAGATGCAAATGAACAGTTACCTTAGCACTGGAATAAGCATGGAGTTTCTCTCTGAGAGTCACCCAGGATTTGTCTCAGGGGACACCTGGGGTCTCACCCTCGGGGAAGGGAAGTCGCCCATCACCCTGGAAAAACGGCTTGCTAGCTTTCTCAACGTTCCTAATAGGATATTTACCCGACGACCAGTTTGTCTGGTCCATTGACCAGGAATAGAGAATGCCAGCCACTCAGGCTCTGCCCTCATGGCACCTGCTCTCTGGCTCTCAGTAAAAGCCAAACACACACACACCCAGCAACACAAAGAACTCTCGGCTGAGAGGGGGACATGTAGGGGAATTTCTCCAGGGGACAATATTCATCTACTCTTCCGAGAACTTCCCAGGGTAGACCAGTGAACATTCTAGATGACCTCCAACCAAGATGCCCTTGAACATTGTCCTGGCTTACATGGATCCCGCCAGGCCACAGCTCACTGTCTCCCGTGTGATGTCTCCTGACCAAATCTGACAGAAAGCACTTGTATTCAAAGAGCTGGTACACCACCCTTCATTCCACGGGAAGAGCTCCGCCTGTACCATGTTCCTTTCACTCGGCCACCAGGAGGCTGAGATGCAATTTCAGAGCTCAGTCACTGGTTGATCCTTTTCTGTAGAAATGTTATATTTGCCCCTGGGCTCTGATTTCAGTTTCTATTTCTACTTTAAAAAACTTGTGCTGTTAGTCATCTTATAATATGCATTTTAGAACGAGCCGGTGTATACGTTAAGTAAATAAAATTCTCCCACATTCTCCCACCCAGGTAAAGTTGATTGGTTTACCTCATCTGACTCCCAGTTTGCTTATTCTGGGCAGTTTTAATTGGAATGCTGTCCCACCCGCCTCTCCCACCAATCCCCCAACCCCCTCCAAGGCCTACCCATCCTGTCTAGTTCCGTTTGAGGGCTCCTCCTCCCCCACAAACAGCCTGACTGCCCCAGCCTAGAGCAAGCCTTCCTCCCTCTGAGAGCCGTTCATGCTGTTTGAACACTATTTGTTATACCACTTCCCACACGCTGTCTTTTATTGTCAGCATTATGCACATTTTTTACATTTGAAAATAATATGTGCACACAATAGAAAATGTATGAGAGAGGTTGCACAGGTAAAAGGTGTTCTGTCCCTAACTGCCTCAGAGACTGCCTCTCCTGCTCATTCTTTGTGCATCATTCCAGACATACCTATGTATTCACAGCACACATGAATATTCATGTAAGTACAGGCAAACACAAATATGTATACACGCGTGTGTGCTTAGACATCCTTCATCTTTTTCCAAAGCTCTGAACATGCCATATACATTTGTTCGCATCTAAACATTTTTTCATACAACTGTACAGGCTGACGATTATACAATCAGTACATAAATATCTACCTCATTTTGTGTCACTTCTATCGTAAAGATAAAACGTACTTTATTTGATTAGTTATGCCATCGTGGTCTATATCTGTCTGATTGAATGTACTCTTTCTGAAAGCAATGGAGGGAATATGTCTACACTTAATATATTCCCCCAGAATTCCAGAGCATAGCACCCTCCACATAGGAAAGGCTTAGTAATTACTGATTGTAGGTTATCAGTAAATATTTGAGTAGCAAGTAATTCTATTATATAAAAATATTTTAAGGGTAACTTGAGAAAGTCTTCTAGCATCATCCCATCAGGCACATCTGTTTTTCACTGAACTTTTCCTATATAATAAAAGGCTAATATGCAAATCGACTGAACAATGGAATGACCAGTTGCTATGACGTGCACTGACCACCGGTGAGGGGGTGGGGGGGCAGATGCTCAACACAGGAGCTGCCCCCTGGTGGTCAGTGCGCTTTCAGAGGGAATGCCGCTCAGCCAGAAGCCCGGCTCAAGGCTGGCAAGCACATGTGAGGTGGCGGGAGCCTCTCCTATCTCCATGGCAGTCGGACATTCCCCAAGGGCTGAGGGACCCCCTGAGTGCACAAATTTTGTGCACTGGGCCTCTAGTCCATGTTATAATATGTCTGTTGTATTATCTACAGTGTGTTTTAGAAAAGTTTGGCCTTGCCTGGCTAGCGTGGCTCAGTGGTTGAGCATCGGATCTATGAACCCGGAGGTCATGGTTTGATTCCTGGTCAGGGCACATGCCCGGGTTGCAGGCTCGATCCTCAGTGGGGGGCGTACAAGAGGCAGCTGATCAATGATCCTCTCTCATCATTGATGTTTCTCTCTCTCTCCCTTCCTCTCAGAAATGAATAAAAATATATAGTATTTAAAAAAGAGGAAGGGTTGGCACTGAGGCATACTAAGTTTCAGCTCCTGAAGAGAAGGGTGGAGGGGGCCGAGGTCCCATATCTAAGGATAAGAGCAGGGGTTCTGCAGGACCAAGAAAATCGCCCCATGCCCTGACCGGTTTGGCTCAGCGGATAGAGCATTTGCCTACGGACTCAAGAGTCCCAGGTTCGATTCCGGTCAGGGGCATGTACCTTGGTTGTGGGCACATCCCCAGTGGGGAGTGTGTAGGAGGCAACTGATCGATGTTTCTCTCTCATCAATGTTTCTGGCTCTCTGTCCCTCTCCCTTCCTCTCTGTAAAAAATCAATAAAATATATTTTAAAAAAGAAAACAGAAATAAAAAAATTCCTCTCTGTAAAAAATCAATAAAATATATTTTTTTAAAAAAAAGAAAGAAAGAAAGAAAGAAAGAAAGAAAGAAAGAAAGAAAGAAAGAAAGGAAGAAAACCGCCCCAGGGAGAGAGCACAGCAATGAGGAAGCCAGCCGCAGTCCTGCTCCCAGGAGGCGAGGCCTTCACCACTGGGTGGGCAAAGGGAAAGGGGAGTGGGAGTGGGGATCTGAGCTGGTCTTAGGAAAGGGGGAGTTACAAAGTGCCAGGACTTTGGTTGGATGGGTCCCACTCTTTAAAGGGATCACACTATACCCATATTCATAGCAGTGTTATTCACAATAGCTACATGGTGGAAACAGTTCAAGCCAGGTGAATGGATAAAGATATATCTATCTGAATATTACATATATAATGGAATAGAAGCTATAAATAATGGAATATTATATATAATGGAATATAATATATATTCTATATGGAATATATTCTATATTATATATATTCTATATAATGGAATATTATTCAGCCTTTAAAAGGAAGGAAATTCCACTCTGGCTAGTGTGGTTCAGTTGGTTGGATGTTGTCCTGTGTACAAAGGGTTGCTGGTTTGAATCCTGGTCAGGGCACATGCTGAGTTGTGGGCTCGATCCCTGGTGGGGGGGCATGCAGGAGGCAGCCGATCAATGTTATGCTCTCATATCAATGTTTTTCTCTTTTCCCTTCCTCCCTCTCTAAAAACCAATAAGCTATTCTTTAAAAGAAAAAAAAAGGAAGGAAATTCTGACAGATGCTACATAGGTGAATGTTGTGTTAAGTGAAATAAACCAAGTACAAAAGAACAAATGTTGTATGATTCCACGTAGGTACCTAGAATAGGCAAGTAGATAGAGACAGAAAGTAGAATAGAGGTTACCAGGGCCTGGTGGAGGGGAGAATGGGAAGTGTCTCTTAAATGGACACAGAGTTCTGTTTGGGATGATGGACAAGTTCTGGAGATGGATAGTGGTGATGCTTGCACAACACCGTGAATGTGCTAAATGCTACAGACTTGTATGGTTAAAATGGTATATTTTATAGTATGTATATTTCATTACAAAAGGTATTTTATAGTTTAAAAGAGCAGGAGGCAAGGGCAACCCATATACTGTAGAATGTGGTCACCAACCCCCCCCCCACACACACACACTGCAATGCAGTCATTCTTCTCTCCCTGCCTTGACCTGTGCCACCTCGGAGCTCACAGGCACCACCTTACCCTGGCGAGTCAGGTCGGGGGATGTTGCTTTGTCTTTCCCTGAGAGGGGTAATCAATGAATAGGCTGGTGAACCAGGTGAAATCGCATGGAAATGACTGTAGACCCAGGTGACTTAGGAGTGACTCGGGGCAAAGGCCCCGCCATTAGCACTGTGAAGATGGGAACAGGAGTGAGGGGGTGGGATAGGGTGTTGTTCCGCAGCTCGTCAGCTTCTGCCTTTTTGATTCTATGAAGCTCTGCCCTGTGAATTGAAGATAGCAGCAGCATTACCTGCTGGAGAAGCTCCAGAGAGGAACTTAGGAGACAGGTTAATATGAATTCTTGCTAGCTTTCTTAATGAAAAGCCCAGTATAGCAGCTCAATCATATTATAAACACAGTATAAATATATTAAAACGTAATTACTTGGCGTGGCTGGTGTGGCTCAGTGGTTGAGCGTAGGCCCATGCACCAAGAGGTCACCAATTCGATTCCCCATCTGGGCACATGCCTGGCTTGTGGGCTCCATCCCTAGCTGGGTGGCATGCAGGAAGCAGCTGATCAATGTTGATGTTTCTCCATCTCCCTTCCTCTCTCTCTCAAAAAAAAAAAATCGGTGAAAAAGCATACTTTAAAAAGTAATTATTTAGGTGGAAGTTAACTATATTAAACTACAGATTAAAATAAAATTAGGAATGGTCTACTTTCAGATTCAAGTACACAGAATATTTTTTTAAAATCATTTTTGGCGTAGCTGGTGTAGCTAAGTGGTTGAACGTCAACTTAGAGCCAAGAGGTCACGATTCAATTCCTGGTCAGGTGAGGGCACATGTTGGGTGTGGGCTTGATCCCTAGTATGGGGTGTGCAGGAGGCAACCAATCAGTGATTCTCTCTCATCATTGATGTCTCTATCTTTCCCTCTCCCTTCCTCTCTGAAATAAATAAAAAAATATTTTAAAAAATTATTTTTGGCTTTCTGTATCCAGGCATCCCAGCGTATTAAATGCAACACTAATTCCATGAGCATTTTTCATGTGCCAGGCACTGTACTAGGTTCTGGCACCAACCTTTCACAAATCTTTGTGCTGTACTGAATCTGTGGGTCCCTGTGGCTGCATATTTCAACGAGGATTAGTTAGGTGCAGGGTTGTCAGTTTTCCAACCAGGAGAAAGGGGTTAATCATAATTGTTGCATAACTCTCAAGTCAGTTTTATCTGAGCTGCCGCCTCAGGCAAGATCTTGTGAAAATCAAGGTGCAGACTTGTCTTTCCAATGTGACCTTTCCCCCCTTTAATGCAAAGAAGGGTAAACAATCGGATGTAAAGGAGGTAAGTTCTCACTGGGTCACGAGAAAGGCAAGTAGCCTTTTGGCAGTTTTTAGATTTGTTTGGGGCAAGCATTAGAAGACCAGCGTTTGAATCCCATTTCTGTCATTCACAGCAGGGCAACTGCTCAAGCCTCAAGATGCCTCATCTGTAAAAGTGGGTTGTATATCCACAATCTGCAGAAACCAAACCTAATATTTGATCTGCTGACCAAGGAGGAAGAAGACTGGAGTTTTATGTGCCAACAATAGTTATTGGCAAATATGTAAACCAGAGTTAAATGTAGGAGTATCATGAGGCCTGATACATGAGATATGGAATTAGGCAACCTCAAATGATGACCTGTTCTCATTTTACATATCAAAGTACAACTCCTGAGTTTGACATAGTTTAGCCTAGAATTGTCCAAGAACTTGCAATGATGATATTATGTCCCACTGCATGACATTGACATTACTGAGATCACAGAACAAAAACAGCACCCACGGCCTTGGCCTGCTAACACTGGAATTCAGCCAAATGAGCCAACCAACCACCAACGGGCTTAATGAAATAAAAGGAAGAAGAGACAAGCTTAGCTATTTTTTTGGTTTTGTTTTTGCTGACATATTTATTTCCAAAGAAAAAGACTTGAGCCCTGGCCAGGTAGCTCAGTTGGTTGGAGCCTCGTACCGATATGCCAAAGTTGTAGGTTCGATATCTGGTCGGGGCACATACAGGAATCAACCAATGAATATGTGGCTACTTCATGGCTCTAGGTAACAATGCAAGCTGATCTTGCCTGTTCCCTCGGGACCTTGCTCTGGCTTTCTGGCCAAGTATCCTTCTGGGTCTCTAGGGAAGACAGTGACTCCCCTGGTTGAATCTGGCAATTCCCCATTGTTCCTCCTCTTCCCAGGGGTGAACATTGCTTAAGGAAGTTGTATAACAACTTTGGCTCGTCCACAATAGCAGTTCAGGACTCAAGGTATCACACGGCTCAGACTCAACGAGAGCTCTTTCTTTTTGCAGCTTCGTTCTTCCCTATGGGAACTATTGCAAAATTTGAACACTTTCCCCAAGTCTCTTGACCATCCATGAACATCTCAGTCTCAGTAGATGGTCAACCCATGAATGAATACGAAAAATAGAAGCTATTAGAAATGAATTTGCTTGACCTTCTCCCTAGCCCAACCTATAAAACTATTGCCATTTTCACCAGCCTTTCTTTGGTTTCAGAAAAAGAAGTGTCATTCCTCCCATCAAGCCCGAGCTTGATCACATCTCCCCCCCGCCCCCCCACTAGACTGACTCTTCTATGGAGTTAGCCTCTCTCTCCTGGCTCCTGGCTCTTAGTCTAAAGCAGTGGTTCTCAACCTTCCTAATGCCATGACTCTTTAATACAATTCCTCATGTTGTGGTGACCCCCAATTTCATTGTTACAAATTGAACATAATTAAAGCATAGTGATTAATCACAAAAACAATATGTAATTATATATGTGTTTTCCAATGGTCTTAGGCGACCCCTGTGAAAGGGTCATTCGACCCCCAAAGGGGTCTCGACCCACAGGTTGAGAACCGCTGGTCTAAAGTAATGCTTATTACTCTGACATTTATAAAAAACGTAAACAAATAACCCTCCCCCCCCCCAATAACTACTATCCCCTCTTTAATGTGAATTCTCCTTTAGATACTACTCATCTATCTTTATTTGATAACCAAATGTCTACTCAGAGCAGGGGTGGGGAACCATTTTTCTGCCCACAGCCATTTGGATATTTATGACATCATTCGTTTAATATAATTCACTTAATATAAATTTATGTTGCTATGAAAAAAAGCTCCTAGATTTATTGAATTTCTTTTGATTAATCCTCACCTGAGGATATTTTTCCATTGATTTTTAGAGAGAGTGGGAGGGAGAGAGAGAGAGAGAGAGAGAGAACATCGATGTGAGAGAGACACATGGATTGGTTGTCTTCCTTGCACCCGGACCAGGGCCAGGGATCAAGCCTGCAACCGAGGTATGTACCCTTGACCGGAATCCAACCTGGAACCCTTCAGTCCGAGGGCGAACACTCTAATCATGGAGGCAATTCAGCCAGGGCGATTTATTGAATTTGGAGTCCCACCTTCGGTTGCCTTGGCAGGGCCAGACCAAATGATTTCACGGGCCTTGTACGGCCCCCAGGCTGGACGTCCCCCATTCCTGAATTAGAGTCTGAAGTCTGCACCACTGTCTACACGTCTATAACTCCCATTAACTTTCTTATCCAGCCCTATGATCTCGCTTTTACCCTCCACACTCAAACTGAAAAGGTTAACAAGACCGAATTTAGCAAATACTTCTCATTCCTTCCCTACTTGTTCTGTGACATTGGACATGGTTGCCCCTTCCCTTCTAGAAACTCCTTTCCCTTAACGTCTTCTTTTCCCTTTCGGATTGATCTTTGTGAGTTTTCTTCAATGGATTCTCTTGATGTGTCCCTTTATTGTTTTGTCTTAACACATGTTTTATATGGATACGTGATGTTCCCCAATGAATCACTCCTCTGGGCAAGCAGGCAGTTTTCTGCTCACATTGATTCTGGGCCTGACCATGTGACTTGCTTTGGCCAAAGGAGCATCAGCAAACATGAAGCCAGCAGAGGCTTGTAAGTGCTTGTTCTTGGGGGCTTGTCTTCTTGGAATACTCCTCAAAGATTGCTATGTTATCTGGATGACTATGATGAAAGATCAAGTTGAACCAAAGGGAGAGTGAGGGAGAGGGAGAGAGAAAGAGAGAGAAACATCGATGTGAGAGCGGAACATGGATCAGCAGCCTCTTGCCCCAACCCAGGCATGTGCTCTGACTGGGAATCAAACCAGCAACCTTTCAGTGCATAGGACAATGCCCAACCAACTGAGCCACACCAGCCAGGGCTAACATAGTGTTATAAAGATTCCTGTTGTCAGCCTGCTTTTGTCTCATGTTGCATGTTTTCCAAGCAATGTCATCCATTCCAATGAATTTAAGTGCCCTTTATACTCCATACTTCTTACACCCACATTTCTAGATCAGATCAGTCTACTAAGTTCTCATTTTTTAAAAAATATATTTTATTGATTTTTTACAGAGAGGAAGGGAGAGAGATAGAGAGTTAGAAACATCGATGAGAGAGAAACATCGATCAGCTGCCTCCTGCACATCTCCTACTGGGGATGTGCCCGCAACCCAGGTACATGCCTTTGACCGGAATCGAACCTGGGACCTTTCAGTCCGCAGGCCGATGCTCTATCCACTGAGCCAAACCAGTTTCGGTAGTTCTCATCTTTTATGGGGCATCCCACTTGACTATTCCACAGACCACCTTGAATTCCCACACCAAAGTCTTTTTCCACAAATTGCTCCCACTCCTTATTCTTTATCTTGGCTAATGATGCAACTAGTTATCAGTCACTCAAGGAGGTAATATAGCAGCTAATTTTCATTTCTCCCTTTCATTCACTTGCCAACAATCATTCACCAAATCTTAAATATGTCACCTAAATATCTTTCACAATTTTTCCTTTATTTTCAGCACCTCAAATGCTGTCCTGGTCAAGGGACTCGTCCTGTCCTACTTTGACCATCACCAGTGTCTGCTCACTGCCTCTCTGCTTTGAGGTCTGGTCCACACAGTCAACATATCCCTATTTCCCCTGATCATGTTCCTTGCTGACAATCCTTTCATGGCTCCTCCCCACCTGTGGGGGGAAGGTAAAGTTTTCTTACTATGTTCCGAAACCCTTCCTGATCTGGCACTACTTATCTTTCCATTCCCGTCTCCTCCCCACCTGTGGGGGGGAAGGTAAAGTTTTCTTACTATGTTCTGAAACCCTTCCTGTTCTGGCACTACTTATCTTTCCATTCCCATTTCCTGCCCTTTCCCTGTCTGTGCTGTGTTCTGAGCCAAATTCCTTGCAATGCCAACGCTAGCCATCTGCCCCATGGATGCAGCGGACAGTTTTCCTGCCCGGCGTACCTCCCCACCCCTGCCATCTGCAGAGTTCTTGAAGACTCAGTTTAAATGTCACGTCCTCTGTGAAGTCTTCTCTGCCTATCTGGGCGGAAGTAAAATTAGTCGTCCCTTCTTCTGAGCCATCACTGTACCAATGTTACCACTGTGGTGCACATTGTAATTGTAGTGACATGCTTAAATGTCTGTCACCCCTCATAGACTCAGAGAGCCCCTCCAGGCAGGGGTTTGCTTTATTTTTGATTTTGCAACTCCCAGCACAGTGTGCGATGCACAGCAAGTGCTTGATAACTATTGAATGAACAGGACGCAGCCCGATCCACTGAGCCAAACCAGTTTCGCATTGACCCAGGAACCAAGAGGTCACCAGTTCAATTCCCAATCAGGACACATGCCTGGGTTGCAGGATTGATCCCCAGTGGGGGGCGTGCAGGAGGCAGCTGATTGATGATTGTCTCTCATCAGTGATGTTTCTATCTCTCTCTCCCTTCCTCCCTGAAACAAATAAAAATATATTTTTTTAAAAAAGAAGCCCTAGCTAGTTTAGCTCAGCAGATAGAGTGATGGCCTATGGACCAAAGGATCCTGGGTTTAATTCCATTCAAGGGCACTTAACTTGGTTGCAGGCTCCTCCCCTCAGGGCTCTTGCGGGAAACAACCAATCGATGTGTTTCTCTCACATCGATGTTTCTGTCTTTCCTTCTCTCTTCCACTCTCTTGAAAAATCAATGGAAAAATATCCTTGGCTGAGGATTAACAAAACAAAACACAACAAACAAAAGAATAAGATGCTATATTTTCCCACTTTAAATGTTTTGTAGCCCTGGTTGGGTAGCTTGGTTGGTTAGAACATATGCCACGATTTTGGGTTCAATCCCTGGTCAGGGCACATACAAGAATCAACCAATGAATGCTTAAATAAGTGAAACAACAAATTGATGTCTCTCACTCACTCTCTTATTTTCTCGCTCTCTAAAATCAACCAATAAAAAATGTTTTCTAAAAGTATCGTATTATACCAGTAATTGGCTAAGTTAGCGCTGCCACTATAGATTTTCATTTATTAGTTTAGACGTAGAGACAATGAGATACTTTAGGTCTTGTCCACTACTACTTAGGATAGTTCAGTGACAATAAGTCACAGAATATTGGAGATGGTAACTCAGGGGGAATTAGGCAAAGTGGTTCGCCCCAGGTTGGTGGCAGGGGGCATGATGGAATCACTGCCCCCACCCTCCCCAGATACAGCACTGCCTTCCTCAGCCACAGGGCAGAGTGGTTCTTCCATTCTGCCTGGTCTTCCCTTTGGGATGAGCACTCCTATGACAAGCATTTATAACAGGTTGAGTCTGAATAATATAAAGAAGTTGGTAATTGCTTTTTATTTTTCTTTAATTATTTTTTTTTGGGGGGGGAGGGACACCACACTTCTACTCAATTAAGAGAAACATTTACAAAAATATATATATTTTTATTGATTTTAGAGAGGAAGGGAGAGGGAGAGAGAGAACATCAATGATGAGAGCGAATCATTGATCGGCTGCCTCCTGCATGCCCCACACTGAAGCTTGAGCCTGCAACCCGGGCATGTGCCCTGACCGGGAATTGAACCGTGACTGCCTGGTTCCTAGGTCGATACTCAACCACTGAGCCATGCCGGCTGGGCAAGAGAAACATTTTTAACAGTACAGAGGTCTTTTGTGTTTTTTACACGTGTCATGCCATGAATTCATAGGGAGTGGGTTCCAGCAGCTCCGGCTCCTTTCCGTTGGTTCTCACAAAGTGTGCTTCTCTGGGTGGAGCAGGCAGGGGCTTCAGTTGAAGCCAGGTACCTTTCCCTTTGGCTTCCTTCTTTTCTGGTTTTCCCTCCCACGGTTCAGGAAGCTGTCTCGGCTCTTAGCGTGCTTAATATGCTCAACACGTACATTAATCCTCTTGGCAAGAATCTTGCCCTTGTTTGTTGCAGGGGTGGGGAACGTCTGGCCTGTGGACCATATGAGGCCTGTGAAATCATTTGGTCTGGCCCTGCCACGGCATTAGGGCTGAGTTATTTACATGTTTGACCAAACATAGCAGGCTAATTCTTAAGTTGATAATCCTGTATGGCCTGCAAATGATGTTATAAATAACCAAGTGGCCCTGGGTAGATAAAAGGTTTCCCACCCGTGGTTTACAGCAAGGCCCACTGCATGCCGGGTAACACTGTAGACTCTCCCAGTTTTGCCATGGTAATATTTGTGGGGCATTCCTTTTTGAACAGTGCCCATTCCCTTGCTGTCTACAATATCACCTTTCTTGTGATTCGCATGTATGTGGCCAAAGAACGAAAAGGCCTAGAGAACATATAGCCGGTGCCTGTCCTCTTTCTCTTTGTGTTAGTCATTTTGGAGAATTACGGGGAGATGGAGGTTCCAGCTGAAAAGAAAGGGTAATTGCTTTTATATCTTCCCTTTTCTTGTCTTAGGAGGTCCTTTTCCCTCTCTCCCCTGCTGCAGGTCTGGTTGCCCCCACCCTTCTCCTTACTGCAGAGCTTAAAAGGACAGATCTGATGGTGACGCCCCTCTGAGCTCTCCAATGACTCTCTAAAATCTTTGGGGTGAAGTCTAGAGCTCTCCTTGGTTCTGACCTAATCTACTACCTCCCAAGCCCACCATTTGTATAAGGAAGGAAGTACCTACTGAGCACTTTCTATATGCAAGGCTCTGTGCCCATGGGTGTGGGTGTGTGTGTGTGGGGGGGGGCGGCGACAGGTACTAACCGACAAGATACAGTCATTGCCCCAGAGTAGTTCACAACCCAGTGAGCAGATAGGACAGGAATTCATTATAATTTAATGTAAACCGGTTTGATGGAGATGGAAAACCAAGGAAGGACAGCCAAGCCATCCTTGAGGGGATCAGAGAAGGCTGAGGAGGAAGATGGGCTCACTCTCCATGTTCCACTCGGTATGAAATCACTTGCAGGAGTCTGCACTCACCGGGCTTTGAAGTCTCCAGATCTCTTTGTTGTCTCTTGGGAATACTGCTCACCCCTCCTGTTCAGATGAACTCCTGAGCCTACTCAAGACCCAGCTCACTCCTCCCGGGGGAGCAGCCTTCTCTGCTGTCCCCGGCAGCAAGAATCATTCCTTTCTTTATGCTGCCACAACCATGGGCTTCTTGAGGATGGGAGCTAACTGTGGTCTCCAAGGCTAACAGAGAAACGGGTACACAGCAGACGGTCAACAAAACGTTTGCTAAAACCTAGCTACACATGCTATCTTTGGGGGGCCACGGGGGCCTAATTGTAGTCCTGGAGGCTTTCTTTTCACCCTATATCTTGACTTTTGGGATCTTGACAGTTGCCAGCAAAAACTTAAAGCAAGTGGCTCCATGATGGGTGGAATATGAAGAGTGAGCTTCCCTACCCAACTAGGTTCTTTCCCTTATGAGCGAGGGAAGTTGTGCTGTTATTCCAGTGAGGCAGGACAAGCTTTTTACTTGTCTATTTTGTGTTTTCTTTAGACTCTAAATACGGCCTCTAAACATCCATGCCTCCGTTTTTCTATATATTTTCCACGACAGTACAGCTTCGTCATTTAAAGGCAATGTATTGTTTGGAGCTCACCAAAATGATGTGGATGCAAATTTGGTAAATGATGAGTAAGAAAGCTTTTAGTGGGAAAAAAAGAGATAGGGGCTCTACAGAGAGTTATTTTCTATGACTTGCGAACTAGTTCTGAACAGTGTCAAAGATGAGTTCCAAAAATGCATCCAAGTTTGTTCTCAACACTGGAATTAGTGTAATGTGTGTGATATTTTTAAGTTCACAACACGTGGAAGAACAGATAGGGAGGTGTTCCAAAGTTGTGGTGTTTTTCAATTGTTCTGGCTGTGCAAATGACACCTCCCCCCAAAATATTATAGGTTGATACATGTGGCTATGTTCCCAAACAAAGACAAATATTTATTTGTCTAAGGACTAATGTAGCTGAACTATATAGGTTGGTTAGCACTAGTTTGAGTTCTTGGAAGAGACTTCTCATTCATTCATGGGTCTAGAACAGTGATGGCGAACCTATGACACGCGTGTGAGAGGTGACACGCGAACTCATTTTTCTGGTTGATTTTTCTTTGTTTATTTAAATATATAAAATAAATATCAAAAATATAAGTCTTTGTTTTACTATGGTTGCAAATATCAAAAAATGTCTATATGTGACACGGCGCCAGAGTTAAGTTAGGGTTTTTCAAAATGCTGACACGCCGAGCTCAAAAGGTTCGCCATCACTGGTCTAGAAAGCCTTTTTGTAATGGTATTTTTCTCAGCTGCACCCTCCCCATTCTTTAATGCCCCACTATTTCCCAGATCCCTAGAACCTTTCACTGCCTCTGGCCACAGCAAAAGACCCCCACAAATCACCATTTTCTGTTACCACTAAATCCAAACTACCCACCCATTAGACTGTAAACTCCAATAGAGCTTTAAATTTGTTAGCCTCAGCTAGTGTGGGGAGGAAAACAACCCATTGAGCTTACACTCCTCTGTGAATGACCCTGAGTCCCTTATCTCTCCCTAAGGTATTTGCATACTTAAAAGGAAAGCTTGTGAATTCAAATTATTCTCTTTGGGAAAGCCTCAATAGTGAAGCAAATGGAGAGGAAACATTGGAGGCTAAAGGTGGTGGGGGGTGGGAGTTGGGATTTAAGTAGGCCAGAGCTGCCTAGGACTGTGTCCTGGAGGCGTTCCGCTTCTCAACGCCCCTCGCCCCTCGAGCTCCGTGCCTGCACCACGTTGAAAAGCTTAGAGACATCATCATGGCTGTCTGGACCGAGGCAATGAGGAGAGGGGGTGAATCAGAGAGGGCTGCAGGGCTGTTTGTTTTCCCGTTGAGCTTTGGATGCACTATTTTTACCACTCCCCCTGTATTTCAAAGAGAGGTGTCCTAACCTTCTAGTTAAATAGACAGATCTCCTCAGGGTCACTTAATATTATTTGTGGATTAAAGGTTAACTCATTTACTTTCACTGTATGTAGATGCCATATTTTTAGCTTGTAATCTGACTTGAAACATGCACATCTGACAATGAGCTGGGGTATAGTGTAAAAGAAAATTCTTTTTATGCCACTTTTATGTTCTGTAATATAGTCAGGTACTAGTGGTTTCTTTGTAGACATTGTGTCCTCCTTTCTCCCCCTCTCCCCCTCTCTCTCTTACACACACACACACACACACACACACACACACCCCAAAGCATCCCCTATATGCTTTCACTGAGACATATAAGCTTATTGGAAATGTAAGACTAACTTCAGAATTCTGATTCTTGGTTTATGATATGAGGCTATAAAAAGGTAGAAGCTGACTTCAGTGTTTTCCAATTTTTTTAATGCCAGAATTTTCTGTGGTGTCAATGTTCTCTGCTGTTTATCTATAAACCCTTTCAATGAATCATTTACCTTTTAAAAAACACCACTCAAATATATGGGGGTGGGCAAAAGGTTTACAGTTATGAGTACATGAAATGTTTATTTTTATATTATTATTTATTAATTATTGTATTATTTATTTGTGTTACAACTACAAACCTACTTTTGCCCACCCTGTATGATGAAAGCCCAAACTAGTGCATTGCAATAAATGATAGTATAATGTAACACATATTTAGAAAAATTATTACTAATGTAAGGAAAATAAATATTTTAGTGATTAAGTCTAGGATACTCAAACTTAGTTATGGAATAGTTGTAGTAATTATCAAAATACTTTTGATCACCCTTTTGTTCAAATAGAAATATTGTGATTACTAAAGTCTCAGCACGACAGGTGGTGAATGAAGAGAAAGTCTATTTTGCATAGTTTTGTAATTTTTCTGTTTATTCTAGAGTCCAATAATACAAAGTCACTTTACTCTGTTATATCTATTATAAAACTATCTTTGGTTGATATAAGCTCCTTTCTTGATTTAAAAATAAATGTCATCTGTAACCTAATAAAATCACCTTAAAGTGTACAATCGTTGACAGCTTGCAAGAATTATAACTGCTCGGTGTTTTGCACATACAAGGTGCTTGATAAATATCTGTAAATCTATCTCCTAAAAGGAAAATTAGTAAAAGACAAATTTATTATTTATTTTGCACCAGGAAGAGAAATAGAATGAGGCTTGATTATTTAAGGCTAGGAGATCATATAAAAGTGCTATTTTGCCAAAGAATGATTAAAACATTCCAGTCCTGACACGTTTAATAATGGGAACACACAACCTATTTCTTTGTTTCATAACCATCGCGCTGTCTCTCCCTTTTTTGGCGTGGCAACAAATGCAACAAAATCGACTCCATCCAGTTAAACTTTTTGATTTGGACGTGGACGCGAAGTTCTGTCAACTAGGAGGCAAGAAAAGCAATGCGGCGAGGCAGGATAAATGTACGTATTTGAAGTGGCATGTGTCCATTCTAAATAATTTCATGTGGGAAAATAATTTCAAGTTGAAGGAT
>NW_006294681.1:3040647-3067431 GCF_000327345.1 Myotis davidii | reverse complement strand
AATGGCTCTGCCTCGAGGAGCCCAGCCCCGTGGGAGCGCACCCCAAACTCCCGGCCGGCCGCCCGCTTTGTGAGCGCCCCACCGGGGCGGGCGGCGCGGGGAGTGCTCCTGCTAGGGGTCGGACGGTTTTCCCGGAGGTCACTTTTGGAGATTGTTCACGCCTCGATTTTAAACTAGTTTTTCCCCCTCTTCTGAACAGACAATGGACAAAAGAAAAGTAGCAACCCACATGGAGAGTTCCCTTTGAATTGCTAGAATTAGATACACTATCCAGCTCTCCACTTGCTAAGTGTACTTTTTAGTTTCCCATTGTATATTATCTAACAACCGGTTTCCAGAACTTATCTTGAAATATGTTCATCTTCTGGGCTTGATTTCTGGGACGTATTACATATTTTAATTTATTTTTAAAGGCTTATGTAGGAGAAGGCCCTGGTTTTTATTTTTTAAACATATTAATTTAAGCCGTTTTTGCAGTGGGCAATACCTTTCACAGAGGTTGAGTGTATTTTCTCTCAATCCTCTCCTAATAAGGGGAGGGGGAGCACTCACTATACGTAATAATCAAGTAGGAAAAAAACTTGCCTTTATCTCCTCATAGACCTATTCTAACGATGACAAAAACAAAAATCTTAGTGACTGTGACCTTAGCAGCTCGGGAACCTGCTTTTCCCCAGTTATATTCCATTTAGATTGTAGTAATGTGTAAGTACTGGGTCACTCTTATTTCAGAAATAACTTGAGCAGTGATTTCATGAAGTTGAATCGTCTCCCAGCCCCCAGAGTACATCTGTCGCGGAGTGTTTTTGTCTTGCTGTTGCACAACAGAGCCCTACAGTCTTTACCCTAAAATGGCAGCTTTCATTTGACTGGGGCCCATTCATTGACAATGATAATAAAGAGGCTGAAAGCTAGATGCTTGGGGCACGTGGTTTGCCTTTCTAGGTGATAATAAGTAGGAGACATTTTATGTCTTCCAGATTTGCTCAGGAAAAGTTTGTTTTCCCTGAAAAAAAATCTGTAATGCAGGAAAAAAGTTACTAAGTAAACAATTTGGAAGTGGAAAGGGGCTTGCAGCAAGTTTTACGAATTACATTTTCTTATTTTGCTAAATAGTTGAAATATGGCATCTCTTTTCCCCGTACCCCATTTTAGTAACCTGATAAAGGGGCATAATGGATCTTTGGGGGCTTTAACAGGTGAATGTCCTCACCATGCCACTCAGGAATTGTTTTCTAGCATTATGGACTTCATTATTTATATTTTCTTGATATTTTTCATTTTTTTCCTCCTCAGTGCAAGCCAGAAAATTGAAGCTTGATGAATTCTATTCTACATTTTTTGAGATTAAAATGAGTTTCTAGATAAGAAATGAATAATAATAATAAAAGACTGGTATGTGAATTCCAAATTCTAGTTATATTGTTTTAATCAATGGACTTATTTTTAAATTAATTTTAAAAATTACTTTTCAATGTCTTAATGCAGAAGTCAAGGTAGAGAAATGATACAGGTTGTGTATAGGTAGGTAATGGTTGAAAACTCAAACATTACTTTCCTCTTTTGAGGAAAAACATACCCCCCCCCAGGTGAAAATATAGGTCATGTTTAAAATAACTCCTGTAGTAACTTAATTTAAAAATAGTACATAAATAGATTCACCTGCACTTGATCTAGTTTTTAATCTGTTCAACTTATAGGACCAATTCCAAACTTTTTTCATGAGAGTGTTACTTATATTGAGTTAAAATGAATACACGAGGAGTACGTTTACGTACTGTATCAAAGAAATGTTACCATATTTTATTCCTACAGATACAGTCAATATAATATTTACAATGTAGTTTTTAAGCAGTTAGGTCAAGAGAAAAATAATACTTTGCTCAAAGAGCGAATGTAGTCTGAGTGCTCTTATGTACATGCTGTGTAACTCATAAGAACAGCCTACATGCCAAGGTTAGAGTCATTATTTCAAACTTAGGCTAATAGCATTTTATTCCCAATGCTTAAGAAAGGCTGCCTGCCATGCAGTCTTCTCCCTGTAGATAACTTGGACTCAGCCACCACTGGCAAGCTTTCAGCGTGTGAACGACAAACGAAGGGGCAGTGCCTTCCCTCAGAGAGTTTACCGTCTAGTATGAGAGAGGATTCTATAGGTAACCAAATACGTTTCACTTTTAAGATCAGCTTTGGAGGTAGTGGTTACCTTTTGTCCTTTGTTATCCATAGATGGCCTTTTGAGTTTGATAGCAGACACTGTGGCCATCTTATAAACATCTACTATAAATAAGGCATTGCAAGAATAAAAAATGCTTAGTCAGGGCTGAGCAAAGTGACTACAGAACAAAAAGGCCCTTAAACCTTTAGCTTTGTAATAAAGTGTTTCACTTCCAGTATTCAAATGCTTTATAGATGTAAACAGACAAACACTAAAATAGATATAGGTCACATAGCTAAATTCACTAAAAAAGGATGGAGAAGGAGCCTTTTGGGTGATACCGAGATGATGTTGGATACACATTGGCCTTGTGTGACTCTGTCTTTTTCATTCACATGGACACATTTGTGTATCTTTTTTTTTTTTAACGAACTATTCTTTTTATGCTATTAGAAAATCAGAATTTAATATTGTATCTTACCAGATTTCTAAAGCCACTATACCTTTGTTAGTTTGAGTCAGAAATTATTTTTCCCCCCTGCTAGGAAACTTTATTATTTTGTGTTCTAAAAACAAAACAAAACACAAAAACCCTAATATTTAAAGGTGATGGATAATATAGGATATAAAATAAATTGTGAGTAAATGATCACTTAATTTTCCTACAAAAACCTGAAGATGTGATGACTTATTTTAATTTGGGTGTTCCTCAGGTCAGGTTGCAATTATGGCAGAAGTCCATAGCTGACTGTGGCGGTGGTTAAGAGCTGGGAAGGTAATTAAAAACACTACTACTGCCCTTTTATTATTTTACTTGTATCAATATATTAAAAACCTTAAAGGAAATTTCACCTGTAGGATACAAATAACAGTAATAGGAAATCATAACGATATTGTGAAATAGAAATTTATCTTACAATCATTAATGAATCTTTGGATATTTAGAGTGTGAGAGACCTTCGAGAGCTGGTCTAACTTTCTCATTTTACAGAGTAAGAAACTAAAGCCCAGGGAGATTAATTAAATGAGTTGCCTCTGGCTGGTCACCCAGTTATTGCGGAGCTGTCTCCGTTTGCAGCTGTCTTCCCGTGCCTAGCTCAGTGCTCGTGCAGGGCCAGCCCGGGGTTTGTCTCCGTAGGATCACTGAGCTGGTGCTGGCAGAGTCCAGCTCTCTCCCTCTTACGTTCTGACTCGAAGTACCTTTTGGGTTAAGAATCCTACAACATCTGCTAACATAGCCCCTAAAGGTATTCTTAAGCCAACAGTAATTTATTTGCCTCTACTGCGGAAAGGTTTGGAGGGGTTTTGGGGAGGGGGACGGTGGTGGTGTTGATTATCCAGCTAAAAAAAATGCAGAGATAATTATTCCAGGATTTGATTACTGTTTTCACTTTAGAAGCATGTATTCATTACCATAACTTGATTCCTGTACCTTTTAACTAATGTTAGATGACTGCAAACATGATAGTTGTCTCAGTGAAGTATTTTTGGAGGGCTTGGTTTTGTTTTTACTTGGAAGGTTAAAGACGGTCTTTTAAAAAATAAACGTAATAATAGAATAGTAGCGAAGAAGCAGAACTTGGTGGTAGTAAAGGGCTGATTGGTCCTTCGGCGTGCTTGGCTTGCTTAGGCCAATGTGGAATCAGCAGTTTATTGGCCATTTTAGCCTCACCCTACTGCTGTAGGTGTCACCTTGGCTCTAGTGGCAAGTGACTCTGGACTGCAGTCAGTTTTCCTGTTTCGTCTGTTTTCTTGTTCACTGATGCAGGTATTTATTGGGTACCTGCTACCTGGAAAGTGCTGGGTATGTATGAGGTACATACATTGGTGCCATGAGAAGACATGGCAGGCCCACACACAAAATAAATAGAGCTGCCGCAGTATCATTGATCATGGAAACCAGGAGGAGTGAAGGCGATGTGGGGCATTACCTCTTGGGAAGTGGCTTAGGCACTGCCATCCAAATGATGGTAGAAGGAGGAAGGAGGCAGCACTAACCAGCCCGAGGGAGAGGCAGTGTGTTTGAGGTCAACAGAGAGCAGCTAGATGAAACTCAGGAGGCAGGTGGAGGCCAGCATGGGAAGGAATTTGGGATTTTTGAAAAAGCAGCAGAGCCACCAATGAGTGTTAAGCAGAGCTGGATATGAGCAGATGTGAAGACTGAATTGGTGGGTGGGCAGAGGAGGGAGGACAGGGATGGGGAACAGCACCGTGCCTGCTGTTGTGGTCCAGGGGAGGGGGAAATAATGGTTGGGACTAGAATGGTGGCCATGGGGATGGAGGAAAATGGACAGATTTGAGGAATATTTAAGAGGTTCAATGAATAGGACTTGAGGATGGATTTGTTCTCAGGCAGAGGAAGGTATCAGGGAACGTAGGTTTCTAGTGTGTTCCCTGCTTGGCTGGCTGGTGATGCTGTCAATTCCCTGAGGCAGGGAGCTCCTGGGGAGGACTAGATTTGAGGAGGAAGTTCATGAATTCTTGTAGCAAATGACTGATGGAGCCACTTAATGGACCATGGTGCCATTGCTAGTAGCATTCCTAAACTTTGCAAGATAATATGCTACTAACTTTGCAAGATAATATGCTAGCTTCCCCCCAAGATGTTGGTGCATGGTGAGCCCACCCAGGATTGCTGGTGGGATCAGTGAAATGGAGGGGAGGGAGGCTTGGTTACTTGTGTAAGGTGTGACGGGTCCATTTGTTCCTTGCCTACTGTGTAGCACTTTGCTTAGTCCTTGCTTACTATGTAGCGCCTTGTAGGAGCTTGTTCATCATAGACTGAGGCTAGAATCCTATGGTAAACAGACTTTGCTACAGTTTGTTCTTCTGTATCTCCACATTCTGGAAGCTGCTTTCTTTTGCTAGTTACATATTGGGACAGGGTCCTTGGGCTCCCAACAGTGGAGCCCAAGGGAGTTGTATTTTAGGAGCTGGTTGCAGTTATATACGGGTGTGGTAGGAATGAATACATTACTTAAATAATTGTGGGAAAAACCATCTTTGGTCAGAACACTCACCTGATCTTTAGTATATATGTAAACTATTTCTTATGTGAAGGATCTTAACAGCCACTTTGATCATTTATTATAAAAAGGAGATTGTATGACATGGTTGGTAGTAAATGAGAGATGCTAACTGATAGATCCAGAACAGAAAATCTTCTACGTTGCCGACCTTAATATTCTGTGAAAGAAGTTATGGGAACCCTGAACATTTATCTTGAAACAATTTATTGAGGGAAGTGTTTGCATTTTAGTTTTTTGCCAGTTTGTGTAGGAGACACTGCCATCCATTTATTTTTGTGATGTGTCAGACTTTGACCTTGGTTTGCATACATATCCTTCCAGGGACTTGGGACTCATTATCTTTGGTTGGGGTACTTTTATGGGTATTGTTCCTGACTGGCCTTTCTGGTGGCCAGTATGAATTGGTCAGATCCATCAGGGTCCTCTCTGTCTTCTTCAGGGTTGGCAAGATCGTGTGGCTTTACAGGTTAATGTCGGGACTTAGGTTGTAGGGACCTGCTTCATCGGCAGGTTTTACTTTCACCGTCGGTGGTTTTGAGGGCTGGTTGGGTAAGTGTAGGGGTAGTAATATTCCCATACGGTGGAATCAAAGAAAATCTGGGGGTGCTGACTTGGCTTCAGATGGGCTTGTGCCAACTACTTTGTAGCAATTGGCTTCTAATGCATTTTCTTCAACTTGCTAGTTTTAAATTTTTCCAAATTCTTGAAAAATATATTCTGTTGTTTGTTCCCAATCAACAGTGTATTCTTATGGCCTAAGAAATCATTGACTTTTCAAAGGTGTAAATACTAAATGGAAAGCTGCATGCAGGTTCCTGTGATGTGGGTTTTAGTGGAAGAATAAAGAGGATGTTTATTTAGGGCTTGCTCGCTCTCCCACCCCCACCCTTCAGCAGTGGCCCAGAGGCAGCAGATTGGTTTTCCACCATGTGTCTCATCCACACAGGGTGGGAGGGTAGGGGGGGGGCAAAGCCACTGTCACTTAGACACGTGTGTTAGTTTTGACATGTAACTTACTCTCCCTGATATCGTCCACTTAAAAGTCAGAGGTTTCCACACTATATTTTATTTGCATTATATCTGATAAAGGGACGTGGTACCTCTGTAGTTCAACTCCCTCCTCCCTGTCCCCCCCCCACCCCCCCAGTTCTGTGGCCAGCTGGGGGACTTCTTTAACTGATTAAAGAGTCTGTTCTCTTTTTATCCTTCTGAAAGAAATATAACATTTTTAGAACCTGTTTTGTTGATATTTAAAACATAGTTATCAAGTGTACATATTAGTTTAACACACCTAAAAACTATCGCCTTTAACATGATACTAAGCAGGCAGATAGTGAGAACTCCCTTGCAGTACGCATGCCTTTAGTTTCCTAGGCAGTGCTTCCGTTGCAATAAGTGAATAATAAAATCAATTTGAGCACAGATGCACGATAAAAAATAGGCCTTAGTTGGTGATGTATTTTAAAGTGTATGTGTCTGGAAATTACTTTATGTAAATATGAGACCAACAGGATATTGAAACTGTTAAGCCCAGATCCTCAAGGTCAACTTAAAAAAAATTCTCTTGCAATATTTTATATTCTTGTATACATGACCTTGCTTGTGCTTGGAATTCTGCTTCGGCCAATTGTAGGCATGTTGATTTTGTCATAAAAGTCATGCAGACTCATCTTGAGAATTTAAAAATCTTGATTAAACAGTGTTTATTTTCTCTGTTAAGGTGTGTGTTGGGGCAGTCAACTAAAATAGTACAGAAATAACACAACAACAATAAAAATAACAGTAACACCCCTGACGAGGGACAGTCATTGAGTGTTTCCAATGAGACAGGCATTATGCTAAGTGTTTTCACGGATTGTTTCAGTTACTGATCAGAACAACTCTAGGAAATGGATAGAATGATTATCCTGTTTTACAGACGAGGGTGCTTGGGCTGAGAGGTTAAATCGCCCAGGGTCACACAGCCCCAGCAGGCAGTGGAGGAGGAATTTGAATCCAGGTTGGTCATTCTCCAGAATCTGTGTGTGCAACCATTGTGCTGCCCTGCTGTTTAGAGCAGCTCTGAGGCTTGCGTCCTTGCTGCCTTAATAGGGAAAGGCCCATTCAAAGTACCAGCAACACCCTGTAATCCCATCTCATACCCTATTGCTGTGTCCTCTCAGCCCAAGTTATTTCTGTCCACTCTTCCTCTGCTTGTGCCCGTTGTATTTGGGTAGCCATATGTCTTGGGATGCTTGGCGCCTAAGATGACCAAGTTCCATGCCTGTCAACCTTAATTTCCCCCTTCTTCCGTGAGGAGAACAGTTGTTGTGGAAGTTTTATTCTGTGGCGGCTGAGACCTTGAGTTGTGACATCAGACAGATCGGCAAGTGAATCATAAAAATGGAAATACTATTATCAATCTTGTGGAATGTCGGTGGAAGATTAAAGAAGGTACTCGACCTGAAATACTTAGTATAGCGTCAGGCATATTTGCTGAGTAGTTACTAGCTCACTCTTAATCAAGGAACTTATCAAACCACGTATCTTGATTTTTGTTTTTGATTTAGAAAGGCCCCCTAATCTCGGATTATGGCTAGGAAGGAACTAGTGGCCTACAGTGGTGATTGGCTGCATCACGTTTTCTCAGGAGTAGACACATCAATGAAGATCTGCATGTGTCTTTGTTTTGGGGTGTCTCTAGGTGTCTTAATCCTCTTGGTCACACAGAGGTGGTTCAGAAAACGCAGGTACTAAACATGACAAATTTTCAGGAGCAGTTCTTCTCTAGCTATGAGGATGCTCATCTCCTAACTGGATTATGAGTGTCTTGCGGATGAACCAATCATTCCTCCTTTCCCCCCAAACCTGCAGTTCTTTAAAAATGGGTGACGCTGTCCTAGACAATTAGGGGTGGGATGTATTCAATCCTGGAAAGTTCGACCAGAGTGGTACAAGGAGTTCTCAAAGAACATGTGATCCAGTCCTTTCCCTCCATATTTTGTTTGTTGCTGAAGAAAGAGAGAAGATGGGATCTCAAGTGAGAGTAGCTTTGGGGTTGGGGTCTCAGATTTGAGTCGCAACCAGAGGGTGAGAGGAGGTTCTTCTGGAAGGGCAGTAGGCTGGGCGGCTTCCTGGGACCCCTCTGCTGTCCCCATTGGCATGAACCTGGAAGCAATGGGGCGCGGACAACTTCCATTTCACATTGTTCTGTTTTATTGTCAATTACAAGGGATTCTAAGGGAGAAATGAGAATGGAGGCACTTGGGAGTTGCTGTACTATTCTTCCATATTACAAATTCGAAAAGTTGTTATTAAAACCAAAACGACAGGGACTGTAGGACTTGATGTCCACAGCTGACATTTGTGGTCTTTGTGTGCGTTTGCATTTTGTTGAAACTACGTACATACCTGTCTTCACTAAGCATCAAAGTAGGATTCATCAAAATGGTGAGGTTGGCGCAGTAATTGCCACTTTATGGGCGAGGAAATGGCGTTTTAGAGATTGTTTGATAAATGTGCCTGAGAGCACAGCTATTGGTGGTGGAGTTGGGACTCAAATCAGGATAGGCTGTAGTCATAATAGGCGGCTTAAACAGGGGTGAAACTCCAACATATAGAAGTCAGTAGGCTTCTGTCTTTAAAAAAAAAAGATAAAATCCCAAATCTGAATACTACGTAGCCTCATATTAAGTGGTGAGATATTTCTAGATTTTGTACAGGTTTACAGTTTTCCCCCCTTCACAATTGAACAAGCTGTCAATTAGCTTGAGTACAGTGAGCTTCTAGTTATAACTTAAATTTTGCTATTTTTGGTGCACTTAAAATTTTAATTTTTGTCTTTTTTAAATTGATTTTTAGAGAGGGGGGAGGGAGGGAGGAAAAGAGAGAAAGAGAGAGAGACATTGAGAAAGAGAGAGAAACATTGATTTGTTCTAGTTATTTATGCATTCATTAGTTGATTTTTTTTTTATTGTGCCCTGAACGGGGATTGAACCCACAATCTTGGCATATCGGGATGATGCTCTAACCACCTGAACTACCTGGATAGGGCCTTAATTTTTGTCTTGATGTATAAAATTTCAGAGCCACGTTGATCACCAGAATTAGCATTTTAAGTTTTCTGTTTTCCCTCTCATTAAAAAACAAAAATAAAAATCTGGGCTGGTGTTTGAAACAAACTTGGAGTTTATAAGACCTTGTGGCTAGTTCCGTTCAGTTGCTCGGGTTCACAGGATAAGAAGAACTCTGTCTGTGTGCTGTCAAATGAGGACACCACACGCCGACGTAGGTAATTTCCCCGCGCCGTTGAGCCCACGGCGGTGCGGCTGCTGGGACCGGGCTGCTGGCTGGCAGGCAGGGCCATCTTGCTGCCGCTGGAGTACGGGCATCAGGGTCGCACTGCCTGGGTGTGGGGAACAAAAGGCAGTGTCCTGTTCGGTCCTGCACAGAAGCCGCGGCTGTGGCTCACACATGGTTGACATTGAGGCCCGACTGCCCTTCTCTGTGCTCAGGCTTTTCAGAATTTAGGGAAATGCCCACACCATTGGCATTATCCGTTGTGGATCGTTGGCAATACTACTACTACTACTACTACTGCTACTACTGCTACTAGTCGCTCGGTAGACTGAAAACGACTCTTGGCTACCTTTCTTCCCCTAAGAGAGACAGCTTGGGCTAGCTCTTGAACTCGTAAGCGCTCTGATTTGTGTCGCCCACACTAGTCTTGTTGATTCAAAGCCATCAGTGTTCATTTAGATCCCTGTGGAATCTTCTCGTGTAGCTCCTACTCCTCCGGTATTCTGTTTTGGGAAAGGAACCCCAGCTTCCCGACATTTGCACAGAAAATGCTTGTCCGTGCGTTCTCGGACAGAAAGCTAACGGAGCAGTTGCTACTTGTCGTTGCTGGGGAGGAGGGAACAGGCAGCCCTGAGCCTGGCCTGCTGCGTGGATCCTGCAGCTTTTCAACTGTGTTCTCATCTTCCCTCCCTCCCCTCCCAGGACTCGGAGGTACAGGGTTGCTTTGCCGATATAGTGCAGCCATTGGTGCTTAAGTAGGAAGCTGGGCTGGACTCAGCGTTTTCATCTGTTTTCTTCAAGGGACCGACACAATGGGTCTAACAGATGATTTTGAGGATCTTATGTAATTATTTAAAAAGTTCATCTGGTAATAAGAGAATTACTGATAGGCCTGGCCAGTTTTCTCAGTGGTTTCACATCGGTCTGCAGACGAAAGGGTCGCCGGTTCGATTCCTGGTCAAGGGCACCATACCTCAGTTGCAGGCTCAAACTGGAGGCAACCAGTCGATGTATCTCTCTCACATTGATGTTTCTATCTCTCCCTGCTTCCTCCCTCTCTCCCTCTAAAAAAAAAAGTCAATGGGAAAAATATCCTCAGGTGAGAATTAAAAAAAAAAAGTGAATGACTAATAAAATAGAGATTTATCAGGCCTTAGAATCAACACAGTCATCTGGAATACTTGTTAACAATGCAGATTTTTCACCCCACACCAGTTTTACTGCATTAAAATCTCTGTGGGCTGTCTAGAATTGAAAGCAGTCCACTTTAAAGGTGGTGTTAACAGTGATGGAGAGCAGCATGTTTTGCATTTACTTGTTAAAGTTTTCATTACTGCCACAGAATAATCAAAAACTCCTTTTTCTGTGTAGTTCTAGTTTATGTGCTACGAAAAGCAAATTGATTTAATATGCATCAGCAACAATTTTGGGGCAACCCATTTCAAGACAGTATTATTTCCTAGGGCATGTGGTATGTTGGAAATGAGAATCATCTAAAGCAGCGGTTCTCAACCTGTGGGTCGCGACCCCTTCAGGGGTCGAATGACCCTTTCACAGAATAATTTTATGGTTGGGGGTCACCACAACATGAGGAACTGTATTAAAGGGTCGTGGCATTAGGAAGGTTGAGAACCACTGATCTAAAGGTAATTTGGTGAGTGGGTTACTGCCGTCTTTGAGGACTCGGTAGCATAATCCTACCTGACAGACAGGATGTCAGGTGGAAGGTGGAAGGAAGTCCACACACGGGGCTCTTTTCTCAGCTCTCCTTCTCCCTTTCCGATCTGTTCCTCACAAACCACCCCATCCTCTTTGATACTTGTCTCCCAGACCTCGGCAAAGAGGCACCATTGGAGCCCTAGGCCTTCCCTCCCACGCGCTCTCAGCTCCTCATTCCTCCTCTTCCTAAACACAGCCTGCACTCAGGGTTTTCACCTTGGCCTTGTCTGGGGGCTAGCTCAGGCCCACAGCTTCAGCTCCATGCGATTAACTCCTGAATCTGTATTTTTATTTCTCGTATCTCCCCCAAACGTCTGTCCTGAATGTTGCCACCTTGTCTAAAATCTGAAGTCTTCCTAACACGGCTTTGTTCCTCAGAAGCGTAAGGAAAGCCTGAAACGCCAAGCACAGCGCCTTTCTTGACCCTCAGCTCCCCATCTCAAGCCTGCCCTGGTGTCCTCTGTCCCCGGCTTCCTGCATCCTGGCCCTCGCTGCACGGCACGCTCCTGCTCTCAGTGGGAGAAGCGTCCTTGTGCCCCGGCATCCTTGTTCCTTCTGGTCTGTTGCATCCTCCCTGACACCTGGTTGGCTGCTGGAGCACAGTCCCAGGCCTGCCAGGCCACTGCTGTCATTGTTATTTGTAGTGGAGAGCAGGGCAGTGACCAGTGTGGGGGGAACCCCCTCCCTCTCCTCTGCAGCCGGCGCCTCACTACTCTGACTGTGAGCTTGCCGGGGCTCCTGCCCCTCAGCCCTCCCCTGGGGCAGTGCTGCCTGCAGAGAGGGGCCTACCCCAGCTCTGCTCCTCGTGGGCCACCGTGGGAGAGGCCTCTGCGTGCGGCAGGACCGCATGGGTTCAGTGTTGCAGCTGTGTCTCAGGTGGTGTGAGGTTGCTCTGCATCTGAGGCCTGTCCCCTCCCTGCCTCCTCAGTGACAGGTACCACCCCCTGCTTGGCTGTCTCCCAGCTGTTTCAGAACGTGGGTGGAAGAAGAGGAGGTGAGAGTTAGTCAGTCTGGCCTTCTCAGATCCCATCACCACGTTCCTGGCAGCGATGGGAGCATTTCCCCACCGTAGTGGCATTGTTTTGATGAGGTACTCGGGGTGCACTGTGGGTTAATCTGCTACTTTTGTAGGTCAGTGTGCAGTAATGTCCATGTTATAATATTGTGCTGGAGAGAAAACTTAAACTAGCAACTGGAATGGTTTCACTCTTGCTGAAGTGAGCTGTACTAGAGTGGGTCGTGTTAGCACTGAGGGACCATTCAGTGGCTCTGGAGTCTGGCACACACCTGGTCGGACAGCAGGCGCTCAGGAAGGGGTGAGGGAAAAACGGACCTGTCCAGATTCATGTTAGAGTGAGCTCTGAGGCAGGCTAGTTCTAGCGAGGGCTTTAACGAATGCAGAGATGTAGCAGTGATGACAAGGGAAAAATTCAGTAACGTTTTTGGATTTACGTCTCTGAAGAGTAAATGGCAATTTTTGTGTAAGGCTCATAATAAATTTTTTGTTTTGTTTTTGTTTTTAGAAACATGTATGTACCTGGTGAAAGTTATTTTATTAACTCCTCTCAAAGATGGAGAAGAAAGAATTATGAGTGTATAGACCGTTAGAATATTCTTGCTGTCGTTTCGGTATGACTTTAATGTTTGTGAAGGGGGTGCTTATGTAAAATGATAACTGTGCTAAGGTTCTGTGGGGTATGCTAAGAATATTAACACATAGGTGAGGGTGTGGAACAGAGTGGCACAGTGTGTGTGTAAGTGCTAAAAGGTGTGATGCTGGCACAGTAGTAGAGACGGTGCAGCCAGTGCAGGGCTTGGCAGTGGAGGAAGAAATTAGGAAGTATGACTTGCACTCTCTTTTGATCGGGTGGAGGAACTGAAAAATGACATGAACAAAATCATGGAGATACTGTGAGCCAAGGGTTCTGGCAGGAAACAGCCCAGAGTAACCTGCAGGGGTCAGGGCAGGGACCTTCGCCCCAGTGTCCTCCTAGGGAGAGTGGGAGCGTGGGCAGAAGGACACACCCCGCCCGCCCCCTCCTCCTGTCAGCCTCCTGGGACGCCAGGAGGAGAGGGCCCGGGTGAGGGTGGGCTATGGCGAAATTGGAAGTTTAGACAGAGTAAGGTCCCGACTTACATTACGTGATGGAAATGGAGTTGAAAGGTTAGTTTGGTAACATGTGATGGATTGCAGTTGAAGAGGGACTAGAGGCAAAATGTCAGAGGCTGTTGAAATAGCCCAGCTCACAGGCAGAGGAGCTCTGACTATGGCAGGGAGAACTGAAGAGGAAAGGAGAGGCAGGGAGTGGGCGGGATGAGTAGCCTGTCCTTCGCAGGGCTCCAGCGTGGAGCTGAGAATGGCTTTGACGAGAACTTAAGATCCATATCTTGAACTTAGATCAAATTAAAAAAACAGAATACATTTGAGGAGAGTAAGATGTATGAAAAGGTAAAAAAAAAAAATCAATTAGAAGAATTCCAAAATAAAGCTATTTCACGATGAAGTTGTACAATTTGTAAATCAAGATATAGCAAAATATTAAACCTCCAAAAATATATATATAAGTCAGGATCTTACAAAAAATGATTTTGGGATTATTTTCAATGCAGTTTGACTTTTACTTTTGTAAATGCCCTTACAACATTGACACAGAATAATAAGACAGAATTCTGTAGAATACTAATATTACTCTTTCAGAGTAAAAACATTACAATGATGATTTGACTAGGAGCATGTAAGAAGGCTACATAAATATAGTTACTACAAATTGAAGTTGATCAGTTTATTCTAGTTCAGCTTTCTTGTGAATGTGTGAATTCCAACATTGTGAGGAACTGTTTCATGTTTCATACTTCATCGGCTATGTGTAGGTATGGGTCTGTTAAAAAGACACATCAACATATTCTGTGAGAGAATACAGTAGAGAAACAGTTGCAGCCCAGTAGAAAAGCAGTAAAGGTTATAAGTAAGCAATGTATAGAAAAAAATTAATCGCCAATAAACATGAAAATTTCCAAATTATGGAGTAAGAAGAGAAATGCAAATTAAAACTAGATACTTTTCTAATCAAATTAGTGAAGATTTAAAAATAATTTTGTTGCTTCCAGAATATAATGAAACCTGCATGCTCTCTGCTGTCCAGAGTTAAGTAAGTACAAATATTTTGGAAATTAGGGAATATATGTATTGAGATCTTTTTAAAATGGCTATTCAGTTGTATCAGTCATCTATCCTAAGAAAAACCCTGAAATCCACTCAACTACTATGAATAAGAAATCACGACATTTTTTTCTGACAGTGAGAAATTGAGAATGGTTAAATTTGTGCTGTACTCACATGTTAGAATATCATGAGACATCACAAACCATGTTTTTGGAAAACAAAGAGTAAGCACAAAATAATATATTAACTGTGGTTCCAATTTTATAAATATTAAATCATAAGCATGGGAAGAGAGTAGGAAAACCACAGGGGTGGGTAAAAGTAGGTTTATACTAGTAGTTGTATGAGAAATAGAGTTTATTCTTGCATTATTACTTATTAGTTACTGTATTATTTCCTGTGTAAACAACTGTGAACCTACTTTTGCCTCACCCTCAATATCACTTTTTAAAATGTGCAGTTTCAGGGAATGGCAATGTCACTTAGTTAAAAGCTTTGATCCCAGAGTTAAACAGACCTGGTTTGAATCCCTTCCCAACCCCTTACTAGCTGTGTGACTGGACAAGTGACTTATTAGCTCTATGATGATCAGCAGGTTTTTAAACTTATCTAAGACCCGATTTCTTCAGCTGTAACTGGGGGTGATAACAGTACTTATCTCCTAAGCTTGTTTGGGTCAGTGCAACAGTGCATCTTAAGTGCTTCATCACACAGGGCTTGGTGCATTGCAGCATTCAATAACTGTCATTTTTTTTTTTGAATTGCAGGTGGCTTTTATTTTAATCTTTATTTTTTAATAATGGAGAAATTTTAAACTGAAAGGTACTTTTGTTATCGGGAAAAACTGCAGCAGCCAGTCCAGATGCCATCTGGTACCTTCTATGGAAAGAAGGACTCTGACAGTTCTTCAGTATTCTGTGGTGGAGACGGGTACCTTAAAAAAAAGTAATTTTAATTGTATTTCTGAAACAAATACTCCCAACTTTTCTTGGTAGGATTTTTTTTTCTTCTTTTTTTTTTTTGTATATAACCTAAGCAGTATTTGGCTTATTTTTTTCTATCACAAAGAAATTATTTTCTGGATTTAAAAGCCCCCTCCCCCTCTTTTTTTTTTTTTACGTTTTCTGAAGTCAAAGAGAACAATCACGTTTTTAAAATTTTCTATAGATGAAATCTGAATTTGGTTAATATTAACTGCACATTTAGCACTCAAATTTCAGACATATCTAGTGCTAGCTTCTGTACATCTCACCTAATTGTTTAAATATGTGAGCATGATTTTGTTATTTGCGAGTTGGAGGAGAAAACCCTTGAGACTTTCCATCGTGAGTTAAAAGGCTTAGTGTGTCTTAGAGTCGGCTGATGTGAGCTGGGAGGAAGACTTGAGCATCTGGAACCCTTTCACCTTGCAGTGGTGTCTTTCTCATAGAAGAAACACATTTGGGCTGCACACAGGCTGGAGAAATCTCAAGCTACATTTTCTTCACAGGAGGGTAGCAGCTTTGCACTTACAGCAAGATAGCTTCAAAGCCTGGTCTCCTGGAAATGATGCTACCTTTCATTTACCTCAAACATTTCTTATTATATCTTCTGTAGCAAACAGGAGGCTAAGAAAAGGAAAAACAGACAAGTTGTTAACATTGTTTCTAGTTAATTATGAATAAATGGGTTGATGGTAACAAAACTTGAAAACCATAGAACCCCGAATATATGCAAATACATTTTATTACTGTACTTAGTCAAATCTCAGATCGCACCAATTGTAAGATAGGCCGTATTTCTGATATATTGAAATGTATCAAAAGTATGACTTAGAATCAATGAAATAATGTAGTGAGTGAGTAAAAATACAACAACAAAAAACTTTAGGCCCTGGCCTAGGTTGTGGGTTTGATCCCTGGTCAGGGCACATACAGGAACCAACCAATGAATGCATAAATAAGTGGCACAACAGATTGATGTCTCTTTTTCTCCTTCCTTCCCTTCTCCCTCACCACCCCCCCCCCAAAAAAAAAATCAGTTTAAAAAAACAAACAAATCAACTTCAGCTTGCAGTCATTTGTATTTTTCAGTTTTGTTTCAAAAAGGAGAATTGCCTGAATACATCTGAAATTGGAATTTAAGCCTCTGATCTCTAGCTTTCGCAGCCATATGTTGCTTTAATCACACCTGGTGCCACCGCTGATACACCTTGCTCCGTACGTTGTGAGTTCAGCATTGATGGACTCATGAATCAGGTATTTCAGCATGACTCTGCTTGGCTACTGGGCCTAATATAAGCAGACAGTGGGTGACGTTTTATAGTGTTAATCTGCCAGACTGCTGTCAACACATTGGGTACCATAAAGCAGTGTCACCAAGACTGTTCCACCAGAGTGATGCCAGAATCTGTAAAACTCTCAGTGAAACAAGAAATGTACTGCTAAGCACTAAAAGCCTGATTTAACAAACAGTCAAGTATTTGAGTATAGATTCTGAGCTTAGTATGAGGCTCGTGCCTACGTTGTACATGTGCAAAAGTAGTAAAATCAGTGGTTTTTGTTTATGAGAAGTTTTAAAATTTTATTACGCAGTGATACAAAGCAAGGAAGGGTCGCCTTTAATTTTTTGTATCTAGGATACTTTGAGAGGAATTTGCATGAGACAGTGTGAGGCCAGTATAGAAAGCATACAGGGGAGGCAGACTTCTCCAGACACAAATGTAGACCTCTTATAATGATGTCCGAGGCTCTTCCTCCACCAACCACAAAAAAAGAAAAACTTCAGATGAAGTGATAGCAGTGTGAAGATTCATTCCTTAAGTGCATAATCACAGAGCAGATAGCTTGGCATAGAGGCTAAAGCCAAGAGCTCTGGAGTTAGTCAGCCTGGGTTAAAAGCTTAGTTCTAACACTTAACTACTTTGGGGGCCGTGGGCAAGTTAGTTAATCTTCGTGCCTCAGTTTCCTCACTTACATAATGGGGTTAATAATAGTACCTCCTTCATTGTCTGGCGCATATCAGTCATTCATTAAAATGAGCAGTTACTGCCCTGGCTGGGTTACTCAGTTGGTTAGAGTGTTAATCCTGATACGCCTAGGTTGCAGGTTCGGTTCCTGGTCAGGGCACATAGCAGAATCAACCAATGAATGCATAAATACGTGGGACCACAAGTTGATGTTTCTCTTTCTCTCTCCTCCCTCTCCCTCTCACCCTCTTTCACCCTCTTTCTCCTCCCTCCGCTCCCTCTTTCTCTCTCTTAAAATCAATACAAAAATTTTTAAAAGAGCAGTTGTTAATATTGTCATGGCTTGCTTTGTATCTTCTTTTTACAAATATATTTTATTGATTTCAGAGAGGAAGGGAAAGGAAGAGAGAGATGGAAACATCAATGATGAGAAGGAATCATTGATCGGCTGCCTCTCCCCCCCCCCCCCCCCCCCCCACTGGGGACTAAGCCTGCAACCTGGGCATATGCCTTTGACTGGAATTGAACCTGGGACCCTTGAGTCTGCAGGTTGATGCTCTATCCACTGAGCCAAACCGGCCAGGGCACTGCTTTTTATCTTAGTAAAGAGAATCTGAAAGTGAGAGGTGTAAAGATTTGAGAGCCTTGGTGTCTGTTAGCATGACTGGAGGTTTCAAATAAAGATGGTAGATAACGCCTTTCCTTGGCATCATAGCTGCAACTTGTGAGCAATTAGTTATTAACATCTTGAAAAGGAAAGATGGAAAGTGTGATTAAGGCAGCTACCTGTAGAACATTTTGCTCGTGATATCTTGGTCAGGGTTTCTGGATTTCCCCTTGTGTCATGTGGTTAAATGAGGAGTGGTTGCAACATGACAATGTGAATTTAGGTTATAACAAGTGTAGCATGTAATGAAATCTCTGTTTTATCACATAGATTCCTATGTCTTAGCGATATAACCAAATACTGTAATTTCACCAATAAATTATATGACCATCAAGAAGAACTGAGGTGATTTCAAAATTGCCAAATATTGATATTTTAACTGTTTTGTATTTAGTCACCTGGGGTGAACCAGGACAATGTGATAGGTCCTGTTTTATTACAACCTCTCCCCCCCGCCAAAGGACTAGGATAGCCTTTTGTGCTGTAACCAGCGCCTCCTCTTCCCCATTGCTATGGAATATGTCCCAGCTCCTCTGTTTGCTTCCTAAGAGCCTTCTCTCTACTTTTGGGTGGGGTGGGGGAGGTCATAGAAAACGAGAATAAGAAATAGGGCAGGACTTGAAGGAGCTTACAGCTCAATTAACTTTCATTTCCCCTCCAACCCCATGCTGCACTGACTTCTAGGATCCTCTCTCACATTCTGCTCTCAGCCACGTCATGGGTTAGGTGAAGGGTGAAGTGGGCTTTTTTCTGACTTGTGTTTCATAGCTGGAGGTTAGGAGGGAAACTAAATACTGAATTGATACTTGGTGATTGCCTTAGCCTCTTTCCAACCACATCGGCAGCTTTGCACCTTCACACATTGTGTTAGGACATTTCTAGAAGCGTCCGTCTTACGGTACCAGCCAGTGGCTGTTCTGTAGTAGGCATGTGCTGGCTGACAGGTCATGGGACTGTTCATTTGATGCTCTGCTGAGACTGTGTGTGTGTGTGTGTGTGTGTGTATTTTATGAGGCCATGGAGCCTTATTTATTTATTTATTTTGTTAATCCTCAATATTTTTCCATCAATTTTTAGAGAGAGTGGAAGGAAGGCGGGGCGGGGAAGAAAGAAACATCAATGTGAGAGACACATGGATTGGTTGCCTCCCACACTATCCCCGGACCAGGGCCAGGGATCAAGCCTGCAACCGAGGTACATGCCCTTGACTGGGATTGAACCCGGGACCCTTGGGTCTGCAGGCTGACGCTCTATCCACTAAGCCAAACCAGCTAGGGTGAGACTGCATATTGACCTGTTGAAAACCAAAGTCCCATATATGTGTCAACTGGAACTAGATGAAGACAGCATTAAACCCAGAGGAGTCAGGACCACAGAATTAGGAGATCTGTGTTGGGCCCACCACAATGAGATGCTGTCATATCAGGTGACCGAATAGTTTTAGAAACTTAAAAATATTGCCAGCCTCAGTGCTGGCGAGGTGCCTGTATAAACGAGTCAGACGGCCTATAAATATGAAAGCTGTCAAACGCTAGCTCTGCTGTTGATAACCATTGGAGGCAGTATCACCTAACAGTTAAGAGCGTGGCTTCTGGTAGAACCTCATTCTCACACACCTCACTGGACCACGTGATCTTAGGGAAGCTGCTTGCGTTCTCCAGGCTCAGTTTCGGAAGAGACACCAGTGCCTGGCGCAGGCACTCTAAGCGGACAGCTGGGATGATAAGGAGGACGATGGGGTTGCAGTTTCCGCACGTCTGTCATTGCCTGAGAAGGCAATCGTTTCCAGAAATGGAGGGCTGGCTTCACAGATTAGAACAATATGTTCATTTGAATTTTGAGCAGAGTAAATTTCGTGAATAATGTATATTAGGACCGGAAAATAGGCTGATGGAAAGTGAGCACACATATGCATGCAGACATAAACTTGAGGTAATTCAGAATATCTTATGTGATAGGAATAGATCAACAGCTGCAGTTTGACCAGCAGACTTTAGATAAAATAAAATAGTTGTAGTTAATGTATCGCTATCAGCAGCAGCCGTGTTTTAGTTCATGGGTGTGAGAGAGCCAGCGCATGTGAAATGCCCACGAGGGAGCACAGTCCTGAGTATTCACCGAAGTCCTGGTGAATGTAGTCATGATAGAAAAGACCACCGCTCAGAGCGCCAGCTTCTCAGACATCCATTCACCTGTAGAAAGTACTATATTCTCAGTATCTTTATTTGAGGACTGCTCCTTTTATTCCCCCAAACAAGTGTAAGTCCCTTACGGTGAAGTAGGTGTTTTCCTCCTCCTATTTTCCGACATAGTTACACTTGGGCACTTGCTTGGGAAAGGATGGGATTTACTCGTTACAGTGGTGAGGTGTTTCTTACCAAGAGATCATATTGTGGTTGTTCCACACATACAGTAATTAGAGCAGGGACTACTTTATTGTATCACAGTTCTTTTGTGTAGCTGTCTATGTAATGGGAGTATTTCTTAGTATGAGTCTCTCTTAGAACAACATTTCTCAGGTCTTTACAATTTTTAAAGAGTGTATTTTATTTGGAAAAGTGGGTTTGGGTGAGAAAAAAAATCAACCTGCTCATTTGAAAGCTATTTGGTTTCGCAACAGCTCCTTGTGAACTTGTCAGATATTTTTCACCTTCCTGGGGATTTTTAAATTTTTTTTTGAATTTATTAGGGTGGCATTGGTTAATAAAATTATATAGGTTTCAGGTGTATAATTCTGTAATACACCATCTGTATATTGTGTGTTTGCCACCCCAAGTCAGGTCTCCTTCCATCACTTCTTTCCCTCTTTTACCTCTTCCCCACCCCCATTTCCCTCTGGTAATCACCATACTGTTGTCTGTATCTATGAGTTTTTTTTTTTTTTTTTGCTTAATCCCTTCACCTTTTCCACCCAGCCTCGAAGTCTCCCCTCCCTTCTGGTGCTGTCAGCCTGCTCTCTGTATCTATGAGGCTGTTCCTGTTTTGCTTGTTAGTTTATTTTGTTCATTAGATTCCACATTTAAGTAAAATCATATCGTATTTGTCTCTCTCTGACTGGCTTATTTCACTTAGCAGAATACTCTCCAGGTCCGCTCGTGCAGTAAAAAAGGTCTGATTTCCTTATTTTTTTTTTTTATGGCCGAGTAGTATTCCAATGTGTAAATGTACCACAGCTCTTTCATCCACGCCTATATTGATGGGCACTTGGGCTGCTTCCAAATCTTGGCTATTGTAAGTAACCAAGGGTTCCTTTTTCTCCACATCCTCGCCAGCACTTGATGATTTATTGATGATAGCCAGTCTGACAGGTGTGAGGTGCTATCTCCTTGTGGTTTTAATTTGTATTTCTCTGATGTTTAGTGACATTGAGCATCTTTCCATGTCTATTGGCCATTTTATGTACTCTTTGGAGAAGTGTCTGTTCATTTTTTTGTCCATTTATTAATTGGACTAGAGGACCGATGCACGAAATTTGTGTAAGGGGCTCGGCCCTCGCAGCCCTGGCTTCATCCGGAAGGTGGTCCAGACGGTTGTCCAGAAGGTCGTTCTGCTGTTCGGTCTAATTAGCATATTCGCTCTTTATTATATAGGATAGGATTGTTTGTTTTTTTTGGTGTTCAGTTTTATAAGTTCTTTATAGATTTTGGTTAATAACCCCTTATCATTGGTGAATATGTTTTCCCATTCAGTCAGTTGTCTTTTAATTTTTTTTTTAAGTTCCTTTGTTGTGCAAAAACTTCTTAGTTTGATGTACTCCCATTTGTTTATTTTTTCTTTATATCAGAAAAAATATTGCTATGAGAAATGTCTGATATTTTACTTCTAGGATTATTTTGGTTTCTAGTCTAACATTGAAGTCTTTAACCCATTTTGAGTTTATTCTTATGTATGGTGTAAGGAGGTGGTCTAGTTTCATAAAATTTTGCAAGTATCTGTCCAATTTTCCCACTTATTGACTAGACCATCTTTACCCCTTGTATGTGCTTGCCTTCTTTGCCAAATATTACTTGACCACAAAGGCATGGGTTTATTTCTGAGCTCTCTATTCTGTTCCAATGATCTGTGATGTCTGTTTTTAAAAGCTTCTCCCCCACTCTTTTTGGAGGGAGCCACCCATCACCACTGTGGATTTCTTTGTAGAGGAAGTTTACCTTGCGGTAGGGTGGTTTTTCTGCCTCTTATCAAATTTTAGCCCTTGGTGTAGGGCTCTGCAGAAAGTAGATGGGTAGCGAAGACCTGTGCTTTCTCTCCTGCAATGTTCGTTTTGGAGGCAGGACAAAATTAAAAAACAAACACCCAGCTTCTCCATTCAATAGTGTTTTGATTTGGATAATTAATTTCTTTAATTTTATTTCCCTTATCTAAAAAATATGGGCAGAAAATACTTCAGGGGTAGTTGTGAAGAGTGTGTGTGTGTGTGTGTAGGGAGTATGTAAAGCACCTAGCACAGTGCTCTGTCCATAAGAGGAACTTACATTGTTAGTTACTCCCTCCCACCCCCCCTACTCTGATACTTATTTTCTGAATGTGGCTACATAATCTGGAAAATACAGGATTTTCCTATTTTAAATAGTACACTTTAAAAAAGGATTTTTAATTGATTTTTAGAGGGAGAGGGAGAGAGAGAAACATCGACTAGCTGCCTCCTGCATGTCCCCCTCATTGCTCCTCCAATTTGGGATCAAGTCCGAAACCCTGGCATGTGCCCTGACCTGGAATTGAACCGGTAACCTTTCAGTGCATGGGACGATGCCCAACCAACTGAGTCACAAGGGAAATACTACATTTTTTTTAAAGAGGAGGTAACCCTCCTGATAGGATTTGTACATAGGTAAATATAGTGGTTGTAGACACATCACACCTTGCTTCTGGTAGCTCTTATTTTGGTTTTCTCTTCCACTTAACTGTGCATTCCAACTTTATAGAACACCTGGAATCTATTTAGTGTCCTAACTAAATAAATATGTTAATGTTAAAACCTCTTAGCAACAAGCTTGTGAGAAGGTAGAGACTGTGGTTTTAGTTGTAAATTTAAAATAAAATCTCTTATATCAATCCTTTTCTATCAAAACGTTTTAGTTGCTGGTGAGTGGAACATAAAAGCAACAAGGAATCAGCTTGTATGCTTAAATGCCTATAAATGGATTCTCCTAGTGAATATCAGTTACCTGTGCACATAGCTAGGGAGTGTGTGGCGGGTACTACTTAAGGTTGGTGTGAGCCATTCTTACTCAATGAATGTGCACCAACCTCTCTTATAGTAGATCTTAGAAGCTGTTTTAGAATAAGTTCTTAAAATCCTGTTTGGTTAAAACTCTGTTAATTGAAGTACAGTCTCATCACCCCTTTCCTCCCAGTCCTCCCAAGGAGAAAGACATTCATGATGCTTCAGTAACTAGAACCACTGCTTCAGCTCTCATTTTATTTAGCTGAATAATAACATTAATATTATGTCCCTGTCTTCAAGTGTAAATTGAATATCATATTGTTTCACCTCACCTGCAAGGGCTGTTCCACCAACAGTCTTACCTTTCTGGTGCCATCTTGGACAGCTTCTTCAGAAATTTATTTTCCAAACTGCTTGCTCTCCTGCCTTCATTTGGCCGGTTATTAAGCCTGGTATGTTATTGTTCTGCCTCATCTTTGAAACAGCTCATGACTCCCACCTCTTCCTGTATCTGACTTCATTCTGCCACATTAATCTTGATTCAGGCATGTCTCAGCTCTTGGACCTACAATGTAAAGATTTCACAAACTCTTCCACGCCCCTCTGTCCCAGTTCTTCCTCTGCTCTCCAGCATGGCTCAGCTCCATTCCACTCTTGCCATGCCATGCTCTGAACTGTGCCCAATCAGAGCCTTTTCTCCTGTCCCTCCCCCACCTTTAACATAGTAAACCCAGTCAGAAGAATTTCTCCCTTGAGTTTCCTCAGTGCTCATGTCCTTGATCATATATTTTATCTCACCTCTCCCTAAGGTATTGGCTATAAAATTAGTTGTTTCATGTTTTCTTTATTGATCCAAAAGAGTAATTATGGGTATCTGTGGGCTGGGCACCATGCTGAATGGTAGAGGTAAGCAAAACTATATCAGGTGCTCAAGGCTAGTGAGAGAGATGGGTATTAATAAAATAATCACAAAAACATATAAAAGTGCAACTGTAACAATTATTTTTAAAAGAGGAAATGAGGTGCTGTGGTGTGGGTAAGAGGCATTTGACTTAGATAGGAAAAGACTGACTTATCTGAGGAAGGTAAGTGTGAGCTAGGGTCTTCCTGCCTAGAGGCTCAGTAGGTGCACCGGGAGAGCTTGGTCTGTACCCCAAGAATAATGGGGAGCAGTTACTCTGGTTACACTATATGCATAGATTGGAGCGGGCTGGAGATGGGGGAAGACGACCATCCAGTGAGAGGTAACAGTGATTCAATGTAGTGTGGCAGTCATGGCTACAGACAGAGTGGATGGTGCAGAAAGATTGATTAGATAAAATCAATGTGATTTGATGATGGATTGGACGTGAGGAGCCATAGGATGACAAATGTGTCCTGGGTGACTTCCAGGTTTCTGGTTTGTCTAAATGGCTACCTGGGTACCCATGTTTGGCCACCCTTAGGCCAAAGGGTACCCTTCCTCTCAGGCATGTGGGGTGATTAGTGGAGTATTGGCTGGATATTTACACCACTTGCTTTGCTCAGTTCCTTGTGTAGTGAAAGGACTGTACAGCCATACACTTGACTGTAACAGCCCTGGCTGGTCATCATGATGCAGGCTTACCAGCTTACCAGGAAGGGAGATCAGTCGGCTGCCTCCTGCATGTCCCCTACTGGGGGTCAGTCTGCAACTTGGGTATGTGCCCTGACCAGGAATTGAACCCTGACCTCCTGGTTCATAGGTCAACCTCAACCACTGAGCCCCCCAGGCTGTGGTCTGACTTTCTCCTGCCCCCCCCCTTTTTTTTGTAGTTGTTGCTCTGTGCCTGCCTGCATGCTTTCCCCCCCCTCAAACCATAGTTGATAGCATTATTGCAGCTGTAATCCAAAATACATTTTACATCATCCGTGACCCCGGGGATTCCTGGTATCATCCTATCAGGCGAAAGAAAAAGAAACAACACAGAGTAGTAGAGCTTGAAGCCCGGATATTGTGTATGCAGAGCGGTATGCTTGCTTTGTTGTCTCTTTCGTAAGACTCTGGTCCAGCGGCTCCCATTTTTCTAGAGGTCAGTTTTCCGTTTCCGGATCAGGTGACCAGAGGGCAGCGGCTCCTGATTAGAACCACTTCTTGGTGACACTGAGGTGGCTGAGCTGCTTGACAAGTAATCTGTGTGGGGGTGGGGCGGGGAGGGACTGGCAGGTGGCGGGCGTGGCCATGGCCGTACAGGCCACCCAGGCCGATGCCCTTTTCCGATGCCACGCCCATGCGCCAGGCACGCCAGTCACCGATGCCACGCCCACGCGCCACGCACGCCACACCCACCGATGCCACGCCCACGCACCAGGCACACCATTTTGTCCAGTGAGATGACACCCCCCAGAAGTCTGTGGCATGCTTGCTTTTCAGCATTTCTTTACATTACTGTTTTTTATTTTCAAGTCCAGGGCTATTTTAATATTTTTTATTAGCATTTTTCTGATGATGTCTATTAGGGGTTAAGGTTTGATTTCTAAAATGGGTAGCTACTATATTGCACATTCACTAGTAAGTAACCTAGGTGCTTTTGTACAGCTTGTAAATACTTCGATTAACTTAATAAAATGATGGATTCTCTTAAAGCCAGAGCATCATATGTATGCTAGCCTAGAACTTAAAATAAAGTTAGAGGAAAGTTGGGATGGTAATAATAGTGTAAATATCACTGAAGCATATCATTTATTCTTGTATCCCCATAGTTGCCAGCAAACAGCCTATGGGAATAGGTTTATGTTTGGTTTAATTGAAAATTAGATAAAAACTCTTCACTACCTTCTAACTATACTATTATAGTGCTAAATCATGTGTGTTTGTTATTTTATTATTTGCTCTTCTGACTAGATTGGGTTTATCAAGAATTTCTTTTTAAAAATATTTTTATTGATTTCAGGGAAGAAGGAAGAGGGAGAGAGATAGAAACATTAATCATTGATTGACTGCCTCAGGTACCCCCCCCCGTACCCCCACACACACTGGGGATCTAGCCTGCAACCCTGGCTTTTGCCCTGACCCAGAATTGAACCTGGACCTCCTAGTTCATAGGTCAACACTCAACCACTGAGCCACGCAGACCAGGCAAGAATTTATTTTTATTCCTAGGACTTAGCACATTATCTCTAGAATCCTACACATGTTTACATTTTTAAATAGAAACTGAACTGTATTTACGGGTAGAAAGAAACTTTCGTTGCAATTATATCTAGTAGCAATGATAATAGAAAATAGCATTTAAAGAGGAATTCTCATAGAGGAGTTTAAAAAGTATTTAGTAGTAATGTGTATAAATTCAAGTGTTTTAAACTTATTAGTAGTGGGTTATTTAAGATTGGAGATTCACATAGGTTGGTAGGAATAGTTTTGGAGATTCTTTTAAATCTCAGATTTTAATTCCCTTACTAATGTTTATGATAGAAGTGATTACGAAAATTCACTTTCAATTTTTGGGAAAGAATTCTTCAAATACCAATTTCTTTACATCTTTTTTAGATGAAAGGTTCACTTTTGTTCATAAAATGGAGAGGAGGGTGGGCAGGATCCTTGAAAGACATTTCAGATATCAAAAATACATGTTCTTTTTTTTAAAATCTTTATTATTGAAAGTATTACCTATGTCACCCCTTTCCCCACTGACCTC
>NW_006294681.1:3035659-3040563 GCF_000327345.1 Myotis davidii | reverse complement strand
CACTTTGCCTCTACATGTTCTTAATTCATCATAATTCTTGGGTAAACATTTTAATTTTTAAAATTCGTTTTTGTCTTACTGATGATGTTAATTTCAGTGGAAGTATTATTTCCAATAATAAGAAACAAACTCATCCTTGAAGTACTAACCTGGTTAGGTGACAGATGCCATGACTGCCATTATATAATCAAGTAGTGAGTCAATTGCACCTAAAGTGCACCGTTTGGCTTTTTCTCTCTGCCTTGTGGAAAATGACATCTTTCTTCTTTAGTACCTACAGTAGGTACTAAAGTTGGTAAAGTGGCATCCTAACATACAATTGATTTCTTCAAGTTTAAAATCAAGTTTAAAAAACTCAGTGTCTTTTTGAGAACATAGTTTCATTTATTTTTGTTTTTAAAAAAATATATTTTTATTGATTTCAGAGAGAAAGGGAGAGGGAGAGAGAGAGAGAAAAATAGAAACATAAATGATGAGAGAGAATCATTGATCGGCCTCCTCCTGCATGCCCCACACTGAGGATTGAGCCCACTACTGGGCTTGTGCCTAACCAGGAATTGAACCATGACCTCCTGATTTATAGGTCAGTGCTCAATCACTGAGTCACACTGTTTCGTTTTTATCTGATCTTCACTTTCTTGACATTGTTTTAGGAACCCTTAATTTTGAGGTGTTTTTAAATGTGATAATTTGTGTCATGGATGATTAGCCTAAAACTTTTAGGATTTAAAAATGGTGCATTTTTCTAAAAATAGACTGAAATGCATATAGCAGTCCCCCCCCCCCCCCCCTTATCTGCTGTTTCGCTTTTCATAGTTCAGTTACCTGCGATCAACCTCGGTCCTAAATATTAAATGGAAAATTCCAGAAATTTTGTAAGTTTTAAATTGCAAGCCTTTCTAAGTAGCATGATGAAATTTTAGGCGCTCTCACCGCATCCCTTCGGGGAAGTGAATCACCCATTTGTCCAGTCCATGCTGTAGATGCTCCCCGCCCTTTAGTCACTTAGCAGTGGAACTATGAAAGGCTGTTACTGTTTGGCTTTATAATAAAGTTTAAAAATTGAATACTGTTTACCTGGCATTAGGACTTTTACTAATAGACTTATGAACAGTCCCACAACACAATTTTAAAGGAAAAAATTGCAACTCCTGGGAAAGGAATCTCCGAGGCTCGCTGAATTCCATTTTTGCATGGATGAGATGAGGTGGCTATAAAGGGGTCCAACGCAGTTTCAAGGCAAAGTGTGGCAGTCTCATCCGATACAGCTTTGCGGCCTCGTGACTTATACTGAGGGTGGCATGTAATTAGAAATTGTCCCTGTCTTTTCTGAGTGCTGATGGAAACCATGGCTCAGAGGTTAATTCAAATAGTAATTAATATTGGTCTCCGTCAGTACGGGGTGGTAATGAAATCTTTCGTTATTTGATGACTTTGACTTTAAATGTTGAGTGAGGAGTGGAAATGGTGTTATTCCTCATAGTAAATGTGGGGAAGCCCAACAACCGAACACAGTATGGTAAAGTACACAATTCAGAAGGTGTGGAGCACGAAATTTCTTTGTGGCCCGTAATCGCCTACAATAGAAGCTTTAACATGACATAGAGATATTACTGTTACTTTATTTCCTAAAGTGATAACCACTCAGAGTGGGACATTAGTAATTGATCTGGCATTGTGGACGGAGGAAGCTTTTCCTGGGCCTCCACAGTTCCTGCTGCATGTGGTGTATGTATGTATGCAGTATTACATGACCTGCTAAATCTTAACCAATTACATGTGCACACTAATCTAAAGACAAAAACATCAAACAGCTGGTTGACTACAGAACCTCACCTGTTCTTTTCAACCTTGAAGGTCAGTGATTCTGTAAGACCATGCCCCACATTTACTGAACGTTTTTCATAGCATTGGGGCTTACAAATGAGGTAGAAGATAAATAGTTAATGTAAGGAGATTGTTTGGAAATGCATACAAATCTGTTAGCACAAATCAGCGGTGTCCTTACAAAGCTGTTACTGCCAAGTAGAATTGTTTGAGTGAAATAGTTTCGGTGGAAGGAAGAGGGTTAGGCAGAACGGTTTTTAAAAAATATTACAGATGCTTCATTGAGTAACTTGCTCTAAAATCAGTCTTCTTCCTTGAAACATTTGTTGAAGAATCAATATAGCTTAATCTCTGAGGGTTATGTTTGGTGTCGTTCCAAGAGGTAGTTTTTGCAGGGGAAAGTAACAGAACTAGAGAAGAGGACTCTACGCAGTTTGAGGGCTCTGAGATGCTTCAGGATGCCCAAATAGATGCTTTCGGCATGCCAATGTAGACAGAGCAGTAGACTCAGCCGTCAGGGACCTTTCACAGGTTCATGAACTCACAGCCAGTCTTATGTCATGCACACACTCAGCTTCTATGGTGTCCCTGTGTTATTTAGAAGTAAATATCAGCATATTATTTTATTTTAAAATATTTCAATGTATATCACTAAAGATTGGACACAATGTGTATCCAGCTTAATTTGCTATATAAGCTTGTGTGAACATTAAAATAAAATCCTCATTGAGGATATGACTTCTACTGGTTTTAGAGAGAGAGGAAGGGAGAGAGGCTGAGGGAGAGAAGAGAAAGGAAGAAACATTGATCGGTTGGATGCAGGAGACATGTGGCCTGATTGAGATCAAACCTGCAATCTGGGTATGTGCCCTGACTGGGAATTGAACCTGCCACCTTTTGGTGTACAGGACAATGCTCCAACCGACTGAGGAAGGTTTTTGTTTCTTTTTTAAAGTTTAAAGGCAGTGCTATATGTAAGTGATTTGTAAGCATGTCTTCTTCTCTGGAATGTAGTGGGCCATAGGCAGTTGTTGAACAGTTAGGATCAGTAGGTTTAGTTTGATTTCAGGAGCAATCACAATTCTGAAATGAAAATGACAGGCTCAACATTGGTTTATTTACAAAGGCATTCTCTATCGGGTGTTGGTTTGAAGACCATTTGGAGGCCGGAGGCTTTTGGGGGAGGTGGTCAGAGTTGATGAGAAGTTGATATAGAGCTGCTGTTGTTGTATGGGACAAACCAACAGCGATTCTGGGAAAAGAAAGAAAAGGCACCATACCTCCATCAAAGTGACCCTTTCTCCCCAAAGCCTCATCTTCTTACTTCTTTGCTTAACACATTACATCTGCTTCTCACTGCCTTTATACCGGCCAGGAACTGTGACAGGAATCGTGAGGTGACTTCTAAGATTCTCATCCTTTAGCCCTTCCAGGACCCTCTGTCTCGCCCCCCTCCCGTCCCCCGCCTCCCACTTGACCTCTCTGGTTAGCTGCATTGCCCTCTTTCCCCAGCCTTAAATGATTTGCTCTCGCCTCGCACTCTCTCTGCCTCAGGAGCTGTAAGACCACTCCCTCTGCTTAGAGCCCTGCTCTCCTGCCTTCCCCACCTGGCTGGTTCCCGCCCTTCCTTAGCCTCAGGGCAACCTGCTTTGGCTGTAGCCCCGGTTAGGCACCTAGGCTGTCAGCCTCCAGCCTGTTCAGCTTCCAGAGCCCTCATCCCCCTTGTAATTACGTGTTCCAAGACTGCCTGCGGGAAGACACGCACCTCAGAGCCTAGAACAGACTTAGTTCCATTCAAGTTGTGCTTGATATGAATGACTGAGTGAACAGAAGGACTTAACAGGCTAGCAAGGGTGGTGGTGGGGGACATTGACGGTGCAAGTGGCACAGTGGGAGGGAACAGAGGGAAATTCTGGCAGCCACAAAAGGGTCACAGAAATATTCTGTCTGAACTATTTGATTTATTGAGTTTATGGGATGCATGTCTCCTGTGATCAGTGAGAAATGTGACTGGAGAAAGACATTAAAATTCTACAGGTGATGTTGAGAAACAGCAGCTACATTGACAACAGTTTTGCCTCCTAAAAGAGATCCCCGTGAATAGTCAACAAGTTGGCTCAACTTTGAAGTGCATTTGTGACTAGTAGGGATGGACAAACAATTGCTTTTCTTCTAATTGTATGCATCCGTTAAAGACGCAATTAGACCCTAGCTGAGTGAGGGAACTTTCCAGCATGTTTGGTAAAGAGAGCTTCCTGACCTCACGTTGCAGATGCGTTCATGTAGGAGTTCGTGGGTGCACATGAGCAGTTGAAACGCCCTAGAACAAGGGGTCTCCATTTTCCATATACGGTAACACTCTGTCTAAAAGAAAAAAAGGAAAACAAACAGCCACATGATATAATGGAAGAAACCCTAAACTTGGGAAGGAAATGTAGGCTGCTGTTTTGGTTTGAACACTACTATATATGGACACAACCCGTACTCGTTGGAGCCTCATTCCTGCAGTCATAAAAGGTGTTAACACCGACCCTTCTTATCCTGCCTCCTAGGTCTGTGGTGCAAAGTGAGATGGCGAGGACAGGGCTCTCCCACCTCAGCGTGGCTCTGAGAACCTTTCACACTGTGGCCTTGGGGGAGACCATGGAATCCTGGGATCCCTCTGTCTCGCGTGCTGCGTCATGTTTATCCTCGGGCCCTTGTGGCTCTGCCTGCAGAGTGTGCAGACTCGGACAGCTTCTCTCTCCACTTCTGCCACCCTGCCCAGGGGGCCCCTGCCTCCCACTGGCATGGCTGCCGTTGCTCCTGTATTGCTCTTGGAGTCTGCCCTCTACCTCCCGCCTTTCAGACGGAGCAGAGGGTCGAAGCTGAGTCAGATCACACCCCTGCCCTGAAAGCCTCCTTGGCCCCCCTCAGGTAGAACCACAGTCCTCACCGAGGCTGCAGACCTGCACCCTCGCCTGTGGGTGCCTGGGATCCAGGAGCTCCTCTCTCTCTGCCGCAGCTTCTTCCAGACCCGCAAGTTCCTGAACTTCAGAGGCCTTTTTCCTGTGAGGTCCCCGCACCTCCCACTTTAA
>NW_006294681.1:3035338-3035608 GCF_000327345.1 Myotis davidii | reverse complement strand
TGTAGTGTTTCTCTTGTTTGCCTTTCAGTTATTTACTTCTACTACTTTACTTATTTTCTCAGTTCCAGTCTCTTCTCACTAGAATGCAGTTTAGCTCCATGAAGGAACAAGCTGTTTCTGTGATGTTGACTGTTGTGGCCCCAGTGCCCAGAACAGTGTGTGACATGTGACAGGTGCTCACATTTTGACGGTGGGAACATGGGTAAAAATTGGTTGTGTAAAAGTATATGTGAGGGGAAATGTCACCAGTTTGCATCTTTGTAGTACACC
>NW_006294681.1:3033206-3035325 GCF_000327345.1 Myotis davidii | reverse complement strand
AGCAGTGGGTGCCAGGCACTGTGTTGTGTTGATAGGCAAATACCTGTATGGCTTATCCTTGGGTCTCTGGTACTTGACAGTCAGGCAGAAAATGTTATCCTGATTTCCATAGAAACCCATATTAACCCTAGGTTCGTCCAGATGAATTTGATTAAATCCCTTTCCCCAATTTCTTATATTGCGCAAAAGTTCACTAGAGATGGTGAAGGGACAGTATGATGAACACCTGGGCACACATCACCTAGAGTCTAGACCAGGGGTGGGCAAACTTTTTGACTCGAGGGCCACAATGGGTTCTTAAACTGGACTGGAGGGCTGGAACAAAAGCATGGATTGAGTGTTTGTGTGAACTAATATAAATTCAAAGTAAACATCATTATATAAAAGGGTACGGTCTTTTTTTTTTTTAGTTTTATTCATTTCAAATGGCCTGGGCCGTAGTTTGCCCACGGCTGACCTAGGAGGAAATCAGGGCTGAGTGAGAATTAATAACCCAGCCAGGGTTACCAGCTGGCAGAACGTGGATGGATCAATTTGATACAGGAAAAAAAATTGTAATAAACTATATTTCTAACATCTGGCTGATTATAACTCTGTTTATTCTAAAATATTCACATCATAAAACATGGATAGTGTAGAAAGTGAAAGCTCCACCTCCCATAAACTCTGGAACGGTAAGTATTCCTCTAGGCTTTTTGGTGAGAGAAAAGTTTTGATGGTGGGAACATATTATAGATATGTAACTCTTTTTGTTTCTGAATATTGCGGTTAATCTTTTCATATCAATACGTAGAGCTCTGCTTTGTCTTTTCAAATAGCTCAAACGACGACTCCAATTCCAAGTAACTTCATTTACTTCAGGCCGTTTCCAGGGTTTTACTATTGAAATGGTGCTGCTGTAAAGATGAGCCCTTTACCTACATCTCCGTGCACCTTTAGGGTACATTCCTGGAAAGGGGGGAATGGGGGTTCTCAGCTGTGTTCGCCTTCTACATGGTGCGTGTTGTTGGGTTGTCCCGAAAGGCCTTAGCTCACAGTCCTTTCAGTGGTGTGGGAATTGCCAAGGCCCGTGGTTAGCAAACTGTGGCCCGCGAGCCGCATGCGGCTCTTTGGCCCCTTGAGTGTGGCTCTTCCACAAAATACCAAGTGCGGGCGCACGTACAGTGCGATTGAAACTTCGTGGCCCATGCGCAAAAGTCAGTTTTCGGCCTGGGCGAGACTATCTTGAAGGAGGGCTGTTGATATTTGGCTCTGTTGACTAATGAGTTTGCCGACCACTGGCCTAGGTTTTCTGCACTTGCCAACTCTGGACGTTCTTGTTCTTTGCCATTGGATAGGTGCACTCCTTCAGTGTCAGTGAAGTCGGGCATCTTTCCGAGTGTGTTTTGGCCTTTTGTTTCCTTAATGCCTGCCCTCTGCAGCCTTGTGTTGTGTGGCCTCCATCAGCTCCTGGAATCCTCCCTGGAACTGAGATGGGATGTGAGCCTGTCTTTTCTCTCCCTTCTAGTAGAGAGTAGAGGCCAAGACCACTGGCTCTGAAGGCAGGCTTGGGGTGATTCCCATTGCTGCCGCTTGCCGGCCATGGCTCCTTGGCAGGCTACTTAACGTTGAAACCCTCTGTTTCTTTTTCTTTTTTAATATGAAGGTCACTGGTGGCTTTATTTTTTTTTTTTTTTTTTTTTGCATGATACAGCACATGAAGCTTTATGGAAGGTAGTGAATTTTGTTATACGGTAGTGGCTTTCAGAAATTAGACACCTCTGCTGTTTGAGATGGCCAAAAAAGCAACTGAAGTAGCAAATTAGATTTTTCCTATTTAGGTGTAGGGTAAGTCAGCCTTGTTTTGGCCAGAGGAATGCATGGGCAGTGGTGTGTCTTTCCCCAGGCATCCCCTTGGGCACTGTCCTCAACCCCAGCACTGTTCCTGCTCACCTAGGATAGGGATGGGCAAACTTTTTGAATTGAGAGCCACAATGGGTTCTTAAACTGGACCGGAGGACCGGAACAAAAGCATGGATGGAGTGTTTGTGTGGACTAATATAAATTCAAAGTAAACATCATTACATAAAAGAGTACGGTCTTTTTTTTTTTTTTTAGTTTTTTTCATTTCAGACGGGCC